>NC_091122.1:35129289-35466789 GCF_040183065.1 Periplaneta americana
ACATGCTATGAATATGACAAATACTGTATGTTGTAATGTTTTATTTTTTTTAGTAGGTTATTTTACGACGCTTTATCAACAGCTTAGGTTATTTAGCGTCTGGATGAGATGAAGGTGATAATGCCGGTGAAATGAGTCCGGGGTCCAGCACCGAAAGTTATCCAGCATTTACTCATATTGGGTTGAGGGAAAACCCCGGAAAAAACCTCAACCAGGTAACTTGCCCCGACCGGGAATCGAACCCGGGCCACCTGGTTTCGCGGCTAGACGTGCTAACCGTTACTTCTCAGGTGTGGACGTATGTTGTAATGAACGTCATATTATATATCATGAACTGTAATATATTATACTATGATATATCATAATATTTGTATAATTTAAAATTATATATTACTAAATGTATTATAATAACTTATAATACAATATAAATATCGAATAGATACTCTAATATAATGTACCTGAGAAAGCTTCAGGAAGACTTTTGAACTACCACAGAAACTTACTGCTGACATCATAACTTCAGCTTTGAAACGCTCTTGCCAAATTCTGAGTCATCATATTCACTCTGTTTAATTTTTTTTTATTCACTTTATATTCATATATGTTTATTTTAATTTTCTTTCTACAAGATTTATGTAAACATTTAATATTGCAAAATTCATGTAGGAGAGTATACTGAGTCCTTCTGGGCTACCTCCAATGGGAGGCAGTTATTATCTTATTCTCTAATTTATGGTCACATATACCATATCATATCATATCATATCATATCATATCATATCATATCATATCATATCATATCATATCATATCATATTATATTATATTATATTATATTATATATTTTATGCTCGACCATGCCGAAATGTAGTAATTGTACACCTGGTAGCAGTCCTTTAATGCATGTCATTAAAGTACACCTACTCATTAAAGTTCAGGTGTTTTCAGCCAATGACAACTCAGCTTGCAGGTGTTCAGCCAATAACGAGTCAGCTTTGTACCGTTATAAAACCGCAAGTATCGATTAATATCGGATATGCAATCGAAAGAGAATTAGCAAAAAGTCACGGAGGCTGGAAATCCAATACTGTCGCAGAAGGTTATGTTCTGTTACTATAATAATTAGCGTTAATTGTTAATAATATTCAAATAAATTCAATTTGTCATCTCGTTTTTCAATGTCGAATTCAATAATCAAAGTTATACCAAGTTTAACGGATTACACAAGGTCAATGACATTATTGTTCCTCGGAAAAAATCAATACTTTCGCGTCTTCGCACATCTCACAATTCACGACCTAGAACAAGGTCACTTCCGATCTTGTCAGATACAAATAAAATGTATACATCTGAATACTGTAATTTCAAATTAGAAATATGGTCGAGCATAAAAAGTCGTATGAAACTCGCCTATAATGGTAATTAAGAAGCTCGTATGAAAATTATGAAACTCGCTTGCGCTCGTTTCATAAACATCCATACTAGCTTCTTAATTACTATCATTATAGGCCCGTTGCATAATGTACTAATATTATATTATATTATGTATTAACAGGATGACAATAATGCACTTAGTGAATCGGCTATGAGAATTAGCTACAAAATTTGCCACGAAATTGCAAAGGAATTGAAAACATTCAACGAAGATGAATTCATCAAGCGATGTTTAATTATATTGGCAGATGAACTCTGTCCACAACAAGAAGGGGAAGTGGAAGCCATACGCCTGTCTCGTAGAACCGTGGTGAGGAGATTGGAGTATGTGCGTATGTATTATGTAAATAAGCCTAATGATTTGTGTGTGTGCATAGAGCGAGGTTTATTCCATTAAATTAATGAGAGTGTTATAAATTCTGTAATGTACAATGGATTGATGTAATATCCTTATAAACTATTATGTACTGACAGACTGAATGACTAGAACAACCGTGGCTCTTGTTACATTAATGCAGGGAAGGTAGCTGTAATGCGAGTCCGCCACTGCGTGAGCGTTCTGCTCTGGCTTGGAATTGAAGTGCCTTGCGGAGCGAGAGCAGCTCTGGCCGACTAAATGGAGCCGCTCTCATGCCCGGCCCTGCTTTATAACGTAATTTTCGCAAGACAGAGGATTATTGATATGAGCATAATTCCAGTCAGTCTTAGGTTCGACATTCGAGACACAGGGGAAGGATGGTGTTCGAGCATCTGTCGCAACTGAAGCAGATCCTGCGGTTTCTGAGCAAAAACCACATGGCGTCAAATCGCTTATCTAGGTGGCCATTCTGTTGTGCACAAAAATATGTTGTTCTGTGGTTAATTTGCGATTCATTACTGTTACTGCATAAACCAACACAACAACAATAACATCTATGGCCGGGAGGAAAAAGGTATTAAGTCAATTTTTTCTGAAAATGAAATTTTTATATATTCTGAAAGCGGAAACAATTCTCTACAATCTGGTAAAACGATTAAAGTCAAATAAGACTCCTGACTGGATTTATGTATGTATTTATTCACACTGCAATGGGTAAATACATGGTGGCAGTGGTAACTAATTACACTCAATAATGACAATAATAAACGTATTAATTAAAATACAATTAATAATAATACTAATAATTAATACTAACAATAATTTATAATAATAATAATAATAGTAACTTAATAATAATAATAATAATAATAATAATAATAATAACAGGAAATATCCTAAATTAAATGAAACGATCACTTAAAATAACATTTGAAATAAATCTAATTTGTATCTTAAAACTAAGATCGAACTAAAACCCACGAGTAGGCCTATGATATGTTCATATCTGCACAAGTACCTTTCAACATTACACTCATTTCGCTGTCAACTCACTCACTGCACTGGAACTACGACACATTTCACTCATTCTATCCTGATTTCACTAACACTTCAAAAACATTTCACTGTTCAAATACTTTGCACTGCCACTATAAACTATAAAGCTTCAGTGACAGGAACACGTTTCACTTACACTACACACTTCACTGACCCAACACACTTCACTGACGCAACATAATTCTTCACTGATACAACACTTCAATAACAACATATCATTTACACCCTTTAAAATACTTTGTATAATTACCGTCTATTAGTAAAGTCCTTTAAGCCTATTTTTAAATACATTTTTGGTTGTTGGTAAAGCCTTTAGTAAGTCTGCAGGTAAAGCATTCCAGTCCCTGATAGTACGATTGAGAAAAGAAAACTTTCCAGTGTCCGTCCTCTGCCTTCTTTCCCTCAGTGGTCGTTCCTTGAAGAGTAATTTGGCGGCTGCAACCTATTTTTTATTTCTCTCCAGGCAGGCTCACCTCTGTATGTTTTGAACAGTGCGCATAATCGAATTCGCGTTCTCCTGTCCGTGAGTGTGTCCCATTTTAATGGTGAATTTTTCCGACAACACTTGAGAGCCCATTTTTTAATCTTTTCCAGTGTCTTAATATGTTCTAATCTGTAAGGATCCCAACATGCAGCACCATATTCCATTATTGGACGTACTAGTGATTTATATGCAATCTCTTTGGATTTATCAGAACCTTTTCTTAGTACCCTCATCACAAAGTGTAACGCTCTCCATGCTTTTCCCGCTGTGTCTGTAACGTGTTCCCCCCAGCCGAGATCGCTACTAAATGTTATTCCGAGGTATTTACATTTGCTAACTTCCGGAATGTTTTCACCCCCTAACGTATACGATGCGACTATTTTATTTTTTTGCGACTATTTTATTTCTTTTCCTTGTAAAGCTGATGGCTTTGCTCTTTAGAGAATTTATTTTCATTTTGTTGGCTATTGCCCAATCGTTTATTCTATTGAGGTCATTCTGGAGCGTTACTAAATGTCCTAAGTACTTTTTGAATCGAGCACACACAGAATAAAGGACTTAAGAATATTCAATACTTTATTCCTTATAAATATCACATGTTTACTTTCCATGCTTCCCTATTAAAAAGGATTAACTTGTATTTTAGCTACTTAATCACATACTGATGACTTTTCCTTTTAAAACTTTAAGCACCAGGTAAACAGTCCTAATGGATGCTATTCATAGACATTTCGCAGCACGCGCTACGAGCGTACTAAGCTAGCCCCGGATATCCACTGGTTACTAGTACAGAATTCAAATCATATCCTATCGCTAACACTGGTTTATGAATACGAAAAACGCTGATAATCTACCGAAAACCCGAGCTAAAAATGTCTATGAATACGGCCCATATTGTTTAAGGCCTAATTTGCATTCCTAATAATTTACATTTCCCATTTATTTTGACATGAAAAAGGTCTATGTTGAAACAGTCCCTTCTTCTCAGTTTGGGTTGTAGTCTTAGTAGGGCTTAAGTGCGACTATTTTTAGAAATAATCAAGAAAATTGTTAAATGAACAACATTACCTATTTTAGAAGAAATACAAACAAATAATGTCCAGGAAAAACATCTTAATTAAAAGAACTCTATAACTGACACCAATTTCAATCTTTTTACTGCTCTCCTGAAAAGTATACCTACAACTTTTACTTACTCCCGGCCACAGACATGATACGACATCGGAAAAACAGTTGACGCACGAACATTGTCAACCCAGCACTTATTACACAGCTATTCGTTTATTGAAGTTATGATATCTGTATATGTGTACAAGTATGAAACTTAAGAATGAATATTGGGGAAAGCGACTTTTGAGCCACTTTGTATAATCGTTATTCTCAATAATTTCTATCTTAACTCAAATTCGAAATTTTCTGAAAATTGTAATAGAATCTTCAGAAAATACATCATACTTCGAACTACGTATGTATACAAAGGTAGAGGGGATGGTAACTGTTACTCCACTGCAATCAGTTTACGTTTAAAGAATCTCTCTACTTGACATGTATTTATTCTGGGTCACGCCTCAAGGACCGACATTTACCTTTTCCCTCACCGAGACTGTTGTTTAATTCATCCCATCACTCTTTCAGGCATACGTACATGTCATTCGTCAATGCTTTTCAGCGATCTCTTTGCCCATTGGTCAAGAGTTTTCTTATTTCTCATATTTCGTTTGGTACTTCCCTCCATTTCTCATTATTATTGCTATTGTTGCGTCACATCTGTAAAACCAGTTAGCGCCGGGACTGTCACGAAACAGCAGATAAGATCTACAGAAAACGTACACGAGCATACTAAGCAGGGGAGGGGGAGGGGGAAAGGGAGGCAGAACGAAACTGCTACAGCCAGGAAGAACTCTCAGCGTAGTGTGGAGTTGCTTCACTTGTTTACGGATATTACCTACATTAACAATTACAGCAAATGTATTTGTAGGTTTTTGAGTCATTATCCTTTGAAGAGCAAAAACGAAATTTAAAATATTTGCTGAAGAACATTATTTTCAGCTGGTAGTAACTAAACATGTTAACTCTCGCTAGTGGTTTTATATTTTATTTTATGCTCGACCATGCCGAAATGCAGTAATTATACACCTGGTAGCAGTCCTTTAATGCATGTCATTAAAGTACACCTATTCATTAAAGTACAGGTGTTTTCAGCCAATGACAAGTCAGATTTGTACCATTATAAAACCGCAAGTATCGATTATTCTCGGATATGTAATCGAAAGAGAATTAGCAAAAAGTCACGGAGGCTGCAAATCCAATACTGTCGCAGAAGGTTATGTTCTGTTACTATAATAATTAGCGTTAATTGTAAATAATATTCAAATAAATTCAATTTGTCATCTCTTTTTTCAATGTAGAATTCAATAATCAAGATTATATCAAGTTTAACGGGATTACATCAAGGTCAATGACATTGTTCCTCGGAAAAAATCAACACTTTCGCGTCTGCGCACATCTCACAATTCACGACCTAGAACAAGGTCACTTCCGATCTTGTCAGATACAAATAAAATGTATACATCTGAATACTGTAATTTCAAGTTAGAAATATGGTCGAGCATAAAAAGTCGTATGAAACTCGCCTATAATGGTAATTAAGAAGCTTGTATGAAAATTATGAAACTCGCTTGCGCTCGTTTAATAAACATCCGTACTCGCTTCTTAATTACTATCATTATAAACTCGTTGCATAATGTACTATTATCCGTCTTAGTATTTATTTTATTATTGTAAATATTTTTGTTTTATCACTATTATTATTATGATTATTATTATTATTATTATTATTATTATTATTATTAATGAATTATTTTGTATTACAGTCTTTGTATCATTTCTGTCACGATTATTTTATTATTATTATTATATTATTATTATTATTATTATTATTATTATTATTATTATTATTACAATTATTTCTATCTTCAGCATTATTATTTGATCCCTGTAAAATTTATGTAGACTACTGGACTGTACCCGAGCACGAGCATATGCTCATTTCGGGTATCTATGCACATGTATTCATTTCAAATGTAAATTGTAAATAAATTTGAATTTGAATTTGAATTTGAATTTGAATTTGGAAGATGAAATTATTGGGGATCATCAGTGTGATTTTAGGCGTAATAGATCGACTATTGATCAGATATTTCTTATTCGACAGATAATGGAGAAAAAATGGGAGTATAAGGGTACAGTGCATCAGTTATTCATAGATTTCAAAAAAGCATATGACTCGGTTAAGAGAGAAGATTTATATGATATTCTTATTGAATTTGGTATTCCCAAGAAACTAGTTCGATTAATTAAAATGTGTCTCAGTGGAACGTACAGCAGAGTTCGTATGGGTCAGTTTCTGTCAGATGCTTTTCCAATTCACTGTGGGCTAAAGCAAGGAGATGCACTATCACCTTTACTTTTTAACTTTGCTCTAGAGTATGCCATTAGGAAAGTCCAGGATAACAGAGAGGGTTTGGAATTGAACGGGTTACATCAGCTGCTTGTCTATGCGGATGACGTGAATATGTTAGGAGAAAATCCACAAACGATTAGAGACAATACGGGAATTTTACTTGAAGTAAGTAAAGAAATAGGTTTGGAAGTAAATCCCGAAAAGACTAAGTATATGATTATGTCTCGTGACGAGATTATTGTACGAAATGGAAATATAAAAATTGGAAATTTATCTTTTGAAGAGATGGAAAAATTCAAATACCTGGAAGCAACAGTAACAAATATAAATGATACTCGGGAGGAAATTAAACACACAATAAATATGGGAAATGCCTGTTATTATTCGGTTGAGAAGCTTTTATCATCCAGTCTGTTGTCAAAAAATCTGAAAGTTAGAATTTATAAAACAGTTATATTACCGGTTGTTCTTTATGGTTGTGAAACTTGGACTCTCACTTTGAGAGAGGAACATATGTTAAGGCTTTTTGAGAATAAGGTGTTTAGGAAAATATTTGAGGCTAGGAGGGATGAAGTTACAGGAGAATGGAGAAAGTTACACAACACAGAACTGCACGCATTGTATTCTTCACCTGACGTAATTAGGAACATTAAATTCAGACGTTTGAGATGGGCAGGGCATGTAGCACTTATGGGCGAATCCAGAAATGCATATAGATTGTTAGTTGGGAAGTCGGAGGGAAAAAGACCTTTGGGGAGGCCGAGACGTAGATGGAAAGATAATATTAAAATGGATTTGAGGGAGTGGGATATGATCAGGCTTCGAGACTTTGGACCTGATACAATAAGTTTACTGTGCTTGTACTATAGGTTGCTGACTCGCTGCAGGTAGTGAAAGGTAGAGATGTGTTCAGGTAACAACGTTGCTATTTAGAGTAGAGTACGATAGTATGGGGAAACACACACATATGGACATTCTGAAAGTAAATTATACATTACACAATGATAATGTCAAAAGAATGTGAAAAGCATTTATTCTCCTGTCTCTTATAAGCATTTGTGTTGAATTATACACAATGTTAATGGTGGAAATAAGCATGTAGCAATTTTAATTTCTTAATTTATCCTATTGGTCGTCTTTAGGAAGTGCAGTTACAGTACCGAACAAGATACATTTTCAGTGTCTCAAACGTAAATCTTTTTCAGTTGTCTACCAAACAAAGTTTGTACTGTGAAAAGCTGCGCTCTACGTCGCATGACTTTATAGGAGCAAAACGAAAAAACCTAACATCATTGCAGTTTCTAAGAGACAGTCCTTCATTCTCGGGTGACTCTGTGCCCACTAATTTGCTGTTTATATTACACAATGCTCCATAGGCCTATCCGTTATTTTTACATAAAATTGATTTCCACTTCTGTTCTACACGTTCAGTAACCGGTGTACTTGGTGTCTCATTAATTCTCTGCGTCATTTCCTCAATTAATTTGAGGGCTTCCGGCATCTCTTGCTCTGACTTCTCTAACCGTGTAATAGTTTCAGACACAGTTTGAAAATAGGTTTGTATGAAAACCAAATTATTCATCAGAACCTTCAAATCCAGAGCGCTTTTCCTTTGCGTATTTGTTGGCATTCATTCTACAGTACCCCCACCCACTGCACGCTTTACCACTATACTCAGTACGCCGTTATGCGGATTTCCCACTGAACTGTTCCATCGGGTCCGAAGTTTCGAAGCCTGGATATGATGATAGAGACTGGATTGATCTTGCTCAGGGTAGGGACCTAGGGCGGGCTTATGTGAGGGCGGCAATGAACCTCCGGGTTCCTTAAAGCCCAGTAAGCAAGTAAGTAAGTATATTTTAATATGTATTGCCAAATATTGTGTAAATCTAAATTGAATTAAAATAATAATAAATATAAAATTTAAAAAAATTAATCATTATCCTATTTTCATAATCGTTCTACTGTATTGATAAGGATTGTTTAAGATAATGTACGTACACTAAGCAAATTTCAACAAGTTAAGGCTCTCTTGACTCGTATGAAAAGTGTGGAACTTTTACCGAGAGAAACAACACACATTGAGGTGAGTCACTTCGTCACTTGTATGAGAACCAGTTGAACTGGTGACCAGAATCTTCCCACTTCCTATAGAGTATAAATCTCCGGGCAGGCTGTGAGGTCAAGCCGGTCCTGTTGTCATTTCGGATGAAGCAGGACAGCCTCTGTAACCCATTCACAGACGCAGACGCTGGTCCGACCCAGCGCACAGGGACTCGATAGTGACATCCCACTTGTGTATGTTGAAATTACAGCTGGATAATTCAACTGGACCTAGACACATTCGCTGGGCTAAAGTTCTTAACCTATTATATTAGTTAATCGAATGAGTGAATGAATGAGTGAGTGAATGAATGAGTGAATAAGTGAATGAATGAATGTATGAGTGAATGAATGAGTGAATGAATGAGTGAATGAATGGATGTATGAATGAGTGAATGAATGAATGTATGAATGAGTGAATGAATTAATGAAAGAGTGAATGAATGAGTGAATGAATGAGTGAGTGAATGAATGAGTGAATAAGTGAATGAATGAATGTATGAGTGAATGAATGAATGTATGAATGAGTGAATGATTGAATGTATGAATGAGTGAATGAATGAATGAAAGAGTGAATGAATGAGTGAATGAATGAATGAATGTATGAATGAATGAATGTATGAATGAATGTATGTATGAATGAATGAATGAATGAGTTACTGAATGAATGAATGAGTGAATGAATGAATGAATGAATGAATGAATGAATGAATGAATGAATGAGTGAATGAATGAATGTATGAATGAATGAATGAGTGAATGAATGAGTGAATAAGTGAATGAATGAACGTATGAGTGAATGAATGAGTGAATGAATGAATGTATGAATGAGTGAATGAATGAATGTATGAATGAGTGAATGAATGAATGAAAGAGTGAATGAATGAGTGAATGAATGAGTGAGTGAATGAATGAGTGAATAAGTGAATGAATGAATGTATGAGTGAATGAATGAGTGAATGAATGAATGTATGAATGTATGAATGAGTGAATGAATGAATGTATGAATGAGTGAATGAATGAATGAATGAGTGAATGAATGAATGAATGAATGAATGAATGAATGAATGAATGAATGAATGAATGTATGAATGAATGTATGTATGAATGAATGAAAGAATGAGTTACTGAATGAGTGAATGAATGAATGAATGAATGAATGAATGAATGAGTGAATGAATGAATGAATGAATGAGTGAATGAATGAATGAATGAATGAGTGAATGAATGAATGTATGAATGAATGAATGAGTGAATGAATGTATGAATGTATGAATGAATGAATGAGTGAATGAATGAATGAGTGAACGAACGTATGAATGAATGAGTGAGTGAGTGAGTGAGTGAGTGAGTGAGTGAGTGAGTGAGTGAATGAATGAATGAATGAATGAATGAATGAATGAATGAATGAAAACAATTATGAATAATTTCCAGGAAAAATTGTTCCGGGGCCGGGTATCGATCCCGGAAACCTTCGCTTAGCGCGCTAACGCTCTTCCGACTGAGCTACCCCAGGAACTATACACAACACCGTCACAATTTTTCCTTTGTATCCACACGACTCAAATGAGCTGACAAGAAGCCAGAACTCAACTATGAGTGCACACAAATACTTGTGTGACTTAAATTGTGGGTTTCTGTTAACGTACCTCCAGTAACGAATGTATTATACAAATCTGGCTTTCAGGTAGTAGCTCCCTGTAAAGCAGGTTTGAATAATTTGACGGTGTCGTGTATAGTTCCTGGGATAGCTCAGTCGGAAGAGCGTTCGCGCGCTAAGCGAAGATTTCCGGGATCGATACCCGGCCCCGGAACAATTTTTCCTTGAAATTATTCAAACCTGCTTTACAGGGAGCTACTACCTGAAAGCCAGATTTGTAGAAAACAATTATGGTTTATTTAACGACAGTCGCAACTGCTGAGGTTATTTCAGCGTCGCCGGTGTGCCGGAATTTGGTCCCGCAAGAGTTCTTTTACATGCCAGTAAATCTACAGATACGAGCTTGTCGCATTTAAGCACGCTTAAATGCCATCGACCTGGGCCGAGATCGAACCCGCAACCTCGAGCACAGAAGGCCAGCGCTATACCGACTACGCTACCCAGGATGAATGAGTGAGTGAAAAACAATTATGGTTTATTTAACAACAGTCGCAACTGCTGAGGTTATTTCAGCGTCGCCGGTGTGCCCAAATTTTGTCCCGTAAGAGTTCTTTTACATGCCAATAAATCTACAGATACGAGCCTGTCGCATTTAAGCACACTTAAATGCCATCGACCTGGGCCGGGATCGAACCCGCAACCTCGAGCACAGAAAGCCAGCGCTATATCTACTACGCTATCCAGGATGAGTGAGTGAGTGAGTGAGTGAGTGAGTGAGTGAGTGAGTGAGTGAGTGAAAGAAAAACAATTATGGTTTATTTAACGACGCTCGCAACTGCCGAGGTTATTTCAGCGTCGACGGTGTGCTGAAATTTTGTCCCGCAAGAGTTCTTTTACATACCAATGAATCTACTGACATGAGCCTGTCGCATTTAAGCACACTTAAATGCTATCGACCTGGGCCGGGATTGAATCCGCAACCTAGAGTACAGAAAGCCAGCGCTATATTGACAACGCTACCCAGGAATGAATGAATGAATGAATGAATGAATGAATGAATGAATGAATGAATGAATGAATGAAAAACAATTATGGTTTATTTAACGACGCTCGCAACTGCTAAGGTTATATCAGCATCGCCGGTGTGCCGGAATTTTGTCCCGCAGGAGTTTTTTAAATGGCAGTAAATCTATTGACATGAGCCTGTCACATTTAAACACACTTAATTGCCATCGACCTTGGACGGGATCGAACCCGCAACCTCGAGCAAAGAAGACCAGCGCTACACCGACTACGCTACCCAGGTGGAAATGAATGAATGAATGGTAGGCTACTAAACATGAGAAAATCAAATGGCCATGAATGTTTACCAATGTATGTCCACAAAATAAACAGCTAACCACATTGTTTTGTTATAGTCACTTGTTTCTTCAGTTATTGAATGGCCTACGTAACCACTAGAGCCCGTATTTGTATGCGAAATGCATGTTCCTTTTTATACATTTAAAAGTAGGCCTACGTGTGCGGAAATGATATACTTTGTAAGTCGCACCTTCACAGATAATTTGACCGGTGTTTTATGGTGCATGTAAATGTATATTCCGGAGTGAAATGCATATTTTAAATTTTTAATGAAAAATGCATATTTTTTACTCGTGAACGTGATATTAAATCAGACCTTTAATTTCCCCTTTAGCTAATTACTAATTTGGGGCTAAAAGGGATGAAGTTACAGGAGAATGGAGAAAGTTACACAAACCAGAACTGCACGCATTGTTTTCTTCACCTGACATGATTAGGAACATCAAATCCAGACGTTTGAGACGGGCAGGGCATGTAGCACGTATGGACGAATCCAGAAATGGATATAGAGTGTTAGTTGGAAGACCAGAGGGAAAAAGACCTTTGGGGAGGCCGAGACGTAGATGGGAGGATAATATTAAAATGGATTTAAGGGAGATGGGATACGATGATAGAGACTGGATTAATCTTGCACAGGATAGGGACCGATGGCGGGCTTATGTGAGGGTGGCAATGAACCTGCGGGTTCCTTAAAAGCCATTTGTAAGTAAGTAAGTAAGCTATAGTAGCGACGCTGTTATTCCCGGCGTGACTCCTCCTCTTTGCTTACGTCTTAGGAAGTGAAGGCTCTATAAAGTCTAGGTAGGTAGTATCGTTCGCCATTTTTGTTATTTCGTTGCCAAGCTACCAGACAAGGAATCTATTTGCCGCACCGTTAAACATTATCATGTCGTAGCTCCTATGATTTATGTTCTTCATCTTATACAGTTTCAGTTGCTAGAAATTGGAACTCGCTACCGAGTGACGTAAGGGGTTGTTGGACGATAATTTCATTTAGGTCAAAATTACATAAATTCTTTCTTAACAAATTAATTGCTGATTAATACTTATTACTTATAATGAAACTAACATCTGTCCATTCTTATTATTATCATTAATTTCTCTAAATAGATTTACAGAACCTCTAATGGCAATTACATTAATATTCTCATTATAGAAATATATTTTAGATTTATATATTTTTTTTTCTCCCTGTAACATAGTTCTAGTAAGCTTATATTAAATTAATTTTCACCATTTTACTAGCTATCTCAAATCTCAAATTAATTATAATTGATTGAATTAAATTAGTTCATAAATTAAGTTACTACTTTACTTTATAGATTTATCTAAATTTAAATAAATATGTAGTCCACTAGTCGTTAAAAATTAACTGAAGAATATTGCTGGAGAACCTTTTAAGTGTAGTGTAAATATTCGTAATTTAAATATGTATTGTATTGATTAAGGCTGGTTGAGTGGAAGAGAAGGCCTTATGGCCTTAACTCTGCCAGCGAAAATGAAATATTATTATTATTATTATTATTATTATTATTATTATTATTATTACTATGATAAATCAAACGCACTGTAATTGAGCAAATAATTGAGTGGCAAATAACGTCGTGTGCTTTCTGCGAACGCCAACGAAAGAACAAAAATGGCGAGCGATTATATTAAGTATTTATCGAGCCTTAGGAAATACATAACGTCATCATCAGCGAATCACAAGACGCACACTTTTAAATGTAGCCGACCTGCAACGTGTTTAGCTGCCGGAAATAAGAGCGACGGGACTATAATTACTAATACTCGTACTTAATCAAGTCTCTGCAATCAACTGAATATAAAACATAGCGTGTGTATTTACATCTGTGTATAGGTATCGCTACCGTTCTTGAAGGATGACCCTTAACTCACTGTCCAACTAGCGAGCCTATTTGACTGTGCATAGAAATCCGGGCAATATAATTATACATAGTATTTTGATTATTTTTCCTGCATATTAATGCACGTATCTCACTGTATAAAACTACAGAAATCGGCTTCTAACTATTTATCAATACTTATTCACAAGTTCAGGTGGTTTGAACAGGTAACGAAAAGTCATAAAACTCTTCCACTATACCCAATAGTCCGATTAGTTTCAAGGACGTAGTAACAGAGTACAGCCTTGAGTCCTACAACATTATAATAGAGAAAAACATCGTAACATTAGTGAACTTGTCAGCACACGTATTATTTTAAATTGGTTTCGAATTAACGAACCGAACAAAAAGAGGATCATTACATGTGTCTAGAGAGATGTAAAAAAGACTTGCTCCAACTGCGATTTCAAAACACTGACGATGTATTTCTAAGATAAAAGAGTCTCGCAGCCACACGCAACCTTCCATGAAATGTGTCCCTCAGGCCGCTGTTCCCATGAAAGTTGATGGAGTCTGAGATTAGGTACTAAAACTTACAACTTTCATCGGCAAAGTTCTCATTGGACTCCTAAGAATTTCCTTTATAATAAGAAGAAATTTTTTTATATTAAATTCCAGAATTGACGGTTATATGTTACATCGAAGTTGATGAAGAAATAAATTACAAAGGTGAAGAATAAGTTGGGTAATTAAACCCTTTTCGGAAGTCATCGTAGAAAAGCCATGATTTCGTCGCCAAGACTGGGTCAGATTTCCTTCTAGGAAATCAAATAACGTTAGGGTAAGGTTGCCAGACATTACGTAGGGCAGTGATGTCAAAGCAACAGAATTTTTCTGACCTTGACGTCGTGCGCGGGCATCAAGCGCTAAGTACGGAAAGAGGAAGGGTTGTGTATATGAATAAGCAGCCTGTTGGATTAAGAAAACAGTGGTGCACAAACTTCAAACGGAACGTGAAATTTTATGTCGTTATTTTTATATGGCTTCTTTCTGTTTGATATTATCTATATTGTCTGTAAAACAAAAGTAATAATATCAGTTTCTTAATATTGTAGTTGTGTTTTAAATGTTAATTACATAATAAAGAGTTAAGAAGGAATATTCACATAAATTCCATAGTAGTACAACTATACTGTACTAAATGGATGAAACACATCATTCATAAAGAAAGCGATATCCCCAAAAAAGAGACTGAGTAGCCTATGACATGATAAGTTGGAATTGATATTGATGGTACCTTTAGCCTTATAAAAGTAATCAATAAACTAATAAAAACAATATTACAGTACAAAGCAAAGTTACCTAGGTGCTGTATATGTTTTAAGTGTAACTAATATTCCTTAACAAAACTCTTATCGCATTATGATTTTAAGGTGATATTGGTGAGCAACTTCCTATCATCAGAATATTAAATTATTTTCTCGAAATCTGCTGAAGCTATAGAGCTGGCATTTTTACACATGGCACGTATCTTTTGCTTATGATGTAACAGTAGTTGCGTTGTTAATTAATTTCCTTATAAACAATTTCCATGAGAATATTTTCAAAATTTTCAATACACTATCTTCAGTAATACGTATTTACTGGTTATTAGATTTACGAAAACATTCTGTAAGGCTACTAAATAAATAGGACTATATCTGAAAATTTCACTTTTCTATTTTAAAAATTGAGAAAATATTTGTTTTGAATAAAAAAAATCAAACTTGTGAAAAATGAGCATTAAAATTAAAACTTTCATTCTTATAATGCACTTACACTTCTCAGACAGATCTAAAAATTACCATGGATACAGTTTTAATAAGTTCTCTTCCCTTTATCTATTGAATCAGTGCTGGCCATCCCTGAATGTAGCTCGACCAAGCGGCATATACTGCTTCTTTCGTCTGTCTCTTTCCTTTCCGCTGTAAAGCGCTCAGGCTCTCCTGAACTCTAAAGCGCGCGCTTGCTCTTATGGGCATCAATTGACATGACTGACGTAGGGTAAGGTAGCCTAATTCCGTGACATATTTAATAAAGTCTATATTTATGCTAAAATTGTAATAAACATTTTCAAATAACACCTAAATAACGTTATTTGAACCTTTATCTACAGTTTTTACAACATTCAGTGTCAAGAGTTTCACAAGTTTGGTATATAATATATGATTCTTCATTGTTATACAGTGGCTCCTAAATCAGTGTCAGGATTCCAGATTCCGTGATAGTGGTTTCCTAATTCCGTGAGTGATATCCTAATTCCGTGATACTAAAATAATCCTCATTAACTGCTCAGAAAACAAACTTGTATTTGAGAAACCCATTAAAGTCATGGTATATTGTTTGAATATGGATTAAGGAAGAAATTACAACATAGAAGTAGGGCCTAAGTGACAAATTTCATAGAAAATATTTGTGTAACTACAGGAATACATATTACATATTAATATATTATAAACAAAATAAACTGAAAGTTAAATTCAATACAAAATTAAATTTGAATAAATTGAATTATAACACAATCATTTCTCATTATTTATATTCCTAACAACAGTAATTAAGTTAAATATAATTATGCACTATTATTATATTATAATTATAATTGATGTTTTCTATAACTCATTTCTGTTATTATTTCCACGAACTATTCTCTTTCAGAGACATTAATTTTCACAATTTAGCGTTGGCATCACTGGTCGAGTGAGCCAGGAAGGAGAAATATGAAAATAAATCTGAAAATGGGAAAGCTCCTGTAGCATTGTTATTGTCTCATAATGTTTAAATAATCATACACATTGATTCAGCTGACTATAATCTACAGAAATATATCATTTTTATAATGCTATATTAATCCTTACCTCAAATATAAAATGTTTCTTCAGGAGCGGTCACAAGAGAAAGAAAAACTTACTGGTCAACCACCTTTCACTGAACAAAAGCTTCTGCAATCGACTGCTTCTATTCAAAAGGCGGGTAGTCAATAGAATTGAAAAGGAGACATCTCCTGGCATTTGTTAGGTACTATTTCAAAAACTTAAAAGTCAGAGACCACAACTCCATGGCAGTCAATTGAAATTTATCACGGAATTAGGCACCTTTACCCTATACCTATATACAGGACGCGTCTTTTATTTAATTATTTTTTCCTGGGTCCTGTATTGATTTCGTCAGGACGCTAGAAATATCCTGTAGTTTTCTTTTTTCCAGTCAAAAAAATTTTGTCAGTGAACGGCATTTAAAATGATAAAGAGATGCGAACAAATCCTGAGGAATGGAAAAGCAAGTCACGCCATGAAAGATGGTAGTCTATTATTTGTTTCAACAAATCCAATTTGAGGAGAGATTCTCAGGAGCGTTAACTTTGAGTCGGTATATCTTCAGTATATTAGCTCATAATGCTAATATGATGAAGAATGGGTGGAGAGGAGAAAAATTCTCTCCGGTACCGGGACTCGAACCCGGGTTTTCTCCGCTTCGCCCATCCTTCATCATAAGGTAATGCAGAATTCATACACGGAAATATCCTACTTACTTCGGTACATCACAATAATATCATAATGCTAATGTTGAGGGTATTTTCTCATTAATGAATGTTCAATGGATAAAAGAACGAAATAAGTTGGATGTGACCGCTATGTATAGAACAGGTCTGGGCCCTAATAACTCAATCGAGTCACTGCAAATTTTCACTTAAGGTGAGTCTGTACTTTCATATCTTACTTCTTACTTACTTACTTACTTACTTACTTACTGGCTACTGGCTTTTAAGGAACCCGGAGGTTCATTGCCGCCCTCACATAAGCCCGCCATTGGTCCCTATCCTGAGCAAGATTAATCCAGTCTCTACCATCATATCCTACCTCCCTCAAATCCAACTTTCATATCTTACATTGTTAAATTCCTCAATTTGTGTGCACTTTTGTCAGAAATTATAAAAGATACAAATGTAAAAAGTAGGGTATATATGTAATACACCTTTATGTATACAACCGGTTAAATACATTTAAAATTCCACTGAGCAGTTGGCAATTTTTTTTTCATTGCTATTACACTTTTACTACGTCATACTACTTTTGACCAATAAAACGGTACGAAAGGACATCTTGCAACCAATCATAGCTGCTTATCGCACAATTTTATCGCTTTCCTAGCATTTGTTTGTTTTTATCACACCCTAGCATTTGTTTCTTTGTTTGAAAACATTTCAAACTGCAAATTCTTTACGGTACTATAGAACATGTCTGCGATCGTCATTTGTTTCTTGCAACTGAAAATGGCGGCTGCGTTCAAACATTTTGGTGAAGGTAACATTAGTGAACTAGAATTTTAGTAAGTCAATTAATATCTATTTTATTGTATTAGAGACTTTATTTCTTCTAATCGTTATATAATTTCTCCTGTTTTATCACCTTCCTATCATTTGTTTCTTTATTTGACAACATTTCAAACTGCAAATTCTTTGCGGTACTATAGGCTAAAACATGCTTTGCGATCGTCATTTGTTTACAGCATAGACAGTCAACTGAAAATGGAGACTCCGTTCAAACGTTTTATTGAAGCTAACATTAGTGAAATAGAATTTAAGTAAGTCAATGAATATGTTATTGTATTGGAGTACTTTATTTCTTCTACTCTTTGTATACTTTCTTCTAATCGTGTAATAGTCAATTAAATTCCACTCGAGTTTTGATTTTCTCTAGATAAATCAAAATCTCTAGTGAAATTACTGTTGATAACATTTTGTGCATTAAAAATTACTACAAATTATTTTTTATTTTTGCTGAAGATAAAAATAATCTTGATTTTTTAACCTACTGTGTAAAATGCAATCACATTGATATTATATATTAATTTCAGCGTTCTGAGTTCAATACTTTCTGATAAAAATGCACCAATGTCACAAAAATAAGTGCAGAAAAATGGTGTCAAAGTTTCCATATCTTGCAATGTTAAATTCCTCGATTTTGGGAGAACTTTTCTCAGAAGTGATAAAAGATACAAATGTAGAAAAAAATAGTGCATACGTAACACTTTTATATTATAGAATCGGCTAAATAAATTTAAAATTCCACTGAGCGGTTGGCAAAAAAACTTTTTCCATTATATAACACTTTTTGCATTATTACTACAATATTTTTTGCTGAAAACAGGGCTAAAAGCTGACAATTAGAAGAAATAAAATCATATTATTATTATTTTACACTTATTAAACTACCGACAAACGATAAAAACCAAATTTCATTTTTTTGTCAAAATTCGGTGTATAGACTCCCCTTAACTCCCCACTGCACCTTCCCAGGCTGAGACGAGTAGAAAGGAAGGTAAACATTGTTTAGTGACGGATTGTACAGGGACATCATTTTATTTTTACTAACATTTTTAATATTAACCTGTCTATACCTTTAGAGAACCGGAAACACAGTTTGCTACCCCTTTCCACGACTGTAGTTCGATGGTACTAGCGTAAAACACAAACAAATCACTTTACTAGGTATAGGAGGGAAGAAAAGTAGTTCATCCATTTATGTAAACTAGGAAATATCACGATTTTGAGTTCGATAATTTTCATTAGGTTTTTTTTTAATCAAAATATAGTACTGTATTAAGAATAAGTGTTTTTACTCCCGAACTGAGTTATCCATGCGAACGTATTCATTATGCAGTGTATATTATACTGTCTACAGCACATTAGCGTACAATATAGAGAAAGAAGTTAAATTGAAAAATAATCATAATATGAATATTTAAACATATTTTTTAAAATGGTGGCCGTTCATTTCGATACAGGCTTCAGTTCTTTTGTGCATATTATCGAACTATAGACTATTGCATCTAATTTCAATTGCCAGTTTCGTCCTTCGTACGAGTAACTCATGTTGAAATAATTCTTTATCGACTCTATAAAAGAGTACATTACGTACTGTAAATTCCATCTTCACTTCTGCCCGACCCGCACAGATAAAATTACTCAGACATGCTATCTACTGTCCGTCCAAGTGGTTATGCCGCAGGATCGTAGAAAAGGGGGAAATCACGTGACAGTTAATTACTTAACGAGGCCCTTTTATTTAAGTTACTTTAAACAGTTGTATAATATTACGTAAACGTCCAATTCCTAACATAAATTAATGTTTTCAGAAAAGAGGTAAGACAGCCCAGCTTTTACAGAGGGGTGCAGCAGAAGCAGGTGGGGGAAATCGGGATGCGACGTAGGCAAATGAACAGTACCTGTGCGAAAATATGATTCAATATTGAAAGCTTTTTCGTCACTGGAAAACGCAAATATATTTCTGGAACGTACTATACTCACTAACTCAGTGCTGTTTACTATATGCGGCCTTCATTCTATGTGGAGGACAGATGGAACTTCATTAGTAAAAGGAGTGGGAGTGAAGTACATTCAAAAACTCAGGTACAATAAAAATTGAAGTAAAAATAAAATGATGTCCCTGTATAAGGCAGGCATCATAGCTATTACAAACTTTCAGCTCTCGCTGGTTGCCTGAAATCCATCACTGATGCACAGTGCCCACTGTGTATTTGTTTATAAGGCAGTGTAAGCGAAAAGAACATGGCGGAGGTTTCCGAGTTACGTTTCACTTCCCCGTTGTGCGTAGGGCTGGCATAAACAAAGTGAATAAAAAAAATCTCCATTGGATTTTTCAAATTTAAAAATGGAAAAGAGCTTTGCAGGCAACAAATAATACTTAATTTCAAAGTCCTGAAATGATAATGTTTTATATCCCATTTTTAACTAATTTCAGAACATTTATTTTAGATATATCTAAAATTGTTTTTCTTTGAACCTGACATTCGGAGTTTTAGTAATCATACAGACTGCAGATTAGAATTCCAGAATTAGCAATACTGAATAGGTAGCTTATTTCAACAACAGTGGAGTACATTCTCTGCACTGCCTCATGTCCTTGCAGCACAAATAAACGTTTAATTCATCCTACTTTACCTAATATAATGGATAAGGTGCATTTTTCCACGTTTCCTCACCAATAATACTCATGAGCTGATACTTTAATATTATCGTCACAAGAAAATTGTTTTGAAGTAAGAGGACGAATTTGACAAAGAGTGAATACGTTAGTTTCTCTAGAAATTCACCGAGTAACTCTAACCTGAAAGTTAGCCAGTAAATTCTTCTGAGATAAGTAGGGACCGGATTTTTATGTAATTACATATTGTATTCCTTTCAACCTAACCGTATATAAATAACAAATCTTCGTGAATCTTGTTATTATCATTAATATATTAAAATTTGATACTACATATTTTTACATATTTACACAACGTTACATATTATGGCTTGATATTACATAAATCTACATATTTAGGGCTTTTATTCACTTTTACTTCTCTAAAAGAAAAAAAAAAAAAATCTTCTGGGGAAGTTTACAATTTGAAATACACAGATTTAAAAAGCCTTTTTACCTACCCAAGAAAGGATATATTTCGGGACGAAACATAACGTCCTTAGTTTCAGGAAGTAATAGAGGCACTCACCCCATACCGCTCACTGTAAATATGAGTGAACAAAAGGCATCCTTTCTCATACAACTACCTTGTATTGTAAAAATCACTCAGAAAGTAGCGTTGCCTTCATGCGGTGGAGTGGAACGAGGATGTATGATTTATCTCGAACTATAATAATTGCTCTGCACACGTCTTAACTTGCCGTTGCCATGCAATTTACAACCTTACCCATCCTCTTCCTAATCCTTCCAGGGAAAATCTGTTTCAAGTCTGGCATGAGCCACAATAAAGTAGCCGACTTTTGAAAAGACGATGGAGTAAAGGAACAACCTGGAAAGTTGTTGAAAGATTTTAATAAATAGCTTTTCAGGTTATTGCTTGACCTCTTTACTTTAAATTTAGTAGACCTATACAGAAATGGGATTTTCCGAGGAATTAGAAAGTATGGTTCTCGGCTGGAATAATCCTGAATGAGACAGGAATGTCACTCCCCTGTATATTCAAACCTAACGACAAAAATAGAATCATGGATTACGATGTACGAAGCTTTCACTACAGATGGAAAAATAGTAATGTGTCAAGTGTACGGTAAAAAAGTGGGTGCTCTATGAAATCACAACTGGAGTCTCTTACCTATCCTATACCTGTCAGATATTGATATTAAATATTTTCATGATTTTACATATTTTTGTACATATTCAGCTTATTTTTCTTACATATATATGCAAGATATTACATAAAAATCCGGTCCCTAGAGATAAGTGATCAAGGCCCACGATGCATGATATGTTCAATAGCCTAATCTCGTAACGTTAAAAGAAATAGGAACGAGTGTGCAAATACAGACACAGATACATTCATACATTCCTTACGATTTGCGTAGTCAATCAATTGGATTCTGATTTATTTGTGTCAAGTGCTAGTGTCTGGCATTCCCCACAGTTAATGCCAATGCACCAGTCTTTCTATAATTAGCCCGTTACCTAAAATTGAAACTAACAAATCTGGGTGAGGACGGTTCTAAAAGGAAGATTTTCCACGTTTCCGCACTGAAGAAGATTTAAGCTGTTCGTCAAAACCTCATTTATTAGATCACAATCGTGGATTGCAGATGGACTGTGGGATAGGCACAGTACATCAGTTATTCATAGATTTAAAAAAGGCATATGATTCGGGTAAGAGAGAAGTTTTATATAATATTCTTATTGAATTTGTTATTCCCAAGAAACTTGTTCGATTAATTAAAACGTGTCTCACAACGGAACGGTCAACACTGAAAGGTTACTTAGAACCTTCAAATTTTGCATTCTGACACGTCTTATTAGTATAAGATGTTATGCCAAAAAAAGTTGCGAAAATAATATGCAAGGGATTAAAACTATGTTCCGAATATCGCTGTGAATTTATGTGAATGTAATAGGGGAGAAGTCGGTATATTAAGACAGGGAGAACAGTGAGACATTTTTTATTAGATGGTAAATTATTTGTATTAGATGGTAAATTTTGATGTTGAGATGCTAGTAACAGTGGCGTTGTATGTTGCATGAGTAAAGTAACAGTATTTTCATACTCGATTTGATTCTAATTATAAAGGTGAGTGATGAAAAAATAATTCGTAATGTTTCACTCTAGAAGTAAAATTTTGGCTTCTGTTTAATGAAGGTTATATTGGATATACAAATGAGATATATGTATGAATGTGTTGTTACCTAATACTATGGTATTTGAGGTTATGTTTGGCAAAGTTTCGTCTTTCTTGTTTTGATTTTGAAGTGATGGCGTCATTTTTAAACGAATTATGCGTAAAGGGAACAGTGAGACATGCCATTGAAGAGTACACTGAGACGTCTCACTGTCCCCATGTACTAATGATTTGCAAAATCAAACTGTAATTATAATACATTTACCAGTAACTAACATTAAAAATGAACATACTAGTAACCAATTTAGGAACTATAGCTTAAAATAATGGATACATTACATTTTAATGGTTTCATAAATAAAAAAATTATTCACAAAATTTAAGAAAATGTTAAAAAATAACAAAGAATTAAATTAAATTCTTATAATTATATGCTTTGTTGTCATCAAAAATTCATTTCATTTTTTCGCAAAAGTTCGAAATGTCATGAAAAATTCACTTTTCCAAATGTTCCAGATGTTTCAAAGGTTTCGAAGCCAGACATCAATATGATTCTAAATAAACCTACAGAACATGTCAAGATAAAGAGACAGCAAGCTTTTCTTTCTTTTGAAATAAATGTAAATCATTTCAATGTCCGTTAATAGACACTCTGGTGTCTCACTGTACCCTCCTGAATGAACACAGTGAGACATTTGCATTTTTTTGACAAACACGTATTGTATATTATATCCTTTATCTATTAACATTTTTGTTTACGTATTATTGTACTCCATGTTTTAATGTATATTTCTATTGCACTTTATTTTAAAAATACTTGAATTATCACTTTCATACATATGTCTTAATATTTTGTGTCTCACTGTACCCACTACTCCCCTAGTTGTGGGACTCTTTCGAGTGTAGCATGTGGCAGAGATGAAGGAGAAACAAGGCTGCAACCCCATATCACATAACGATTGCTTATTTCTATGTTAAAATCGGTTGCACTTTGAAGAGAACAACCGCCACCCGTCCGCCGTAAACAAACACGAGATGGCAGTACAGTCGCTAATGAAATTCAAATGGAAGTTATGACGTGACTCCTTATGTAACAACTAGATGGCAGCATAGCAAACCTGACAAAAGTTGTTACCGTCAAAATCTATAACGCCGAGCAATCTGGGTATATATGATTTAGGCTGCAACTCAATGTTTGGAAACAGTAGAGTTAAATAAGGTCTATCATTACGAACAAATTATGAACTGATTTCATGGAATTAAACAAACTCATAGTACATTAAATTGGTAGGATATGTTTAATGGTCTCACAAATTAAACCCATAGCAGTATATTTTACAGTAAGTACACAAATATAACATAAACCCACCGACACAGGTTCGTCTTTCTTAGAACCTGTCACTATCCCTTCTTTATTTCCCTTATTTTAATCTTCCACTACTTCTGGCACTACAGTCGCCCTGAACATAAACAGAACAAAACTGTGAATTGTTCAAGCAGTGATGAAAGCACAAATTCTTAATGCACCACGCACAGAAAATAAAATTATTGCTGCTGCATCCAACATACTGTAGTATATTTTTAATCCGTAATATGTTTAATGGACTCACTTTTATGTTTTGAACCAGTGATTTAAACTAGTAGAGTCCGTATAGGCCAGTTTCTGCCTGACGCTTTTCCAATTCACTGCGGGCTAAAGCAAGGAGATGTACTATCACCTTTACTTTTTAACTTTGCTCTAGAATAGGCATGTCAAAACCCTGCACATAGTAGGCTCCCTGTAAAGCAGATCGATACCCGGCCCCGGAACAATTTTTCCCTTGAAATTATTCAAGGTAATTAATGTTTTCGCAGTCGCGCACATTGTGCACTTGTCTCTGTGCGATGTGCAGTTCCTATTCCCCTACCTGGAGGGAGCGAATCGGCTTGGAGGGGAACGCGACAGGGCTGTACATTACCTACAGTAGCAAAACAGCTTTTGTTTCAGTAACAGATCAGTACGGGTGTGCTCATTGAGCTGTGATTGTGAATGCGTTATGGAAAATAAAGTGAGGAGTCCACAGATATAACGAAGAAGAGAGATCACGAATCATATAACATAACTGCTGTGATGTTTTCCTCAGCCAACAGTAATTATTTTAAAATGAAAGGCTTTCGTCATATCATGTGGACCTAATAGTGATGTGAGAATTTAAATCAGATTAGTAAAGTTCTCAAAATATGATATTCGCCTGCTCTTACTTCTTAATTAGTACTCTCACGGCAAGACAAACATGACAATGATGTTGTTTTGGAGTCTGTACTAACACACCCATCAATGGTTAGACGACTTACAACTTCTATTTGATAAGCTGATAAGTGATGAGAATATTGAATGAAGAATACATGTGAGGGTCTTGAGGTTGTAAGGGAAGGAAGAAAGCAACTATTTGTAAGGCGGAAAATTTTTTTGGAAAAATAATACATAATGGCGAATTTTCCATCTCACGTTACTATATTATCTTAATATGCTTACGTTAATAAATCTTTAAACCTGTCATAAAGAAAATGTCCTCGCTTCAGAGCTTGTGACGTACTCTTTTAACTCAATTCAGTAACGGTCCAAACTTGCTGATACTTGCTCTCAACGTTTTCCAAATAAACTATATATAAATTTAAATTCAAGCTTAATTTATCCAATTTATTAATAATGTAAATTTATATTAATATACAGCAAGGAAATGATTCCAGTGTAAAAGCCTCACAATGTCCTATTGCAAGTAAAATATTTTCTTTAACAATTGTGCACCAATGGTCCCAATAATGCTTGAGGAACAATGAAAGAGTATTACTTTGAAATAATCAGTACCTACTACGTAAAATGAAATACTGTGTTCGTTTTTTGTTGTTTCGAAATTACTGCAATATTTATATTTTCTTTAAATACTGTATACAAATCATGTAAATAAATTATTCTTTACAAACGACTGCTTTGTGAATTATAACCGAGTAAGTCTATTGTTTCTTGTGTTACAATTATTGTCAAATATAGACACTGACAATAATTGTGTTTTTTCCTTCTGCTAAGTATGTTTATAATGTCCAAATGTCAATTTAATTGAACACTAGAAGCGCAGAATAGATTCTTGCACATCCCTCCGGCTAAGAACTGGTAAGAGCAACACGTGAATGACGCAATCTGCACAGACCGGCGTTCCGCGCACATACACTGCACTTTCAGTGTCTGATTTCTGACATGCCTGCTCTAGAATATGCCATTAGGAAAGTCCAGGAAAACAGAGAGGAATTGGAATTGAACGGGTTACATCTGCTGCTTGTTTATGCGGATGACGTAAATATAAAAAAAAATCACAAACTATTAGGGAAAACACTGGAATTTCATCTGAAGTAATGAGATAGATTTGGAAGTAAACCCCTTTTCGAGCTACCTAACTTCAGTCAACTCGTTCATCTACGAAAACACACAAGATCGTAATGTCAACTGACAAATATTGATTATCGATATGGGACTCAAACCCACTACCATAATCAAAGATAAACCACACATGTTGGGCCAATTATACAGTGTTCATAGATTTGATAAGAAACGTAAAAAAATATATATTGCAGTTATATGAACACTAATAAATATAATATAATTATTAAAAAATTAGTAAAAGTCAGGCATGTTTCAGAGATGCTTCTCCATCCTCAGTGAGTCAAGCAACAACGCGGTTCGATCACCTGAACCAGCCGTCGTGGTAAAGTCACTGAGGATGAAGAAGCATCTCCGAAACATGTCTGACTTTTACCAATTTTTTAATAATTGTATTATATTTATTAGTGTTCATATAACTGTAATATATAATTTTTTTACGTTTCTTACCACTACCATAGCTTTTGAGATTTCTTTTCAAAATTATTCATTCCAGCAGTAGACTTGCTACACGCAGATGGTCGTACAAACTTGAAACTACAAGCATAAATATAACTGATAAATTACTAAACAGGTTTAATGCGAAGAAGATGCCATCAACGAATTTCTCCGAGGCGCCATCTTGTTCGAAACCGGCTTGCGAGCGGGGTTGTACTGATTTAGGACTCCAGAGAAAGTTGTGATTATATTTTAGCTGCGAAGATAGCGGGAGACCTGCTCCTATGTTTAGTTTTAAAACATGACGCGCCATATCGTGTCCTGGCAGCATGCAGCACTGACGGACAAGAGTCTTGAAATTGATGATTGCAGTAACCTTTCCAATATACAAACGATAAAAGCAAAAATAAACTTTTGCAATATTCCAGTCATTCCTAAATATACAAACTACGTATCTGAGCGGTTGTGAAGGCTCATTCACGCACGCGCGCCTTGGCAAGACAGTGGCGCTCAACCATCTCTAACAATCATTCTGTTGACAACTTTAAGAACAATTTTCTCTTTATTAAATTTCAACGTTTTTTATTTACGACGCTAAATAACCAACTAAGGACCGATTGTATAAACCATTTAATCTTAGATCAGAGGTTAAATTGATCCTCGTTGTAGCTGAACTTGGAATATTGTGTTGTATAAAGTTGGAAGTAAATCCCGAAAAGACTAAGTATATGATTATGTCTCGTGATCAGAATATTGTACGAAATGGAACTATAAAAATTGGAAATTTATCCTTCGAAGAGGTGGAAAAATTAAAATATCTTGGAGCAACAGTAACAAATATAAATGACACTCGGGAGGAAATTAAACACAGAATAAATATGGGAAATGCCTGTTATTATTCGGTTGAGAAGCTTTTGTCGTCTAGTCTGCTGTCAAAAAATCTGAAAGTTAGAATTTATAAAACAGTTATATTACCGTTCTTCTGTATGGCTGTGAAACTTGGACTCTCACTTTGAGAGAGGAACAGAGATTGAGGGTTTTTGAGAATAAGGTACTTAGGAAAATATTTGGGGCTAAGAGGGATGAAGTTACAGGAGAATGGAGAAAGTTACACAACGCAGAGCTGCAAGCATTGTATCCTTCACCTGACATAATTAGGAACATTAAATCCAGACGTTGGAGATGGGCAGGGCATGTAGCACGTATGGGCGAATCCAGAAATGCATATAGAGTGTTAGTTGGGAGGCCAGAGGGGAAAGGACCTTTGGGGAGGCCGAGATGTAGATGGGAAGATAATATTAAAATGGATTTGAGGGAGGTGGGATATGATGGTAGAGACAGGATTAATCTTGCTCAGGATAGGGACCAATGGCGGGCTTATGTGAGGGCGGCAATGAACT
This sequence comes from Periplaneta americana, assembly GCF_040183065.1. Taxonomy (NCBI): domain Eukaryota; kingdom Metazoa; phylum Arthropoda; class Insecta; order Blattodea; family Blattidae; genus Periplaneta; species Periplaneta americana. The sequence goes on from NC_091122.1 coordinate 35,157,415, forward strand.
TCCGGGTTCCTTAAAAGCCAGTAAGTAAGTAAGTAACGCTAATGGCTTCGTTGCCAAAGCCCGGCATTAGATAACAACAGTAAGTAAGTAAGTATAAAGTCTAATCTGAGATTAATTTGTCTTAAAATAAAGTCAACTTTGACTGAAGAAATTTCTCCGATTAAGTTAGATGATCCAAGTTCAGTTATTTCTTTTCTGTTTGAAATATACGAGTGGCAGACTGTGCAAAAAGAATAACCATTGTTATTAATATTATTAGATATGGTAGGAACATTTATACATGTACATTTTCAATTTCTTGCCTTAATACACAAACATTCTTATACTTGGGTTGGACAAAAAGTAATGGCAACAGTTCGATATTTCTGACATGACTTTATTCACAGGGGTACAACATTTACGTACCTTCTATATAGTCGCCCCCCTTATTTATTACCTTTTGCCAAATGTTTGGAAGGCGTCGTACACCATCAGCGCGTCCACCTTTGTTGATGTTCCGTATTGACCGTCCTAAAGCACGGATAAGTTCATCTCTGGTACTGTACCGGGTCCCTCGTAGTGGTTCTTTCACTTTGGTGAAAAGATCGTAATCGCATGGATCATATCGGGTGAGTACGAAGGATGTTCCAGAATCTCCCATTGCCAGCGACGCAAGAGGTCCTTGACACACTGCAGTAGATTGACAGAGTACTGTCGCCACTGGCTACACTAACTCATCTAACAGTCCTTGTTCATGTCCATACAGCTGGCAACTCTCGAACGCACCATCGTCACGTGACAGCAGTGTTGCCATTACTTTTTATCCAACCTATGTATTTTGTAAGGATTTATCGTGGTCAGCAGTATCAAATACCATAACCTATAATTATATTATCTTTATAACAACCATTAATATTAATGGATATGATAGGTACATTCATAAATTTTCAATTAGCTGTATTACTAAATGAAAATTGTCGTTTTATGAAGCTTTATTATGTTTAACAGTATCAAACACCATAACATAATAATTTGGAGAACGGTCAACCTTCTTCTTATTGTCCGCCATTATTTACAATGCACAAAACAAACCAGTGTCTCCAACAGAGTGTACGGAAAGTCGCCAAAAAGTAGTTGGAAAGTCGCTACATTTGTCATTATCAACAAAGAAAGATTAAATTTTGTCACTATGGGGTGCTAGAAAGGTCGCTAAATCCCTATTTAAGCAATATAAAAGTTAAAAGAAATTGTCGTTGAAAAAAAATTAAAGTCGCTAAATCAGCAACACTGAACAAACCTGTACAACATGGACCGCGCATCACATACTTCACCTGTTTATGCGATGTTGCCAAATCCTTATCACGTGAACTTAGATTGCATTTGAACCAAGGTAATTTGATTGCAGAAAAGTTTTATACAATAGAAGAAGTGTCTGAACTCGCTTCACTTTCCGATCTTCGATCAAAGTTGATCTTTAGTCAGGGAGTTTTATACAATTGAGCCTAAAAGACAGACTGTATAGTCAGATGAAATCTGAATATTTGGCACTTAAAGGGAAATTGTGACATAGAAGAAGAAATAATGCCCATGGCTTGTTAGTATATTTTTTTCATTAATAATATTCCTAGTAGGTAATCGTGAAAACTTTGTAACTAATTCAATAGTTCATAGCATAAATACACGTCAAAAAATGACTCATACTCCATCGGCAAGTCTATTGTGCTATCAAAAAGGAGTGCGTTATATGGCAGTAAAAATTTTTAATAGCCTCCCTATCGATATGAAGAATTAAACTCAAAACATAATACAAGACACATTACAGATACTAAAACAAATGCTCATAGACAACAACACACCACAAGAACACATCGAAGAAATCATCCAAATCACAGACATCATAACAAAGCAAAACTATTTCACACACAACAACAAATACTACACCCAAACAGAAGGATTGCCAATGGGATCACCCATACCTAGCATACTAGCAGAGATATGTTTACACAACATAAAACAAACATACATACTCAACAATGAACACAACAAATATGCAGACAACATAATATACTGGCACAGATACATAGACGACATACTCATACTATACAAAGGAAACAAACGACAAATACACAAACTACACCAATACATAACCAAAATACACCCAAAACTCCAATACACACTGGAACTCGAAAACTACAACTCCATAAATTTCCTAGACCTCACCGTAACAAAAGTTGACAACAAACACACCTTCAAAATATACAGAAAACCACCACACACATACACAACACATCTAATCACCCCACACAACACAAACATGCTGCATTCAGGACAATGGTACACAGAATACTCAATATACCCGTGAGCCACCAACACTACAATGAAGAAGTGACCACAATCAAATACATAGCACAAGAAAATGGTTACAACCCAAACATAATAGACAACATCATAAGGAACACAAAACAAAAACTCAACAAACACAAAAACACACAAAACACAACACAAACCCAAGAACACAAGAAATACATCACACTAACATACGAAAACAAAAACACACACAAGATTGCATCCTCATTCAGAAAACAGAAATACAACATAACATACAGAACAGAAAATACATTACAAAGACATTTCAACACAAACAAATACAACCACACAGACGTATACAAACTCACATGCAATAGTTGCGACAGTTTCTACATTGGACAGACAAGGAGATCATTCCAAACTCGATACAAAGAACACATTAAAGCAATAACCAGAGGACACAATACATCTACATATGCCGAACATATAACTAATGCTAACTACACATACAATAACATAAATACAGACATGGAAATCCTACACATACAACCCAAAAACCAAAAACTCAACACACTAGAACAATAAGAAATATACAGACACACTAAAACACACCCTGATCAAATTCTCAACACACAGATCAATTTCAGAACACACACTATTTGACACCACACTTCAACACTTTTCAAAAATCGAACGCACCCACACAACAGGCAGCGAAGTTCAAGATGACGCCGAAATCTAGTAGGCTCTGAGGATGGTGTGAAACACCGAAACAGCTGTAAGCCACACATGCTTACACAATTAACACGAGTAAGATCAATTATTCAAAACATAAGATTATTTAGGGCCAAATTAAAGAAGTAGCTAATTTCTCACGCCTTCTATTCTGTAGATGAATTCATGACGTTCAATAACGTTTCATGAAATTGATACTAAAACTTTGTGTTGTACTAATAGACTATATTGTAAACCTCATCTGTATATATTTCATCTAGACTGTGACTATAAATTAAGACTTTGTAATAGTATTAAGCTTTTTGACATGCTCCATATTCTAGCTGTGAAGCAATGTATATTAATACCATGTAATGTTAATAAATGCAATACAATACAATACAATACAATACAAACATTCCGGATTGCATAGTCAGACAGAATCTGAATACTTGGCACTTAAGGGAAAATTGTGAGACAGAAGAAGAAACATCCCGGACTGCTGAGCCAGAATCTGAATACTTGGCACTTAAGGGAAAATTGTGAGACAGAAGAAGAAGCATCCCGGACTGTTGAGACAGAATCTGAATACTTGGCACTTAAGGGAAAATTGTGAGACAGAAGAAGAAATATCCCGGACTGTTGAGACAGAATCTGAATACTTGGCACTTAAGGGAAAATTGTGAGACAGAAGAAGAAACATCCCGGACTGTTGAGACAGAATCTGAATACTTGGCACTTAAGGGGAAATTGTGAGACAGAAGAAGAAACATCCCGGACTGTTGAGACAGAATCTGAATACTTGGCACTTAAGGGAAAATTGTGAGACAGAAGAAGAAACATCTCGGACTGTTGAGACAGAATCTGAATACTTGGCACTTAAGGGAAAATTGTGAGACAGAAGAAGAAACATCCCGGACTGTTGAGACAGAATCTGAATACTTGGCACTTAAGGGAAAATTGTGAGACAGAAGTAGAAACATCCCGGACTGTTGAGACAGAATCTGAATACTTGGCACTTAAGGGAAAATTGTGAGACAGAAGAAGAAACATCCCGGACTGTTGAGACAGAATCTGAATACTTCACACTTAAAGGAAAATTGTGAGACAGAAGAAGAAATATCCCGGACTGTTGAGACAGAATCTGAATACTTGGCACTTAAGGGAAAATTGTGAGACAGAAGAAGAAATATCCCGGACTGTTGACACAGAATCTGAATACTTGGCACTTAAGGGAAAATTGTGAGACAGAAGAAGAAATATCCCGGACTGTTGAGACAGAATCTGAATACTTGGCACTTAAGGGAAAATTGTGAGACAGAAGAAGAAATATCCCGGACTGTTGAGACAGAATCTGAATACTTGGCACTTAAGGGAAAATTGTGAGACAGAAGAAGAAATATCCCGGACTGTTGAGACAGAATCTGAATACTTGGCACTTAAGGGAAAATTGTGAGACAGAAGAAGAAACATCCCGGACTGTTGAGACAGAATCTGAATACTTCGCACTTAAGGGAAAATTGTGAGACAGAAGAAGAAACATCCCGGACTGTTGAGACAGAATCTGAATACTTCGCACTTAAGGGAAAATTGTGAGACAGAAGAAGAAATATCCCGGACTGTTGAGACAGAATCTGAATACTTCGCACTTAAGGGAAAATTGTGAGACAGAAGAAGAAATATTCCGGACTGTTGAGACAGAATCTGAATACTTGGCACTTAAGGGGAAATTGTGAGACAGAAGAAGAAACATCCCGGACTGTTGAGTCAGAATCTGAATACTTGGCACTTAAGGGGAAATTGTGAGACAGAAGAAGAAACATCCCGGACTGTTGAGACAGAATCTGAATACTTGGCACTTAAGGGGAAATTGTGAGACAGAAGAAGAAACATCCCGGACTGTTGAGACAGAATCTGAATACTTGGCACTTAAGGGAAAATTGTGAGACAGAAGAAGAAACACCCCGGACTGTTGAGACAGAATCTGAATACTTGTTAAAAACAAATTGTGAGACAAACGAAATCTGCATAGAGATCATTAATGCTTCCCTATACATTTTCTCTATTTACTATTCCGTAATTATTCAGTAAAATACGCGAAATGTTAGTAGCTAAACAACGATATATATATATATATATATATATATATATATATATATATATATATATATATAGATTACAGATACACCTATATTCTAAAGATCCGAAAGTGAAGTATAAATTTTTATTTTTATCTTTCCCTCTATCTTTTCCTTCTTCTTTCTATAGTGCAGTAGTATTCAATCTATGGTACGCGGGGTTAGTTCAAGGGCACACATCTCTCTTAGTAGGTATGTAAAAATACTTACATATTTATTTTATTATACTTGTTGATAATTATTGCAGTTTACATATTTTCTTTAACATTTGCTTGAATAACATTTTATATTATATTCCTTACTAGGGTCAGGAAGTTCTTGCATTTGCATTATATTTTTCTATTGTCTGTAATTAATTGCCGATTAATTATCTTCAGGAATCATCAACATTTAAGTTTATCATACCAAATTTTATGTTGTATATATTTGCTTATTTTGGTATTTTGTAAATGCATAATATTTCATGATATTTATATTACTGTGGCATATTTCCGAGTTTAAGTTCATTAAAGCTGATTTTATGCTGCATAAAAATGTATAATTTGGATTTTTAAAATAAAAGCATCATATTCTATTTTTGAAAACTAAAATTGAGTGAAATTATTATTATAATTATTTTTACCAGAAGTTTCGGGGCACACCTAGTGAATCTCACGCTTACTAGTATGCCTAAAGCAATAAAGTTCTTGGAAAGGGTACGCATATCTTCAAATGTGGCGTTGCAAGTGTTTGAAGAAACAATATCCAGCCGAAATTCGTCCCTGGTAGTGTATAGCAAAAGCTTAAGGATAAAATAAGTTACATGACATAAAAAAATCCTGGATACGAACAAATGTGCCAAATTAGAGATATTATAAACGAAAAATCCTCCATGAATCCCAGGGAATTATCTTTTACTGTGGAAAAGCTAGAAGCATTTAAGTATGCCCCAGTAACGTCTTGCGACGTTGAGAGAAGCTTTTCAAGATACAAACCTATCTTTAGAGACAATAGACACTCTATCTATTGGAAACCTACGCCATATAATTATAATGAACTGCAACCCATCGCTTCTTTTGGACAGCGAATCACATGCTTCAACTTCTCAACAATAAATGAAGGGTTCAGAACCATAGTGGGCCAAGCGCCATTTACTGAAACTGTAGAAAACAAGGGTTAAAATGAAGTTATTACCATAATTCAATGGAACCATATAGCAAGTAATATAAAGTATACACATTAAAATTAAATGATATGTCAATCTTCATTAAACTGTTGTATTCACCTGCTTTCTCCGTTTTTAATAAATGGCGGTTGGCCCGCTGTAGCCCTGAATCCTTCAAATGTAAGTTTAATGTCATATAGTTTGACTTATAATATTATTACATTGATTGCTTATTATTTGATGCTGAAACTGATCAGGAAGAGGAAAAAGAATTGGTTGGGTCACTGGCTGGGAAGAAACTGCCTACTGGAGGATGCACTGGAAGGAATGGTGAACGGGAGAAGAGTTCGGGGCAGAAGAAGGTATCAGATGATAGACGACATTAAGATATCGATGGCTCAGAACCAGACTGTTCCAAGTCCAATTTAGTATTTTTCTTTTCAGCAGAGCTGTTTTAAGCTCCTGACATTTAAAGCTTCATGAAACAATTTGGAATAGCTTCATAGCAACCTTATGGAGAGGAATATTTACAATTTTGCTCGATTCATATATGCAGACAAGAACTGGAACACAATGAAACACAGATTTCTTTCTTATAAAATGTTGGACTTAGAACAGTCTGGTTCTCAGCCATCGATATATGGATCATATGAGAAGACAAAGAGGAAGGCAGGAAATAGAAAAGATTGGAGAAAGCTGGGTTTGCAGTGAAAGACCTACTCTTGGGCAGAACACTGAATGATGATGATGAATTATTATTTATTACTTATTTATTAATTATATATCAAGAAATATAGAATTTTATTAGTGCATAATAATTTGCATATTTCAAGATTTTTTAAAGGCATACTTGTTTTTTTACTGGCTTTTAAGGAACCCGGATGTTCATTGCCGCCCTCACATAAGCCCGCCATTGGTCCCTATCCTGAGCAAGAGTAATCCAGTCTCTATCATCATACCCCACCTCCCTCAATCCATTTTAATATTATCTTCCTATCTACGTCTCGGCCTCCCCAAAGGTCTTTTTCCCTCCGGCCTCTCAACTAACACACTATATGCAAAGAAGGCAGGAAATAGGAAAGATCGGAGAAAGCTGGGTTTGCAGTGAAAGACCTACTCTTGGGCAGAACACTGAATGATGATGATGAATTATTATTTATTACTTATTTATTAGTGATATATCAAGAAATATAGAATTTTATTAGTTCATAATAATTTGCATATTTCAAGTTCTTTAAAGGCATACTTGTTTTTTTTTTACTGACTTTTAAGAACCCGGAGGTTCATTGCCGCCCTTACATAAGCCCGCCGTCCCTATTCTGAGCAAGAGTAATCCAGTCTCTATTATCATATCCCACCTCCCTCAAATCCATTTTAATATTATCTTCCAATCTACGTCTCGGCCTGCCCAAAGATCTTTTTCCCTCCGGCGGCCTCCCAACTAACACTCTATATGCAAATACATACTTTTATGCATACTTAATAGATTTTTAGGGCATGAACTTCATTACTATTATTATTGCATCAATACCTATTGCACGTAGGGGAAAGTAGCTGAAATTGGACCGGCATGCAAATTGGACCGACCGTTATTTCAAGTAACCTAATGCAGTACCTGCCGTCTAGTGGCAAATTTATGAACTACGAGCTTCCCTCATCTAATTTTGTAAATATTGTGCAGTTGGCAATCATGTAAACTTAGTTACACAGTTTTATTCTTTTTTAAACTTCTGATGTTATTGTCGTTACCATTATCGTAAGATATTTAAGAAAAGAGAGTTGAGTGAGGGATTTTTTATTAATACTGTGCAGTAGCATGTACAACAACGTACCTTTTCACAAAGTTACATAAATCTGTGCCTTGTTTTAAGTTTTGTTGGATGTCTAGAAATATAAACTTTCTGTTTCCTGCAAATTGAACCGAAAAGGTTTTTTAATTGGACCGTTATTAGATTTATGTATAATATTGTTTTTTGCTTATGTAATGAAATGTATGAATCCAAATAACAATACGCGAGTGTTTCACATCAAAAGTATCAACCAGCCTTATTAAAGTGTAGTTTGAAATTCATCTCGTAAGATACAGAGCACTAGGTACAACTTTCAGCTAAGCGGCCGTAATCTCGGAAGGCGTTCCAGTGGATCTTGGAAGATGAAATTACAGATAATTAGATAAATGAAAGGAAAATGAAGACGGAGACGATGAAGTTGAAGAAATATGGAAACATACGAGATAAAAATTACGACAAAGATACAACAAAAACAATTGTGAAATAAATACCATGATAGAGACGAACATAAAGACAAAAACTTTGATAAGATAAAGATGTACAGCAAAGACACAGATGATGAAGATAAAAGCAAGACAACGATGAAGCAGAGTAAGACAATGACGATAAAGAGCAAGAGACAGCGATGATGGATGAAGGGAAAGATGAAGATGATGTGGATGAACTTGAAGACGATGATAAAATGGAAATAAAGGAAGCTATTACGATGAATAACACGATGATGAAGTCGAGTACCAAGACAACACTGAAGCTGAAGACCAAGACAACAATGATGTCGAAGACCAAGACAGCACTGAAGCTGAGAACCAAGACAACAATGATGTCGAAGACCAAAATGATGATGAAGATGGAAATGTATACCAAATACGACGATGTAAAATAAACGAACACCAGAACAACGATAAAAACGGAGACGTAGACGATGATGAAGATAAAACCAAGAACGTCAATGAAGATGAAGAAGATTAAAATGAAGACGAAAACAAAGATTAATATAAAAAGTACTTTTGTGCAAAGTGTGTTCAGTAGTTTTGTGCAAAATGTGTTAAGTGTTCAAGCATAAAATTGTTCTATAAACGTTAAAGTTAAATTCACGTAACGTCTAGCTCATTAATAAACTAAACCTTAAGAATGATAATAGTGGTCCAATTTAAAAACTCCAGGTCCAATTTAGAAGACCTTTCTTGCATATTGGACCGAGTGCAGATCATTACATTTTGTTTGGTATTGTCTAAACTGTTACTTATGACGTGTTGTAGTTTTACATGTGTATTTTTAAAATGTCAAGGTATGTTTTGGTGATAAAGTGAAAATTTTAAGTGTTTCCGTTCTGACAAAAAATTAGAAAATGTTGAAATTGGTCCAATTTGGGAGACTCTCCCCTATAATAATAATAATAATAATAATAATAATAATAATAATAATAATAATAATAATAATAATAATAATAATTTATTTTACATACATATTCATAATCTTTTGCTATTTCATATATTATTGCAATGCAGTTTGGGAGTACGAAGGTAAAAAAGAAATGTACGATAGCAAACAAAATTGAATACTACCGGTCTAGTATGATTCTTTTAGTTGGTTATTTAGAGACGCTGTATCAACTACTTGGTTATCTAGCGTTGATGGGATTGGTGATAGCGAGATGGTATTTGGCGAGATAAGGCAGAGGATTCGCCATAGATTATCTGACATTCGCCTTACGATTGGGGAAAAACCTCGGAAAAACCCAAACCAGGTAATCAGCCCAAGCGGGAATCGAACCCGCGCCCGAACGCAACTCCGAATCGGAAGGCAAGCTCCATAGCAGACTGAGCTACGCCGTGTAACTCCAGCAGTTGTGACGTAAGTGACACAAGACAATCCGCAATTCAGATGGCTGAAAGGCGCTGAGTCACTAGTCATTCTATTCGAGCGTTGTGAACCAGCCTCTGGTTTCGTTACGTACCACGAACACGTCTAACGCATGCTAACACACAAACTAACATAACCTAACCCTGAAGATAACTCTGATGCATGGCGCCTGGATGAAAGCACCGCCCAGCTTCGTGGCGCCTCCTGATCTAGTCTCGAAGACCATGGCCTCCTCTGACTGCTGCACATCTCTCGTCTTACCATTTATAGACTTTGATCTCAAGACAGGATTTCGCTAGGATCCATTCGGAATAACAGAGTGTCTCTGTGGTTACACACCAAACGGTACAGTTCGAAACCCTTCTGCGCCATATTCTTCAAATATGTTCATTATCTATACTAATAACAAATCTGTAGCCGAAATTTTTCTGGTAATTTTCGATTTTCCAAAAATAATTGGTGTTAACATGTATAATTAACCATACTGAAACCGAAAATCGCTTTTTTGAAATTTTTGTTTGTATGTCTGTCTGTCTGTCTGTCTATCTGTCTGTCTGTCTGTCTGGATGTTTGTTACCTTTTCACGCGATAATGGCTGAACCGATTTATATGAAAATTGGAATATAAATTAAGTTCGTTGTAACTTAGATTTTAGGCTATATGGCATTCAAAATACTTTATTTAAAAGGAGTGTTATAAGGGGGCCAGAATTAAATAAATCGAAATATCTCGCTTATTATTGATTTTCTTGAAAAATATTACATAACAAAAGTTTCTTTAAAAATAATTTCCGATAAGTTTCATTCTATACAAAATTTTGATAGGACTGATATTTAATGATATAAATGAGTTTTAAAATTACAATAACAACGCCATATAAGGCGCTGTACTGAAATAAAAACAAATGACTTCGTCTATAAGGGGTCTTGGACAACAACAAACGAAACATAGCCTAAGAGAATGTTTCTGTGTTTGTATGAAGTAATATCGGAAGCTAATTAATTTTGTTTAATTATTATTTCACCATTGGAAAGTGTAGTTTCTCTATATGGACATAATTCTACAATGTTATTACAGTAACTTCTGAAATATATAGCAAGTAATATAAAGTATACACATCAAAACTAAATGATATGTCAATCTTCATTAAACTATGGTTGCATGTAATAACAATTAAGAAACATGTTAAAGGAATTGTCTTTGCACCAAATGATTGCTCTCTGGACCAAAATGACTGCATTTTAATTATTTAAATACAATTTAAATAAAGTAACATATTAAACGATTTATCCTTCAATCAAACACGAATGTTCTCTGATTCAAACGTCCTCTTTTAATTATGTAATTACTTTATATTTATTTCTAACATGTGCAGCGGAGCGCACGGGTACGGCTAGTATTAATTAAATTAATAAAGATAAAAGCCACCGGCATAGCTCTGTCGGCTAACAAGCAAACGTTCTGATGGGGGCAGATAAAAAAGTTAAATTTTTTCTTCCACCATGTTAATAATGTCAAAAGAAGTGCTTATACAAATTTTGGCCACTCGACCGCAATCATGAGGCCGTCCAGAAAGTGATTTTCTCTGGAGCCGTTTATAAAAAAAAGCACAATTTCATGGAAATATTTATTGAAACAGATACAGCAATTGTTACGCTATTTGTCAACACATCCCCCACTGGAAATGAGACATTTGTCATACTATGGGATCAATTTTTGTGTCGTAGAAGTCAGCCGCCTCAGATCGGAACCAGTGTTTGACTGCCTCTGCACCTCTCTCTGTCGATCCCATGATATGAAAAATGTCTCATTTCCGATGGAAAATATGTTGAAAAATAGCTCAACAATTGCTGGTCCGTTCCAATAAATTTGTCCAATGAAATTGTGTTTTTTTTTCTGTTAGCGGCCCCTGGCGAATTTATTTTTTTTACGGCCCTCCTAATTGCGGTCAAGTGGCCAAAATTTGTATAAGCACTTCTTTTGACATTATTAACATGGTGGAAGAAAAAAATTTAACTTTTTTATCTGCCCCCATCAGAACGTTTGCTTGTAAAGCGCTTGCCTGCCAATTCGGAGTTGCGTTAGGGCGCGGGTTCGATTCCCGCTTGGGCTAATTACCTGGTTAGGTTTTTCCCAGGTTTTCCCCAACCGTAAGGCAGATGTAGGTAATCTATGGCGAATCCTCGGCCTCATCTCGCTATCACCAATCCCATCGACGCTAAATAACCTCATAGTTGATACAGCGTCGTTAAATAACGAAGTTAAAATAAATAAACATGAAAAAATATTATAATTTGGGACTTTTTTTTCCTTCTGGTCACAGTGAACTTAGCGTGGAAACTACAATCGTGGGTTCGAAACCACCTAAGGCAAAGATGTCTATCCATTGTGAATGTCGCAACCCTTATTATCTAAGGCAGAGACCTGCCGTTGTGTTGACTTAACATCATGGAATACTGCCATGTGTCCAAATGGCCTACGATTAAAACTCCTTATAATGCTTTAAGAAGAGCCTCCACTGAAAATCATGAAAATTAAAAAAAAAAATAACAATATTGGCTATTTCACTTCCTTAGAATGTATATTTTCAGACCCCAAATGGATTTAGTTCAATTCTGATTACAAACATGTTTTTTTTTTTTTAATTGAGGCTGTAAATGGGGTGGCATTTAAAGAGCTATCAAAATTATATTTTCATCAAAGATTTCTTTTTTACAAATTTCTAATTACAAATCAAACAATGTTCCAGGCTATAACGAAAATTGTCCATTGTGATATGAGATGGAACATATCAGTCATGTAACTGTGAGAAAGACAATGGACTGTTTTTGTGATAGGTTGGTGCATTGTTTGGCTGTGAATGGTTCTCATTTTGGGCAACTTTTGTAAAGCTTTTTAGTATTAAGTACTCGTATTAATATTAATACTGATATTAATTGTTCCATATGTTCAAATTTCACTAGCTTCCAGTAACAGGGTCAGAAATCTAGAACAATTTGAATCTTCAGAATTTGCACTACCGACAACTGCTGTCACTACTGCCAACATAACAGTTAGAAAATCACTATCGGTTGTAGTATTTCTCAGTACCGAAATTCGAAACGAAGTTGTCTAAAGAAAATTCAACCTTCAAACTAGAAAATCACCATAATCCAATAGCGTATGTATGTATGTATGTATGTATGTATGTATGTATGTATGTATGTATGTATGCATGCATGCATGTATGTATGTATGTATGTATGTATTTATTCACACTGCAGTGGGTATATACCCGGTGGCAGCGGTAACTAATTACACTCAATAATGACAATAATAAACTTATTAATTAAAAATACAATTAATAATAATACTAATAATTAATACTAACAATAATTAACAATAATAATAATAATAACAACAACAACAGGGAACATCCTAAATTAAATGAAGCACGATCGGTTAAAATAACATTTGAAATAAACCTAATTTGTATCTTAAAACTAAGATCGAACTAAAACCCACGAGTATGATATGTTCATATCTGCACAAGTACCTTTCAAATTACACTCATTTCGCTGCCAACTCACTCACTGCAATGGAACTACGACACATTTCACTGATTCTATCCTGATTTCACTAACACTTCAAAAACATTTCACTGTTCAAATACTATGCACTGCCACTGTAAACTATAAAGCTTCACTGACAGGAACACGTTTCACTTACACAGCACACTTCACTGACACGACATACTTCTTCACTGATACAACACTTCAATAACAACATATCATTTACACTCTTTAAATACTGTGTATAATTACCGTCTATTAGTAAGGTCCTTAAGCCTATTTTTAAATACATTTTTGGTTGTTGGTAAAGCCTTTAGTAAGTCTGCAGGTAAAGCATTCCAGTCCCTGATAGTACGATTGAGAAAAGAAAACTTTCCAGTGTCCGTCCTCTGCCTTCTTTCCCTCAATTTATATGAGTGGTCGAGTAATTTGGCGGCTGCAACCTATTTTTTATTTCTCTCCAGGCAGGCTCATATGTAGTAATGGAGGAAAATGGCCAGGTTTCACCCTTAAGAAATTAAGTAAGCTGATACGGACTATAGACGCTGCTTCAACAGAAAACTGAATAAATACTTGCTTCACACATATTCTTTCTTCTCACGGCGACTGGCTATTCCACTCTATGGAAAGTTGAATGTTCTGTGCTTTACTATAAAAATTCTGGGAAATTATCCAATTTTAACAAACGTTGAACTTGAACGAGGAATTATTGTTAACATTTCTTTGCTAGTAATTAAAATTAGTTAATTAATAACAAATTTGTTTACTCATATGGACGTAACGTGAAAACAACAAACCAGTATGTGCCCCCATGTTGTGGAGTGCGAATCTGCAAGGAGAATACAGCCCAGAACAGGTTCATTATCACAGCCTTGCTTATCTGTCTGTAACCTTAGCAGCTGGACGACGGGCGGGATGGAGGATGAGGTCGTTTATAAATAGCCAAGGGAATTAGTGGGTCATAAGTATTCTCTGACAGGAGGAGGAAGCCGCATTACCATTCCCGTTTACCAAGTCGCTGACTGGTCGTACTGCGAATTCCCTGGTTACCAACTGCAAAGTGTTCAATCTTATTCCTAGAAATTTGTTCAGAACTGAAGTTGCTAACTATGCTTCACTTAAGCCTGGTTCACACTTTTCAAGTACTTGAATTCAAGTCACGTGATTGCAAGTGACTAAATTCAAGTCGCAGTTCAGCAGTGGCGTAGCATGAACTTTTGAGCAGGGGACGCTAACTCAAGTTGTTTTCCTTGTACATATGAGAAAACGTATTACAAAAATATATTCTTAGAATAAATAGTAGTCAATGTCAAGTCAGCAGTCCGAAGATAGGTTGGAACCTAGTAAGTAACAGCAATAAGGCATGACCTGAAATGGTACGTAGTAAAATATGATTTCATATCTCTAACAAATAGACACGGTCATTTGTTTTTTTAAATCGCACTTTTGTTCGTAAGTCAGTCTTGATAATAGAATTGTCCTAAAAATTCAAGTAAATCGGTGTCAAGAACTGTTATTTCACTCATTATTTATTATATCAGCCACAATGCACACTAACACTTCAACTGAACAGAACTCACGAAAGGGATAACTCGGAAACTACATTATTTTCAATGTAAAAGCTAGCTTCTTGCGAGCCTTGCGACCAGGGTAGTTTAGTTACAAAAGGATGGAAAATCTGCGGGGTGGGTTACAAAGAAGAATGAGTGAAGGAAACCATTTTGCTTGGAAGCTGATGTCTTGTTTACTGCTGCATCACAAATCATCCTGAGCTGCCGCATCACAATATTTAACGCATTAAATATAAATTCTATTAAAATTAATAAATAATTTTGTTCATAAACTGCAGGTTTATTATGAAATTATTATTAATTGGGGAAGCTTAGCTTTTTAGCTTACATTGACGCTACGCCACTACAGTTCAGACAAATTCAAGTTATTTTGTTTTCAAGTAGGATAAAATGGCGTCGATGAATGTTGTGCAATTAGGAATTTCTGTAGTAGCAAACCTCCGTGCCAGGGAAATGATAAATATATTGAAGAAATGGAAGACGCGTTGTTCAGTATGGGTTAGGAATTGGATTAGTAAGAGAAATACACGACCACTTAGTATTATAAATAGAATAAGTGAAATCTTAAAGCAGATTTAATAATTCTTAAGTAATTGTAATAAAATATAAGCAAGTCTGATCTAACATAATTGAAAATGATTATCTTGAAGCTGTTACAGTTCCCAAAAAAATCTATCAACCACATTGAACTATGCCAGTTTCTGCGATAAATGTCATCCCTTCAAGCAACGCTCTTCTCTTCTTAATCCCTCTTATCTTCCTCACTTCTTCTCTATCTACAGTTGTTTTTTATTGTATTTCATAGGCTATCTCATCTGTGTCCACGTTAAAAATCTCTGCTGTTCAGTTCTTCAATGAACTCTTCCTTTCTTGGCAGCTTCCTTTGCATTTCTGTTACGAAACTTTGCAGTTTCTATAATCCGCAGGCCTTCGTGAATTTTATACAAATACTTGGTCATTATTTCACTTACTACTGTTTCCTATTATTTTTACATTCCCAGTAAAACAGAAAAACAATCAGCTGTTAATTTAACGCTCTTAAAACAGCTGTTAATTTAAATTCCCGCGCTTTTCTCCTTGAATTCGGGTTATCAAGTGACATTCACACTTTTCAAGTGTCCTTTCAAGTCAAGTAAAAAGTAGAAAGGGATTCAACTTCACTTGAAACTTGAATTCAAGCCGTTAATTGATTTCAAGTCAACTTGAAACATAGTTCACACTTTTCAAGTTCGTCTTTTCAAGTGACTTGAATTCAAGTTACTTGAAAAGTGTGAACGGGGCTTTAAGGTCCAGTATTTCTCGTTCATATTATTTAAATTTTAAAAATATGTCTGCTTCCTCACGTTTTTATCACCAGCGAAGAAGCGAAGATGGTTATTTTACGACGCTTTGTCAACAGCTTAGGTTATTTAGCGTCTGAATGAGATGAAGGTGATAATGCCGGTGAAATGAGTCCGGGGTCCAACACCGGAAGTTACCCAGCATTCGCTCATATTGGGTTGAGGGAAAACCCCGGAAAAAACCTCAACCAGGTAACTTGCCCCGACCGGGAATCGAACCCGGGCCACCTAGTTTCGCGGCTAGACGCGCTAGCCGTTACTCCACAGGTGTGGACTTTTTATCACCTTCACCATCAGCAGCATCATCATAATCACTACATAGGGTTACCATGAGAAGAAATTCCATAGGAGGACATGGAATCTGAAATAAGAGGACATTGCTGAAAAAAAGGAGGACTTTTTAAAAATTGGTGTGAACAAAATTAAAGATAAAAACAATGGCTCACCTTAGTCAGTTCTCTCACTAGTTGCTGGATCAGTATTACATCTGTACCCTACTTATCGGTGGAGCCCACTTTGGCACAAGAGCCTGAAGGGACCAACTTATATTTTGTAACAAATAACTACGGAACTGTTCACAGGACATGTCCTTGAAATTATATTTCACCATGATGATACCTCTGACTGTCTCCGTTAGCATGCGATTTCGTTCTTTTGTCCATTGAGCAGATATTAGGGAAAACACTCTCTCAACACTTCATTGTGACTTGGGATAAATAAATAGAATTGACATATTTTTAAGAGTTCTGAGAAAGTTTCAGTGCTGGCAGAACTATTGAAATTGAAGAACTTGCACCATTATTTATCTAAAGTTAAATCTCTTTCCAAATTAACTTGATTGGTACATATTTGTATATTGAAGAATAAAATTGATAAAATAGCTTAGAATCATGAATAGTGACATTTTTAGAGAGTAAGAATTCAATGCATGTCAATAGGTAATCATATTTTATGTTTTTTAATGTGCTCCAGCTTCAACCATTGAAAGCAGTTAAATTCTTCCATAGGTTTTCACCATTTGTTTAGATATTCTATGCATAATATCGCACATTATTCAATATTAATATTAATTCTAGTTGAAATGCGAAATCCCGGATATTTCCAATTTTTTTAATCCCTGCCGGACAGGATAAAATGACAAAAAAGGACATGTCCTCCTTTTGCCGTACGGATGGTAACCATATCACTACATCATCTTTGCCTTCATAATAGTCATGGTAACCTAATTTTCATTTTTGTTCCCACCACCTTTACTTTGACCGATAACTTCAGAAGATATATAGATTGGTCTTTTTTCATTGCTGTTAATAAATAAGAAATTCACGTTTCGGAGACAGGTTCTATCTTCTCTTAAAAAAAAGGGGGATGAGAAGGGTGTCCTACTCGTTGGGGTCGTTATAAACACCATTATCTTCATCTCTGTAGGCACCGTCCTCGATTTCGTCATCATCGTTCTCACTTTCATTATCACCTTCATCGCCATCTCCATTTTCTTGTTCTCTATCAATCACTGATTTTCAGGCACTTTGCGGTCTCACACTCTATTTCTTCTTTAATTTTTTGTTTCCTCATAATTATTTGTCCTTGTAGTTAGACATGCATTATACTGAAGTGAAATAACCCTGCTGATTTCCAGAGCGAATAGCTCATTTTGTATGTAACAAAAAAGTGTAATACCATATTGATGGAAAGTTCATACAGGGGAGCCCCGATTATTCGTAATCCTATTAACCGATCGGCGGATTATCCAACCGTCTTTCTTTTGCTCTTGGCCCGTTGCATTCTCACCCCTATGAGAATTATGAACCTACACTATGGTCCTTTCATAAAATTTTAGGGTGGATGTAAATACGGTTGAACGGTAGGCCTATATGGTAAGCACGTCATTATTATGACATCTAATTTGTCAGTTCCATGTATTGCGGGTCCCTATCACCACGGCATGGCGCGTTCTCAGGTTGCGGATAGAGGAGACGGCCTCCAGACGCTTTCAGAAGTCGAAATTGCGATAGAAAATCTGAAAAAGTACAAGTCTCCAGGTATCGATCAAATTCCAGCAGAATTAATACAAGAGGGTGGAAGTGCATTATATAGAGAAATTTATAAACTTGTACTTGCTATTTGGGAAAAAGAAATTGTACCAGAACAATGGAAGGAGTCCATAATTGTACCTATTTTTAAAAAGGGGGACAAAACCAACTGTGGTAACTTTCGAGGAATATCACTTTTGTTGACGTCGTACAAAATTTTGTCCAATATTCTTTTGAGAAGATTAACTCCGTACGTAGATGAAATTATTGGGGATCATCGGTGCGGTTTTCGGCGTAATAGATCGACTATTGATCAGATTTTTTGTATGCGACAGATAATGGAGAAAAAATGGGAGTATAAGGGTACAGTACATCAGTTATTCATAGAATTCAAAAAGGTATATGACTCGGTTAAGAGGGAAGTATTATATGATATTCTTATTGAATTTGGTATTCCCAAGAAACTAGTTCGATTAATTAAAATGTGTCTCAGTGAAACATACAGCAGAGTCCGTATAGGTCAGTTTCTATCTGATGCTTTTCCAATTCACTGCGGGCTAAAGCAGGGAGATGCACTATCACCTTTACTTTTTAACTTCGCGCTAGAATATGCCATTAGGAAAGTTCAGGATAACAGGCAGGGTTTGGAATTGAACGGGTTACATCAGCTTCTTGTCTATGCGGATGACGTGAATATGTTAGGAGAAAATACACAAACGATTAGGGAAAACACGAAAATTTTACTTGAAGCAAGTAGAGCGATCGGTTTGGAAGTAAATCCCGAAAAGACAAAGTATATGATTATGTCTCGTGACCAGAATATTGTACGAAATGGAAATATAAAAATTGGAGATTTATCCTTAGAAGAGGTGGAAAAATTCAAATATCTTGGAGCAACAGTAACAAATATAAATGACACTCGGGAGGAAATTAAACGCGGAATAAATATGGGAAATGCGTGTTATTATTCGGTTGAGAAGCTCTTATCATCCACTCTGCTGTCCAAAAATCTGAAAGTTAGAATTTATAAAACAGTTATATTACCGGTTCTTCTGTATGGTTGTGAAACTTGAACTCTCACTCTGAGAGAGGAACATAGGTTCAGGGTGTTTGAGAATAAGGTGCTTAGGAAAATATTTGGGGCTAAGCGGGATGAAGTTACAGGAGAATGGAGAAAGTTACACAACACAGAACTGCACGCATTGTATTCTTCACCTGACATAATTAGGAACATTAAATCCAGACGTTTGAGATAGGCAGGGCATGTAGCACGTATGGGCGAATCCAGAAATGCATATAGAGTGTTAGTTGGGAGACCGGAGGGAAAAAGACCTTTAGGGAGGCCGAGACGTAGATGGGAGGATAATATTAAAATGGATTTGAGGGAGGTAGGATATGATGAAAGAGACTGGATTAATCTTGCTCAGGATAGGGACCGCTGGCGGGCTCATGTGAGGGCGGCAATGAACCTTCGGGTTCCTTAAAAGCCATTTGTAAGTAAGTAAGTAGGTAAGTAATTTGTCAGTTTCATGACATGTGCCTTTATTTGAACCTTACTTCTATTTTTCATCGTTCATTTGACAGAAGGAAATTTAAATGCAATATATAACAGGCCGTACTCATATCGGTCTTTATATCTTACTGCAGCTTCATACAACAATCCAAAAATGAATCTGAAAAAGTTGACACATACTTTCTCCATGAACATATTTTACATTTCGCAATAATTCAATTCCGTTGTCATACTATGAATAATAGCACTGTTTTTTATAGTTCTTTTTTTTTTGAACTGTGATTCCAAAAACATATTTAAATGAATCCATTTAATATAAAATGAACTTTTTCTGGATTTTCCAGATCAAGGCATTATTTATGATATCGGAAGTAAGACTTTTGACTTCATTTACATTCTGTAAAGTTTAATTAGATATGTCATGAGATTTATTTTGCACAGATTTACATAAAATATAGCTGCATTTCCATTTTGGGAATCCAACCTAGATTCGCTTAATTTGTAGCTATAAATTCTACCGCTCTTAAGCTACAGTGAAGGACACACTATTCCACATCTAAAGTGAAAAATGTAACCGTTAAAACTTCCAATGATATTTCGGTGTTAGCAGACGTGATGGTATAAAGTGACACCAAATGCAAATGGATTTTCAGGATCCCATAGCTATTTCTATCGAAAGTGTAGTTTCGTTCGGTATACGAGGTGTATCTCCGCGTCATAAAAATATTTCAACAGCATATTCGACATTGGGTTTTCCAGCTCTAACATAATAGACCTACACGACAAAACCTTGGTTTTTCTGAACCGACGCATGTGAGGTGCGAGGTGCGAAACCTGCCTCGCGTACGTCTGCTCAGAAAAACCAAGGCTTTTATAGTTCATGGTCTTTAGTGCAGATCTAGTACGATCCATTCATAAGACGCTTCATTTCTATTTTACTTTTCTTTCTTCTAGTACGTAATTAATTTTGAAAAATTATTTTTGCACGATCTTTTTTTTTTGTTTTTGTTTTTTTTTTTACTATAGTCGCGTCGCTGTTATTTCCGGCGTGACTCCTCCTCTTTGCTTACGCCTTAGGAAGTGAAGGCTCTATAAAGTCTAGGTAGGTAGGTTCGCCATTTTTGTTCTTACGTTGCCCAGCTATCAGACGAGGAATCTATTTGCCGCACCGTTAAAAATTATCATGTCGTAGCTCCTATGATAATAAATCAAGCGCACTGTAATTTAGCAAATAATTGAGTGGCAAATAACGTCCTCGTGTGCTTTCTGCGAACGCCAATGAAAGAACCAAAATGGCGGGCGATTGTATTAAGTATTTACTGAGCCTTAGGGAGTGTATAACGTCATCATCAGCGAATGACAAGACGCACACGTGTAAATGTAGCCGACCAGCAACGTGATTGGCTGCCGGAAATAAGAGCGAAAGGACTATAACAACATAAATTAACACTAGACAACCATTAACTTGATACGTTTGAGAATAATGGAGCGATTACCCATTCGTGCAAAATGCAGTGCAAGAAATTGTGTTTCCTTTTTAATCGTTTGAGACCAATGAAGAAATTATTCATTCGTGTGTAGTGTAGTGTAAGTTTTCGTGATTTTTTTCTAATTGTTTAAGAATACTGAAATGATTACTACTCTTTCGTGCGTAGTGTAGTGCAAACTATTGCGTTATTTCCTAATCTTTTAAGAATACTGAAGGGATTACTCATTCGTGAGTAGTGTTTTGCAAGCTATTGTGTTTTTTTACTATTGTTTGAGAATGGTTTATAGCATATTGCAGTGGGTTTTTGTAGTTTTACACTATCCGTGTCGCCACAGCCTGTGCCAAATCAAGACTAATCAATAGAATGCTGTCCTCAGAAGAAGTGAACGATCATTGAATCAGCACGGGGATAACGTATAGTTAGTACGATGATCACCTCAGCCATTGTAGGTGGCTTGCACAACCAGATTCCCTACTCACTGTAGCTTCCCAGATTGTCACAACGCTAGGTGAGAAAATTTCTTTCTTGATGAGGATTTGAACCAAAGTCCATTCCGTAATGCTAGTCAAAGACAGGACGCTTTAGACCACGCGGGTACGACGGGATACATTCTACACCTTTTCCACATATATTTCAGAACTAGTCACTTGTATTTCAGATTCGTCAATTGCATTTCAGAAAGCATCATTTATATTTCAGATTAGTGATTTGTATTTCAGAAGTTATCAATTGTATTTCAGAACGTGTTAGGTGATATATTTCAGAATAGCATGAGTCAACACTTTGCTATATTTATAATTCGAACATTCATAGGATTATGAATAATCATTTTGTAGGCTACTGTAAGTACCTTAGGTACTTTAAAAATTACAATACACATACTGTAGTTTGTAATTACCTGGTATTCATTCATTCATTCATTCAATTTTTAACGTATTTATTTATTTACTTACATATATACTTATTCATTTATTTATTTATTTATTTATTTATTTATTTATTTATTTATTTATTTATTTATGTATTTATTTATTTATTTATTTTGACAAAATAAATTGTAAAATACAGAAAAGTCAAAGACAAAATGAAGCCTAATAAACTCGTTATTGCAAAGTCATGATAAACAATTACATAATTTTCATAAGAACAAAAATATATGATTCAATTATCTGAAATACAACTGACGGGTTCTGAAATGCACTTGAGGAATCTGAAATACAAATGACATTTTTTAAAATACAATTGACGAATCTGAAATACAAATGATGCTTCCTGAAATACGAGAATTGACGAATCTGAAATAAAATTGCTTTCTGAAATACAATTGACGAATGTGAAATACAATTGATTAATCTGAAATACAAATGATATTTTCTGAAATACAAATGATGTTTTCTGAAATACAATTGACGAATCTGAAATACAATTGATGCCTTCTGAAATACAATTGATTAATCCGAAATACAAATGATGCTTTCTGAAATACACCTGGAAAAGGTATAGTATACATTATATAACCAAATCCATCTTGTCCTTACGGCAAACGTTTCATGGAGTAAGTACAGTAACTGTGAGTACCTCCGAAGTTGGATCTAATTGCCGTTTTCGCCAACGTCGATAATATTATTTTATCCAGGTTTTTGGATCGGTGAACTATGATGACGCTTTTTTTGTGTTTCATCAATATAATTATCTTGATTTCGTAACATTATCTCAGTTTATAGTTTATCAGCAGAAGATTCACCGGTAAAATATGAATATTCAAGATAACTGGCATAAAAGAAAATGGCTCATAGGCAATTGGAACATCTGAAAATATGAGAAAAAATAATAGTGACTATGAGCTGGAGTTCCCAACCGACAGGTTGTTTTCAGCGACTCCATCCTGATCTCTGTCAACACTTTCCTGGAAGCCTTCTTAAGATTTTCCCATACACTTCTTCAAGTTCGAAGAATCATGAACAGGTCCAATTCCTTGAGAATTAAATTAAAGCAGTTTGATATTTATTTCCGCTTACCATTTCTAGTTTTAGTTACAAGTCCATCAGTTTTTCTGTTTTCGATCACATGTAGCCTATGTGTTTTTGTAGGAGTTCCAATAATATATATAGGTCCTTCTCTTGATTTGTCATGTTAGACTTCTTTCCTTTTCTTTTAAATATTTTCTAGCAAACTTCGAGACACAAAATTGAATGTAAAGTTTAAGTAGAGGTGATAGTCTGGACCGTTGAGGAAATAAGACCTAAAAAAGGCAGGAAATGATATGATGGTATAGCATCATTATACCACAATGCAGTATTTTTATCTCGAAGGATGTCGGTCCATGGAAAACAGACAGCAGAATGACGTGCCTTCAAGGCGAAGTGAGTCGTCCTTTTAATAGAGATTTCTGAACAAGACGAAGCGCCTCGCAATCAATAAAACTTGTTACATAATGGAAATTTCAAAACAATTACACGCAAAGTTGTACCAACGTTCAGTGGCGTATTTCATCTCCTTTATCTATAAGGTTTGAGCCAACTGCTTTGCTCTCACTTCAATGGTTGATATTTAACCAGCGTGTCCTAGGTTTTGCAACATTTCTATTATCCATCTTGAATCTAGCGTACACTACTTTTAACACTTAATTACAAATGATTGATAAATTGGCAACTTACTAGTGTTAATTATATAAGCACGTGTGGGTTACAGCTGTTTCGGTGTATACACCATCGTCAGAGCCTACTAGATCATAGAGCACACTCACTATTTGACTCCACATTACAACACACACAGTCCACACCTGTGGAGTAACGTCAGCACGTCTGGCCGCGAAACCAGGTGGCCCGGGTTCGAATCCCGGTCGGGGCAAGTTATCTGGTTGAGGTTTTTTCCGGGGTTTTCCCTCAACCCAATACGAGCAAATGCTGGGTAACTTTCGGTGCTGGACCCCGGACTCATTTCACCGGCATTATCACCTTCATTTCATTCAGACGCTAAATAACCTAGATGTTGATAAAGCGTCGTAAAATAACCCAATAAAATAAAAAAATACAACACACAAACACGCTCTTACAACAGGTAGCGATATCAAGATGACGCTATGATCTAGTAGGCTCTGACGATGGCGTACATACCGAAACAGCTGTAAGCCACAGTGCTTATATAATTAACACTAATGGGTGTTCAGTTCAAAATGTGTCATGGCTCGCTGTATGCCGTCATGTGGCTAGCCGATGAGACTAGAGAATTCAATCTTCCTACACTTCCGCAGAGGTGTATAATCTAAGAGGCAGAGAAGTTGCCTAGCAATTATGGCGTTCATTCTGAAGAGTACGGTAACGCCGGTAGTGGCAGGAATGTGAACTGTTTGGAAATACGTACTGTCGGGATATGGGGAGAGGGTTGAGACGATTACTTACGTATTTGTTGACATTAACTTCGACGGTCAACATGGACACGGAGCATTTGATTTGTGTTGTGGAATGTTACCGTACGCAACCGATGATAACAAATACCCTGCGTACGACTTGCCGGCGCAAAACACAGTTCGAAAGAAGTTATGGTAGCACACAGACCGTACAGACCGTCATCTGTTGCTACGACGTTCAAGTTATACCGTACACGTTCTGAAGTTCAGATTGAAGAGCGCCTTAAATAATAGGCAACTTCTCTAACATATAAGCTGAAACTCGCTTCAAATCGGTAGCCCAACAACAGTGTCGTCATGACACACTTTGAAATGAACATCCAGTAGTAAGTTGCCAATTTATCAATTATTTCTATTATATTAGGTCGATTCATAAATAATGTCGCTGTATTGTAAGATTGCACTGATTTTCTTTAGTTGGGCAATGAAATTTACAGGACGCCATGGTTATTATTGAGTATTATGAACATGTTACAGTCGTCAATTGTTAATAAAAGAAAATAAAATGGAAGTAATAAATTCTGAGATTAGAATTCTTCTAAAACACTACTGAAAACAAGATTATAAAAATGCTGCCGTGGCTCGATGAATATGAGAAGTCGAGGGTAAAGGTATCGTTAGTGAGCGTGTAGTACAATGGTGGTTTCAATAATGGAGAATGAGACAATAAAGATTTAAAACGTCTTTAAAGACCTAAGCTATGGAATATTGAGGTTACACGCAGAGTTATAGAAGAAAATCCACAAAAAGGGTTCTCGTAAGTTATCAGAAGTACTTGGTACTTCAAAAGATCCTATACATTGCCACATTAGGACGGTTAGAAAATCATACAGAAATTGTAAAATTGTACCTCATGAATTGACACCTGAACAGCCTAAACGCAAAGTGGATATCTGTCGACTACTTATCGCTAATCCCATGCATAGCAGATTTATCAGGAGAATTGTCACATGTGATGAAGAATGGGTATATTACAGCAAACCGTGGCTAACGAGAAAGAGCTGAACTGTGAACGAAATGAGGTCGGAACTTCACGATGGCCGCGGTATAGTTAATCGTATGTACACCAGACGGCCCTTGAGATTGTGGGGGGGGGGGAACCCTGTCTTGAAATTTGTTACTACTCTCAACATTGTAAGAAAGGAAATGACTATCTCATCGAAATGTTATGTTTTATTTAACGACGCTCGCAACTGCCGAGGTTATATCAGGTGTGCCGGAATTTTGTCCCGGAGGAGTTCTTTATATGCCAGTAAATCTACTGACATAAGCCTATCGCATTTAAACACACTTTAAATGTCATCGACCTGGCCCGGAATCGAACCCGCAACCTCGGGCATAGAAGGCCAGCGCTATACCCAGAGGCGGCCCGTCCTTATGTGCTACAGTGCTACAGCACAATGATAATTTTTGCTCAAATAATGTATTTGTAATACCATAGTATTTGATCTGTCACTTGACAACTTTCCGTGGTTATGTTCATGAAGCGTTATAGAGTGTTTAGCCTTCGCTCTTCGCTCTTTGGTGCCTCAGGGGGTTCGTTGTGCTACTCAAAACTTACATGAGAACGTAGACAGTTAATGCGCATGTGCAAAGCTGAAATAACTGCTCTGATTGGCTATTTTTACGCGGGAGAGTGCTGTAGTCAGCTTCAGCACGACACAGGTTGGAGATTTCAAAAGTAAAGCGTAACGAAAGAATGCTTGTTTGTGGAAGAACTCGGAACTATTTACAATGTGCTGCCAGCTACCTGTTGAAATTGCTGTCAACAGCTATACTATACTGAACAAAAGAGTGTTAAAGACTTAACTTGGAGTTCTGTACGGAAGACCCGACTTTCGAAATAAAGATGGCTGTTCAATTGTTACAATATATAGCCTCCAACAATTTACAGGATCCATTCTGTGAAGTAACGAAGTTGTTAAATATTTTGGTTACAACACCAATGACCACTGCTGAGCCAGAAAGATGTTTTTCTTTCTTGAAACGCACAAAAACGTTTTTAAGGAACACTATGTCCAACTGCGCCAACTAGAATATTATAGATTTGTTAATTTGTCCTACATAATAATATCTATAATATTGACAATTAATATTTGAGGAGAAAAATTCGCTCCGGCGCCGGGGATCGAACCCGGGTCCTTGGTTCTACGTACCAAGCGCTCTGACCACTGAGCTACGCCGAATTCAATATTACAGATATTATTCTGTAGGACAAATTAATAAAACTATAATATTCTCATATCTGCAGTGCATATATTTTTGTGCGAGATCGTGCGTATTTGCTTGCTTTCCGCACAAAATCAATATGCGGTAAGTGTGAAATACCACATTCAGTATTCCCAACGTAACACACATAACAATTTCCCTCTTCTTACCGCTTAAGCGCCATATTCATTTTACTGCTTTAGGCTTTTAACATATTATTTTTAGAGACGTTTAACGTAGTAATAATTATAAATTGGAAACTTACCACTGCAATTTCACCTAAATTGCACTGTTAATTATTGTTTTTAAATATTTGCAAAAGTTAAGTAAACTCTACAACTCCACTAAAGTTACTGGATTCGTGATGCAAGTAACATTAAGGAAGCCGTGAAAAAATCAACAAGATTCCAGATGCCGATGTTATTACTGCAATATGTTACATAAATAATATTGTTAAAATATTAAAATGAAAAATAAATCATTACATAACCTTACCGTTTGTTTTAAGCTCGCATTTATAGACTGGGGAAAAAAAAGACAGACGGATATCACGGCCTGCTGGAGTATAGTAAACACAGAAAACATTTTATAGCAACAATGTTGAAGATAGATATATTTGTTTTCCAAAGTTGCCGTCATTGAACAGAAATCAAGATGGAGAATTCATTGCAACTAATTAGAAATTCCTCTTTCAGGTATGTAATAAACGATCTTCGCACAAAATAATGTACGATAAACGAGCGGTATGTTTGTTTTCATGTTCTCGGAAATTAAAAAAGCTCAACTACGTTTCGCTTTTTCAATCTTTTCCTCGAACATGAAAACGTCAACATACCGCTCTTGTAACGTATATTACTAGTACAGATTACTGTGCACGTAACTGCGGAATCCCGGCCAAACAAGTCACTCAGCTGAGTGCGCTCCTAGTTTAATGGCAGTTGACACTGAACATATACGTCAACATAACCGAACTTGGAGTCAGGCCACAAAGGGAAACATTGAAGGAGGAGGATTCGGACCGGTGCTGCGGATTGAATTCGGCGTAGCTCAGTGGTCAGAGCGCTTGGTACGTAGAACCAAGAACCCGGGTTCGATCCCCGGCGCCGGAGCGAATTTTTCTCCTCAAATATTAAATGCGCCAACTAGGCCGACCTATCTCATCGACTTTCTATACCAGATATAACTCGGAATGCAATAAACATGAAGGTAACGCGACAATAACAACAGCTGAATCCTCATACCCGTAGGTGGAGGCGGCTCATGAGATTATTATAGTAAATTTTTCGTTAGAATGTTAATTTGATTTTTCTCTGGAAAATAAATGGTAGTATGTGTTACCCAAGTTGAAATTCAAGGTGTCTCGCTCCCAGCTTCTCACACTTCGCCACTGCTGAGCCTCGAGACGAACAATAAGTCTCCTTTCCTTTGAACACCAAAGCAACAAAAACAAATGAACGCGAGCCACAACTCCTCTCGTTATTTCGCATTGCGATAGGGCCGACCGACAACTATTCATAGAACTGAGGAGCGCAGTCTTCTTATTTCCTTGCGATGTTACCTCTCAACAATAGGTATCACCGCCTCAATGTAATAACAAAGTTGCTGCGTAAATAATATTAGTGTACTGATATCGTCATCTATTTCAAGGACTGGCAGTGATGGACTCAGTGTAGCCTGCTGGGGAAAGTTCCCTCCTTCCGCTCCCAGGGACTTCAGATTCGCCTAAATTAGTTTAGAATAATTTTAAGTTATTTATGACAAATTTAATTTCATAAAACTGCATTGCATCTGAAGTCTGACTACTGTAATATGTAGCTAGTCGGCGATGTATGGAATGGAGGGGGAAAGGAACTGGCCACCCTATCCCATTATCTCCTGGTCTAGTTGCCTCATAAGTGCCGCCTTCTTGGTATCACTTGTGAGGTTCAGACATGTCTTCGGACAACTAAAAAAACTGCATTATTTCTGATGATGGATGAGTGGAACAGAGAAAAATTCTCTCCGGCATCGGGATTTGAACCCGGGTTTTCAGCTCTACGTGCTGACGTTCTATCCACTAAGCCACACCGAATTCCCATCCCGAAGTCAGATTGAATCCTCTCAGTTTAAGTTTCACCTCTTGGTCATATTTGAAACTGCTGTGCATCGACTGGAGTGGTTTGTAATTTTTCTGTTTTTTTGACGTCCAGACCAGTGCAGTTTGAAATGTTGGCAAACAAAGAAACAAATGCTAGGATAGTTATAAAAACAAACAGATGCTAGAGAAGCGATAAAATTAAACAAATGCTAGGGACGCGATAAAATTGTGCGATAAGCAGCCATGATTGGTTGAAATGTCCTTTCGTACCGTTTTATTGGTCAAAAGTAGTATGACGTAGTAATCTCACTAGATGTTTTGATTTATCTAGAGAAAACCAAAACTCGAGTGGGATTCAACTATTACACGATTAGAAGAAATAAAGTACTCTAATACAATAAAATATTAATTGACTTACTAAAATTCTATTTCACTAATGTTAGCTTCACCAAAACGCTTGAACGGAGCCGCCATTTTCAGTCGACTATCTATGTGAGAAACAAATGACGGTCGCAAAGCATGTTTTATAGTAACATGAAGAATTTGCAGTTTGAAATGTTGGCAAACAAAGAAACAAATGCTAGGAAAGTAATAAAAACAAACAAATGCTACGTAAATGATAAAAATAAACAAATGCTACGGAAGTGATAAAATTGTAGCCCTAAGCAGCCATGATTGGTTGAAAGACGTCCTTTCACATTTGGGACCCCGTAAATAGAACGGTTTGTAATCAAGTCAATAAAAAGTGAGTGTCACAGTCAATAAATCGGTCGTCTGTCAATCGCCGATCAGTCAGTGAATCGGTTAAAAATCGAGTGATCAGTTAATAAACGCGATCTATTATCTATTCCCTGCGTGACTCCTCCTCTTTGCTTACGCCTTAGGAAGTGAAGGCTCTATAAAGTTTAGTTAGTATCGTTCGCCATTTTTGTTCTTTCGTTGCCGAGCTACCAGACGAGGGATCTATTTGCCACACCGTTAAACATTATCATGTCTTAGCTCCTATGATAATAAATCAAACGCACTGTAATTCAGCAAATAATTGAGCGGCAAATAACGTCCTCGTGTGCTTTCTGCGAACGCCAACGAAAGAGCCAAAATGGCGGGCGATTACATTAAGTATTTATCGAGCCTTAGGAACTGCATAACATCATCATCAGCGAATCACAAGACGCACACGTTTAAATGTAGCCAAACCGCAACGTGATTGGCTGCCGGAAATATGAGCGACGGGACTATAATTAGTCAATCCGATAGTTAATAAATGAATGTCAGTCTATCATCAATTCATCATAAGAGTCTGATCAATCTGCTAGTTAGCTATTATAAATAGTAAGCATGGGATGAAGACTCAATGCAGGACTGAGTCTCGGGGGCAGGTTTTCTCCTCACATGTTCTCATGCTTCTTCCAAGAAAGCGAGGATCAGTTTATGTTTCTCAGACGATACAAATTTTCGCAATTTATTCAGGATTGCTTGGTGCCCGTGGAGTGGCGCCTAGTTCTTTTCTTCGCAGCTGCCAGGAGTGGTGGGGAGTCTCAAGTCTCCAGAGTCCTGCACGCAGATTCTCATCACAGCCACCTGACCTTTTGTTGTTTTGCTCGCACTTCATATTCAGTATTTCTCTCCTGCTTGCTATAGACTTCAAATTTTGTAAGTAACAATAGAGTACGTCGCGCAGTCCAGTCGATGTTCAGCGATACGAATGACCATCGTCAACTTTACAGTACCGTCTGTTTCACTCAACGTAACAACTAGGGCTCGGAAGTAGATGACTTAAAATCACAGAAAAATAACATATAAAATAACCTTAAATTTCTGAAAATATGACAATAACATTTCATAAAATGATGATATTATTATTGTTATTATTATTATTATTATTATTATTACTATTATTATTATTATTATTATTAAATGTCTCTGAAATCACGTCAGTGTTCATTTAAATATTATTATAATATAATGACATTAAATATTAGGAGCAGTGGCGTACGCAGGATTTTTTCAAGGAGGATCATTATTAAAACTGTTTACAATTCACATTATCGGTATTTTAAATTTTGTGTATTATTATTATTATTATTATTATTATTATCATCATCATCATCATCATCATCACGTCAATGCTCATTTAAATATTATTTTTAATCTTGTGTATTATTATTACGGTATTATTATTATTATTATTATTATTATTATTATTATTATTATTATTGAATGTCTCTGAAATCACGTCAGTGTTCATTTAAATATTATTATAATATAATGATATGAAATATTAGGAGCAGTGGCGTACGCAGGATTTTTTCAAGGAGGATCATTATTAAAACTGTTTACAATTTACATTATCGGTATTTTAAATTTTGTGCATTATTATTATTATTATTATTATTATTATTATCATTAATATTATTATTATCATCATCATCACGTCAATGCTCATTTAAATATTATTTTAAATTTTGTGTATTATTACGGTATTATTATTATTATTATTATTATTATTATTATTATTATTATTATTGAATGTCTCTGAAATCACGTCAGTGTTCATTTAAATATTATTATAATATAATTATATTAAATATTAGGAGCAGGTTTTTTTCAAGGAGGATCATTATTAAAACTGTTTACAATTTACATTATCGGTATTTTAAATTTTGTGTTATTATTATTATTATCATCATCATCATCATCATCATCACGTCAATGCTCATTTAAATATTATTTTAAATTTTGTGTATTATTATTACGGTATTATTATTATTATTATTATTATTATTATTATTATTATTATTATTATTATTATATTTTTATTGAATGAGATCACGTCAGTGTTCATTTAAATATTATTATAATATAATTATATTAGATATTAGGAGCAGTGGCGTAAGCAGGATTTTTTCAAGGAGGATCATTATTAAAACTGTTTACAATTTACATTATCGGTATTTTAAATTTTGTGCATTATTATTAATATTATTATTATTATCATTATTATTATTATTATTATTATTATTATTATTATTATTGAAGAAATGCGTGTTATTATTCGGTTGAGAAGCTTTTATCATCTAGTCTGCTGTCAAAAAATCTGAAAGTTAGAATTTATAAAACAGTTATATTACCGGTTCTTCTGTATTGTTGTGAAACTTAGACTCTCACTCTGAGAGAGGAACATAGGTTAAGGGTGTTTGAGAATAAGGTGCTTAGGAAAATATTTGGGGCTAAGAGGGATGAAGTTACAGAAGAATGGAGAAAGTTACACAACGCAGAACTGCACGCATTGTATTCTTCACCTGACATAATTAGGAACATTAAATCCAGACGTTTGCGATGGGCAGGGCATGTAGCACGTATGGGCGAATCCAGAAATGCATATAGAGTGTTAGTTGGGAGACCGGAGGGAAAAAGACCTTTAGGGAGGCCGAGACGTAGATGGGAAGATAATATTAAAATGGATTTGAGGGAGGTGGGATATGATGATAGAGAATGAATTAATCTTGCTCAGGATAGGGACCAATGGCGAGCTTATGTGAGGGCGGCAATGAACCTCCGGGTTCCTTAAAAGCCAGTAAGTAAGTAAGTATTATTATTATTATTATTATTATTATTATTATTATTATTATTATTATCATCATCATCACGTCAATGCTCATTTAAATATTATTTTAAATGTTGTGTATTATTACGGTATTATTATTATTATTATTATTATTATTATTATTATTATTTTATTTTTATTGAATGTCTGAAATCACGTCAATGCTCATTTAAATATTATTTTAAATTCTGTGTATTATTATTATTATTATTATTATTATTATTATTATTATTATTATTATTATTTTACGGTATATTTATTAATATTGTACTATTTTCTAACAGAACATCGTCGTTGTTCCTGTAACAACTCCTATTTGACATATTTATTTATTATCAGATTTTTGCTCTATTAAATAACTTAAATAGTGATATAGCAAATAATAAAATCTCCTATATGTAATTATATTTCTTTGTTTCGAAAATGTAAGAATTCATAGTCTCCTATGTACGGCTGTCATAGGATGTATTTTTTCTTCCTATTGAAAAATTTTATATTTTGCACATAGGAGTTATTGCGGGAACAACGACGAGATATTCATGAATATACTTATAAAATCTTCGAAACTTAATTTTTTTCACAGCCATCCAATTTTCAACAAATTTTAACTTCTGTTTAATTTTATATTACAATAATAAATGCTTGTGTCATTATTACACTTACATAATAATCATTTATATATTCAGTCAACAGTTATATATATAGGGTAAAGTTTGGTAATATTGTGATAGTAGCCTAATAATATTATGATAGTTCTTTTTGAAAATTTTTTACAATTTTACTGAGCGAGAGGAAGATCTGAGCTTGTTGGCGAGGGATCGATGGGGAAAGGAGAGCGATTCTGAAGTCACAAGATACATAACTAAGTGCGCCAAAGCTCAAATGTATCAAAGCAGTATCTCGTGTTTTTTTCTTGTTTATGTTCTTTTGAATGCATTATGCCAGGTCAAAGATGTGCTGTTGCGGTATGCAACAATTCTAACGATAAAAATAAAGAGTTGTCTCTCTTTACCATTCCTAAAGATTTAGAAATTAGAAAGAAAAAGTGGGTAATTGCGTGCAAAAGACAGGATAAATTCAATCCTGATGTAAGCAGATCATGCTCTGATCATTTTAAAGATGACGATTTTGTTCCTGATTTTCGAGCAGCTTTAATGAAAATGAAGCCGAAACGACCGACAATGTTAAAACCTATAGGTAAGTTTAAATAAATCACGTAGGTTTATATAAGTAGCCTATGTTAATACCAGCTTTATATAATTAGATTAGGTTCATCTATGTTAACCTACAAAGTATTTTCTTTCTTTTGTAATCATACTACTTATATAAAAAATACTAACTACTAATACTACCACTAATACTAACAGTTGCATTCCAAAGGGGTGGAGGGTTAACGACTGATACCAGTGATGTTTTTTCACTATAATTCTCATTATATTGATTTTATATTAACGATTTATGACATTTTGTCATTATGGCATAATCAGTGGGATAATCATAATAGCCTCCAGTGACAGTTCATTGTTGGGTTATAAAGATTTTTGTAAATGAACGTGTTGTTGACATTTCATTACCGGTACATGCCCCTTTTTCCAAACTTTAGAATGAGGTATTAAAATCAATCAATGCTAGATTTTTTTATAAAAATCCATTTAAAATAAAAACACCACCATCTTGGCCCTCTTTAAATTTTAGTACATTAATCTATCTTTTGAAGGTTTAACCATGCCATCACCAGCATGGCTAAGTACTGAAAAAATTCTACAATGAGTTTCATGACAAGAATACGATTAAAAAGGGGCGGAATATTATAAACAGAACCAAAGAATATGTGGCAATGTTCGCACATAACGTTCCACGTGAAATTTTATTGTTGATTGTACAGTCAAAACTAGGTTCTTTATACGACCCTAGTATGTGAACACAAGACTGGAAACTAGCAGACGAAAACGGACGTCAGACACTGAGAGCAGACGAATTGTTAAAAAAATACAGAAAAATAATGCAGTGACAAGTACAGCTTTTATATACAAGGTATAAACATTTTCAACGTATTTATTTTATTCCATGATACGTACACACTTGGTTTATATTCCTTGTAATGTTTTTATTTGAGGCGATTATGTTTATAATGCACGCTTATCATTGAAAATAAAGGACCAATAAGCATGGACTCCTCACCCGTCATCAGCCAACTAGCTATTTGATTGGCTATTGAAAAACGAGATAACCTATTGAGAGTGTAGAAGCCTTGAACATGTGTCTCCTACGAAGTAAATATGTGAGTTATTTATTGCTAAATATATTATGCCTTTTTAAAATTTGTAATGCCTTTTTCAAAGATTATTGTACCTTTTTACGTTTTATTGCCCTTTTTTCTGCCTATTTTAACTGTTATAAATGCTTAAACATCTGGGCTCTAGTTATGATAATTTTTGTGGATTTTTTTTTAAAACACGTATGAAATCATTTGCTCTTTTATTGTTACACTAGCCGTACCCGTGCGCTCCGCTGCACCCGTTAGAAATAAATATAAAGTAATTACATAATTAAAATAGGACATTTGATCCAGGGAACATTCGTGTTTGATAGAAGGATAAATCGTTTAATATGTTACTTAATTTAAATTGTATTTAAAATATTAAAATGCGATCATTTTGATCCAGAGAGCACTCATTTGGTGCAATGACAATTCCTTTAACATGTTTCTTAATTGTTATTACCAATTATTTTTGAAAAAGCGAAAATTAACAGAAAAATATTGGCTACAGATTTATTATTATGTGTATATTATATTATATTATGAAAAAGTGTGTTGATAACGGATGTACTCGAATTAGAAAGTTTTTAATTTGTTGTGGGAGCTCATGAATCTCAGGAGGAACAACTTTTACAACAGCGCAACATAATCTGCTTGGTTCATTACCCAATTTTTTTTGCATTGCATTTATTGCATATGTATTTTAACACGATTCAATTGAGCATAGTTAAAATTTGAATTATAAAATAATGGATTGCTAAGCTAACGTACTATTACTGCATACTAAATCAATACACTCTCGTTGTTCGTTAATTCTCTGAGATAAAAATGAATATGTTCATAAACATTATTATAAGAAATACAGGAAATGAATATACAGAATAACCTATCAAGTTTTCTGTGCATAAGAAGCTATTTTAATCTTACCTGTCCCCAATTCACTCACAAGTTACTGTAATAACATTATAGCATTATGTCCATCCAGAGAAACTACACTTTCCAATGATGAAATAATAATTAATTATACAAATCGGTTAATTTAGCTTCCGATATTACTTCATACAAACACAGAAACATTGTCTGTAGGCTATGTTTCATAGCTTTCGATTGTTGTGTCCAAGACCCCTTATAGACGAAGTCATTTGTTTTTTATTTCAATACACTGCCTTAGATGGCAGTTATTTTAATTTTAAAACTCATTTATCTCATTAAATATCAGTCCTATCAAACTTTTTCAGAGAACAAAACTTATCAGAAATCATTTTTAAAGAAACTTTTGTTATGTAACATATTTCACAAAAATCAATAATAAGCGAGATATTTCGATTTATTTAATTCAGGCCCCCTTATAACCCCCCTTTTAAATAACGTATTTTGAATGCCATATAGCCTATAATCTAAGTTACAACGAACTTAATTTATATTCCAATTTTCATCGAAATCGGTTCAGCCATTATCGCGTGAAAAGGTAACAAACATACAGACAGACAGACATACAAACAAAAATTTCAAAAAAGCGATTTTCGGTTTCAGGGTGGTTAATTATATATGTTAGGACCAATTATTTTTGGAAAATCGAAAATTACCAGAAAAATTTCGGCTACAGATTTATTATTAGTACAGATTTTCACAGCAAACGACTTCAAGAGATAACTAACAGTTGAACATCGAGGAATGTGTTGACTCTGAAGTGCGTCAGTGATTGAAGTAATTCACACGAATTGACTGTCGTGAGATAGATACAAAGTCAAGGCGCAAGCGTGGGCTTGCATGTTCATGACGGCTTCCAAAGCCTCCTGCATAGACCTCGCCCATAAACGCCGGGACACACACAATATTATCTGTGAAAGCAAGGATTATGACACGTCTTCAGGCCCAGACTCTATTTTTCGAAAGGAATTACCATTACAAGTAGTTCGGACCTCGCCGGTACAAAGACGTTCGGCTCTAAGCCGGAAAAATAGCCGACTGGCACGGATGAGACTCTTTCCAACATGTTTTTAAAAACGTATTTACAGGGAATGCCATTCATTCAAAAATAAATGCTGTAAAAGAGTTGTCACCCGATAACCTTGTTCGGGTTAGTCTCGTTCTGTGAAAATTAGCTCCTGTTCATGTAGACGTACTTCGTCCCTTTGCTTCTTGCGAAACATCAGACTCTGAACATACCGACTTCACGCGTAAAGAAAGGTTAAAATACGGGTAAATAATGCGTAATTAACGTAATAAATGTAAAATACGTAAAAGAAAACCTCCAAGAACTTTTATTTTTACTCTTTCTTTGTTCAGTTTGTGATAAAAAAAGCTCTTTTTAATATCTGTAACACCATAAATAAATTTAACTAGAGGCTTGTGCAATAAATGCTGCAAACCAAGTTCATTAGACGTTCAAATAAACATTTTTTTCAGATTTATTTTCAATGAAGAATACCAGACATTCTGAAAGTTATTTGCTTCCATAATAATGAAAGTTACTCTCTCTCTCGAGCCAATACTGAAGAGAACCACGCATATAAATATCTACACCACACCGCCATCAAATATAGAAAAAAGACCCAACCCCACTTGATTAATAACTATAAAAATAGTTGTTTTTTAATAATATTATTATCTTACGTAAGTTTTATAGCTTTCAGTAACATATACTATATATACTATATAGCCGCCACTCAGTAAAATATAGAAATCAAAATCTAATTTAAGTTATTCTCTACATCTACTTATATAACCCCAAAACGTTTCACTTTCATATCATCAATATAACATTAATATGTATAATTAATGAAAAATAGTCACATCACGGCATTAACTACAATAATATTTCATTTCTAATAGTGATAATGTCATCAAACCACCTCAAGTTTTGTAGTTTTTAATATCCAATACACAGCTGTACCCAGAAAATTACACACCACAGAATCGAACCTGTAAATTGTTTTTAGTAAGTTAAGTTTTTAATAACCAATTTAATTTGAGCTCTAAATATGTCAGCATTCTTGCAGATCATGGCCTTCATGTAATATTGTTTGCTGCAGTGTGTGTTTTGTTTTATTCTGAAATGCAACACGGCCGACTTGATGCTCGCTTCGCTTCTCCTGAATGCAATTAGCTAGTTCTCAAAACTGACGACAGATGGATTTTAGAAAATAGGAAAATTATGTAGGAAAATTCACATTTCACTGAAAACTACTATTTTTCCGAAAAACTTTGGGTTCCAAGCTTCAAAATGAGGGGCCATTTATTAAAATCCGTTCAGCCGTTTTCCCGTAACTTCCATTACCAGTTCAAATTATATATATAGATTATTCTTATATTTGTGAAGTAAAAATATTTTAAATACATTTCCAAAGCTGTAACGTAATTTCTTGGAAACAGGTCTGTGTGTTGTACGTAGATTGTTGCGTTCGTTAGTTGCTTTATAGGAGATTTCCGAATCATGAGACGCTCAAATTCGCTGTAAAAACGGTTAAGACATAGCTACTCCAAGTTATGGCTGACATTCGACCCTAATTTGTGAGATACAGTGCTCTTGTACCATGCTATAAAAATAATCTCGTTTACACAATTCAGCGTTCTGTTGCTTTGCCCGCATATATCATTCATTCCTGCTGGATAATGACGTGCATGGTTTCGGACTACCTCTGTGTCATAGCGGACATGCCTTTCTTCGGGATCATCACAATAGGAGTCAGCATCATAAGGGTACATGCGGGCATTCAGGGGCAGATAAAAAATTGAATCATAGATTTTGACAGACGAGTATATTTCCTGTGTCCTCGGCAAAATCCATGTAATCGGTTCCTACATGTTAACAGTGCCGGATTGAGACCTAGGCAACCTAGGCCATAGGGCGGAAATTTCGAGGGGGTGGCATTTTCTCTCTCCCTTTTCTTCTTTCCTTTTTTCCATTTTCATTTTACAGTGAAATTTGTTTTTGAAACACTTGTAGGTAAATCTTTTCTGAAGTTTGTTCTTGAATACCTTTTGGAAGTCGGAAGTCGCATTGTCGTGGTCGCGGCGAGAGTAAAAGGGAAGTATGCAGCTGCATAATTTTGTAATACCGGTATCACGATATTATACTATGAAACTGCTTAAATTTAACTCCTTGTATAAAGAAGAATACATTGTTGAAAATCAAATTGAATGTGTTTATTATTTATCGCTATGAATAGCAACCATAGCTTTCAGTTACATTTCCAGTACCGGTATATATCGTCAACAATATCGTCCAGCAGGGGCGGACGCAGGATTTTTTTTCGGGGAGGGATTTGAGGAGATAGTAAAAATGAAGTAATGAGAAATAAGTTTATATACTCACAATTTGTTTCCGAGTCACAAACATTTACAAATTGGCCTGAGTAGCGTAGTCGGTATAGCCTTCTGTGCTCGAAGTTGCGGGTTCTACCCCAACCCAGCTCGATGGCATTTAAGTGTGTTTAAATGCTACAGGCCTCATATCAGTCGATTTACTGGCATGTAAAAGAAGTCCTGAGGGAAAAAAATTCCGGCACACCGGCGACGCTGAAATAACCTCGGCAATTGCGAGCGTTGTTAAACAAACCATATTTTTTTTAAATTTTAACAGTTACAATGACTGCAATACAAAACAATGACAGAATGACATTTACATAAGAAGGCGACGAGGCTTCTTAGACATTTCATCCAGTACTTCATGAGCTTTTACTTCTACATTTTTATGTATATACATCAAGGCCAGTCCATTTAATCTGTCTGCTCCCATCGTGCTCCTCAAGTAAGTCTTCAAATACCGCAATGTTGAGAACGACCGTTCTGGTGTTGCTGTAGTTATAGGCAATGTGCAGAAAAGTTTCAGCGTCTTGCGCATGCAGGGAAAAATAATGGAAATTTCTTCTCCACATCTTCAATTCATTGAAGAAAGACTCTGGTGTTGCATCAACATCATTGGGCCACTGATTTACTACAGCCTCAACAGCAGTTTCTAAATCTTCATCTGATGCTCGCACTATGTTTTTAGGCAGCAAAGTTTCTATGGACTTTAGAATTCCCTTATGATTTAAAAACCTGTCCTTGAGCTGACTAATGAAATAGTCTAAGAAGAGAAGGAAAATTGCAAACCTAAAATACTCTTCATGACGCTCTGTCTTGAAGTAAGAACTCTGTGTTTGTCTTCCTGCACTTCTTGGAATTTAACACTTTAGCAAAGAGAATTTACGTGGAAAACTCTCTAATTCCTATGTACATTCACAAATTAAAATTAATATTATTTTTGTTTCTTGTCTCGTATTTTTCTCAAAATTTCGGGAGGGGATATATCCCCTTAATCCCCCCCCCCTTGCATCCGCCCCTGCTTTCCAGCATGTGCATTACGGTACATAATTCGATAAGAAAGGTTTATTTCGCAAAGAGTAGGAGTTTATTTTTCAATTTACTTTATACTTCCTATCGAAGTAAGAAATACTCGTAATTATTATACCACCAACAAAACCAATGCTTAAAAATAAACCACAGCCTGCCTTTCACAAATCAATTTTGTTTCAACAATGAATAAGTCTGAATATGTTTCTTTACATCGAGTCTGATGTGCTTCGTCAGATCGACTTTGATGACATCATCAATGCTTTCTATGTGAAGAAAGTGCGAAGGAAAACTTTTCTGGCTTTCACAAATCAATTTTGTTTCTTTTTTTTATTGGGTTATTTTACGACGCTTTATCAACATCTAGGTTATTTAGCGTCTGAATGAACTAAAGGTGATAACGCCGGTGAAATGAGTCCGGGGTCCAGCACCGAAAGTTACCCAGCATTTGCTCGTATTGGGTTGAGGGAAACCTCCGGAAAAAACCTCAACCAGGTAACTTGCCCCAACCAGGATTCGAACCCGGGCCATCTGGTTTTGCGCTGACCATTACTCCACAGGTGTGGACCCAATTTTGTTTCAACAGTGAATAAATTTGAATATGTTTCTTTGCATCGAGTCTGATGTGCTTCGTCAGATAGACTTTGACGACATCATCAATGCTTTCTCTCTGAAGAAAGTGCGAAGGAAAACTTTATAACACAAGTAAGTTGCATGTATTTTGATTCAAGTAATTTATTGTTTTCTGAATTCTAACATTTCATTTAAAACTAAGTTAAACTAGGCTGAGGGATTAGCGAGTCTAACTCCAAACCCAGCGGTCCCGGGTTCGATTCCCGGTCAGGACGAGTTGCCTGGGCGAGGTTTTTTCGGGGTTTTCCCCTCACTTTTATGGCTGAATATCAGGTAACTTTATCAGGCGATTCGAACCCCACTCATCTTCGCCACTTCCTTTCCTCCCCCATCATCCTTTCCTCATCATCCCGTTTCTGGTTTTTCAATCACTCTACAGGCGGCCTCCCGGAACTACTGGCTCTCTCGACCGGCCTCCGTGGAATGTAGCTAAGCGACGTTGGATGGATTCTGCAATGAGCACCCGAGGCAGACCTACTCGGGGGAGGAGTTTCGCCTCGGAACGACAGGGGGGCCTTGGGGGAAGTTGCCGAACAGCAATGGTATATGGATTTCTGTTGGCTGTAGGGACCGGTCGTTAAGGGAGTCATGTGGTTGGGTTGGTGCGCGTAGGGTATATGTGGCACGCAACTCATTCCATATCGAGGGTTTGCGCAATTGATCTCAACAGGTCACAGTGCTGGTCCATCCGTGCCACCATCACTTAAATTCCATTCCATTACAAACATGACCTTTATAATAGCTGCTTATAAATTATTTGTCGGAATTGGAAGGCGGCAAATTTTAGCACTGCCTGTACTTATTTTTTTGAAAGATGGGACATGACAGTTAAGTGGCCGAGCTTGGAACTACAGTGCCATGTTGCCAATATGGACTACCACGCTGCCAGTGATGGAAGCTAGCAATTGTCGTTAAGATGGCTAACGTTAAAACATTCATTGACAATTCACGCGAAGGCAAGAAAACAATACAAAAATCGACAGAGAATCGAATACGAAACATACCAATGCTAACATTGCGTGCACAATAAATGTCGCTAAGAGAGCTTTTAAGCACTCGCCAAATGGGAACTGTATGTTTGGCAACTCAACCGTTGTTACCATAGCAACGGGCCTACCACGCTATGTGACATTCAGTTGTTTTTCCGATCGCAACGCTACTGTCATTTCCCATCTTTAAAAAAAAAAAACAAGTATAGGGGCGGCACTATACCTAAATCCGGCCCTAAATGTTGTTGAAATGAAATTTATTTTGCTGTCTATTCATATTTACGTATCCACTGTAATATGTCTTAATTTTAAGGATTATCACTGGACAACAAATTTTAGTTTATTTATTGCTCCTGAAATTAAAACTACATTCCCTTATTTATTTTTAGCTGCTGAATACGAAAGTGACCTTAAAAATGCTGGATTGGTTATCGTTTACGAGTAATCGAAGAAAATATTGGGTACATTATTATTAATGTATTTTACAAGGTCTAACTAACAAAACCCTAGCTTATCTCCGTATTGTAAACAGTGCCTCTTTGCCTCTCGCTTATATTCCACCTCTGGAATACTCCATGCAATAGTCCAGCAATAATCAGCAAGCATAGAGATGCTTCGTTGTCCTAATATCGCCTCGCTATTGTGGAAGTTACTTGGTGGAAACGCTCTCCATGCTACACTCACGACACCGGAATTGACTGGGAAGAAGCTAAATGAGAGTGTATGGATTTTTGTAAAACACCTGAACTTAAGTTTCTTCCCGTTTCTTTCTCTAACAACCGTTTCTTATACTAAGGCCCGGTTTCTTCAACCTTTTGTTGAATTATAACAGTGTGTTATTCCATTTTAACTGTAAACTTAACAGTTAAAGAATTTCTTCAACTAATGTCAGTACTAACAGACTGTTAAAACCGAGTTAATTTACTGCTCGATTTCATGCAGTTAAATCATTTAACTCTCTGTTAGCATAGAAGTATTCAATATGGCTGGTGCGTTAGATGCTGAACTTTTATATCTTTATTATTTATAAAATGATATAAATGAATACATAAACAGAGAGGATGATTTCTGTGATTTGACAGATCAGAAGTTTGTTTGTTTCTTTGTTCTCAATGATTGGTTTATACTGCGAAATTATTTCCAGCAGAAGGCTTCTCTCGAACGAAGAGAAATTAGTTCCACGATTTCTTTTTGTTCCAGTGTTTTCCATTTCACAACAGCAATACCAATACGCCGCTCCACGCTATTGTGATACAGACGACGGAAAGAAGCATAAATCAAACCTGAGAGAATAGAAAGACTTCTATCCTCTCTGAATCAAACAAGGGAAACAAGCGAGAATCGCAATTGTCAGAGTTCAGAAAATAGAATTGAGCCTATACTTGGTTACAGGTTATGGTTAAACTATAGAATCTCTGGTCCTAACAGCGAGTTAACAAACAATGTTAAAATGTGAAATG
The DNA here is from genome assembly GCF_040183065.1 of Periplaneta americana. Lineage (NCBI taxonomy): Eukaryota > Metazoa > Arthropoda > Insecta > Blattodea > Blattidae > Periplaneta > Periplaneta americana. Next base: position 35,200,825 of record NC_091122.1, read on the forward strand.
TAAAGTTGAAGAAACGAAATATTTTTAACAGCAATTTATACTTTCAACTTAGTTAATAAACGCTGTGCTAGGTGTATTTTAACAAAGGTTGAAGAAACCAGGCCTAACACTCTGTAATATAGCTGTAATAACATGATTTAAATGGTACTCCACATGTCTCGTCGAAAACAAACTAGGCAGCCATATAAAGCAATCCATCTTCAAAACAGAGATCTATAATTGCGTCACAATTAGCAATGTGTGTTTCGAGTTGTTGCTAGGCTACTGACGCCTAATGCAACAAGAGACCATGTCCTAGCGATGTCTATGTTACACCAGGAAGTGAGGAAAGCTCTTCTGAAATCGTGTACAGATCCAGAAACAAAATTCAGGTAGCCCAAATTTTGTTTCTGGTTCTGTACATCGTCTGTAATAAAGTAAATTCTCTTTTCGCACAAAGATAATTTCTGAAGTAAATCTGTTATCTAGCATTAAAATAGATAAATTGTATGTACTATTAGACGTCGTGAATACAGATAGCCACTGTGGGCTTGAAACGAGACGATAATTACATAGACTATTTCGTTTGACGTCATTCCATTTTCGGCCAATGAAGTGTAATACAATTTTGAATTCCAACCAATCGTAGTCATACATCGCGATAATTTCTGCAGATCGACTTATCACTATCAATTTATCGCATGGTCTTTCTTTCGTTTAGTCAGTGTCGCCAACTGTTTCCACATAAATTGTACTAAATAAAGTGCGAAATACATCTCGAATTCCATGTCCATTGTATCTAAAGAAAATGACACTCCTTCATAACAATTGTTCATTTAATAAATGCATTAATCAGGTTATTTTACTATAAAATATTTAAATTTAATTATGATTTCAGCAGATAATGAAAACGTATTTCTGTTATAATAACAAGAGAAAAGCGCAGTACATGTAATTAACATTTTAAACCTGTATTTTGCTTTTCTCAATTGGCATTACTGAATAACATTCGATTTCTCTATTGTAGTAATCGTTATTCATCTATTTCGACTTCACAATATCTGAATAGGTTAAGTATTCATAAATATATGATTATTAACATTTTGTGAACTAATTTTAGGGATATAACTTATTATTTACATTTTTATTTTATTCACGAAATAGTCCTAATAAATGTCACTCGAGGTCTGAGATTTCACAAATCAATCCACTCGCTTCGTTCGTGGATTTATCGGCAAATCTCAGATCTCTTGTGACATTACCATAGATACATTGTACAGGGACATCATTTTATTTTTACTAACATTTTTAATATTAACCTGGCTATATCTTTGGAAGCCACCGGCGTGGCTCAGTCGGTTAAGGCGCTTGCCTGCCGGTCTGAAGTTGCACTCGGGAGCGGGTTCGATCCCCGTTTGGGCTGATTACCTGGACGGGTTTTTTTCCGAGGTTTTCCCCAACCGTAAGGTAAATGCCAGGTAATCTATGGCGAATCCTCGGCCTCATGTCGCCAAATATCATTTCACTATCACCAATCTCATCGACGCTAAATAACCTAGTAGTTGATACAGCGTCGTTAAATAACCAACTAAAAAAAATATATCTTTGGATTAAAGATCTAGAACCGGAAACACCGCTTGCTCCCCCTTCAAAGACTGGAGTTCGATGATACTGGCGTAAAATAAAAATCACTTTACTAGGTATAGGAGGGAAGAAAAGTAGTTCATTTATGCAGACTAGGAAATATCGCAATTTTGAGTTTGATCATTTTCATTAGGTTTTTGTTTAATCAAAATACTGTATTAACAATACAGTAAGTGTTTCTACTCACGAACTGAGCTATCCATTCGGACGTACTCATTATGCGGTGTATATTGTACTGTTACAGCACATTAGCGTACAATATAGAGAATGAAGTTAAATTGAAAAATAATTATAATATGGATATATAAACACATTTTTTAAAATGGTGGCCGTTCATTTCGATACAGGCTTCAGTTCTTTTGTGCACACTATCGCACTATAGACTATTGCACCTAATTCCAATTACCAGTTTCGTTATTCGTACGAGTAACTCATGTTGAAATAATTCTATACCTACTCTATAAAAGAGTATCTTACGTACTGTAAATTTAACCTTCACTTCTGCCCGATCCGAAAAGATAAAATTACTCAGAATTGCTATCTACTGTCCGTCCAAGTGGTTTTGTTGTAGGGTCGTAGAAAGGGCGGGGGGAAATCACGTGACAGTTAATTACTTAACGAGGCTCTTTTATTTAAGTTATTTTAAACATTTGTATAATATTACGTAGACGTCCAATTCCTAACAGAAATTAATGTTTTCAGAAAAGAGGTAAGACAGCCCAGCTACTAGACTTTACAGAGGGGCGAACAGAAGCAGGTGGGGGAAACCGGGATGCGACGTAGGCAAATGGACGACAGTACCTGTGCGAAAATATTATTCAATATTGAAAGCTCTTTCGTCACTGGAAAACGCGAACATATTTCTGGAACGTACTATACTCACTAAGTCAGTACTGCATACGCGGTCTTGGTTTTGTGTGTAGAACTGTTGGAAGTTTACTAGTAGAGGGGTGAAGTACATTCAAAAACTCAGGTACAATAAAAATTGAAGTAAAAATAAAATGATGTCCCTGTATGTATAATACAATGTAAAGGCATACCTTTGACGAATGACTAGTGTTATCATCATGCCGGAGACAATAGCGTCCAAGTGGAATACAGGCACTGTAGTAATCTCGTCTCCCTTCCGTCCATTTTTCAACATTAATGACACCTAAATAACAACACACTCCCGGCGCATGGAAGTAGCATCATGTATTCTAAGTTAATGTAGCTGAAAACAGATTAAGAAAGGAATAGGAACTATTTAACTATTTTTTCATGAAGAATTTTCTAATTATTGTTGCAAAAATGACTATTCTATCATTCCGTAAAATTGCAGTTCCTCCATCAGTTTTCCGAAATATCCCAGTCTTATTATTCTCTTCCAACTGGCTTGAAATTAGAGTACAGTTCCGTGTAGTACACAGCTATGGTTGCCAGGTTTTCAGAATGTAAATAAAGGGCAACATTTAACTCGACAAAATATGAGGCACGTACAAGAGAGAGAGAGAGAGAGAGAGAGAAATCTATGAGCTCCATTTCAGAGCATAATACAGGTTGTAAGGGGTATAAGTGCCGTCCTTTTCACAGTCATCGGGGACGGCCTACAGAATCAAAAAAATGTCCGTACAACATAGGGTCAAAACTTGATAGTTTTCCCAGAAAAAAATATTTCTTCTCTTATTTTATTTGCGTTATACTGCTTATATCGTTAGTAAAATTACGAAAACAATTACATCAGTAGGTATATCTAGCAAAGAGTTGATATTAGTTTAAATAAATATTTGTGTGTTTTATTACGTTTTCGTGAAATTAAATAAAACTGCATGCTTAAATTTGTGAATATTCTGACGTGAGAGACGTGGCAACATTCAGCAGGCAATACTCTGCAGAGACATAAGTACAGTACGAGTCAGCTGAGTTCAAGTTCCTTGTTCATAGATCTACTGCCGAGCGGATGGCAGTTCAGTACAGGGTATTCGATAAACAACTTACAATGTCATTCAATGTTATTAATTTATGGAGAAAGTCGTCGTAGTTCAAGTGAGGCAAGAAGAATGTACCGTCAACGTTTTCCTATTAAAAAAAAAAGTTACTTAATCGGCGAACTTTTATAGTAGTTTTTCAACGATTATTAGAAGCTAGGAGTCTCTTACCCCGTTTCGATGATCACACAACCAGAAATTTGTTTAAAAATGATACTTTTTACGGAAGCGGGAGAGATTGAAATGTTGCATTAGAAAAAAAGTTCGTGTGATTTTGTGCAGAAAACCGTTATTGTTTATTCTTTAGACGTACAATTAAAAATGGAGCAATATTGTTACATAAAATGTAAATTTACCATAATGTTCTATTAATGAGATTTAAAGTTTGTATTTTCTGCTCGTTTTATGTAAACAACAGTATTGTCATGGTCGCTCCTGCATTAGAACAGAGCATCTGTTTTGTACCGGTATGTCTGCAACTATTAAAGAAAGAAAGCGATAAAACGATAGAAATAAGAAAAGAGGAAAGAACATTATCATAATATTCTTATTATGAAACAATTTTTTCATACTAATCTTTCCATTTTTAAAATATCTATAGGATGTAATAAGCAGTCTTAGGAAGTTCGTACCAAAACATTGTTTTCAGGTTCAGTGCAGCAGGCATATAGAACTATTGCACTACCATACTACAGTCTGTTCATACAAACAACTCACATTATGTCTGCAATTCTGAGTGGATGACTTCAGTCACATTTACAATATGCACAGTAGAGAAGCAGTTTAATTACGTGCTAACGTTCGCAGTGGAGTTGTGCAGTTTAATGAGCGATTTTTAACATAATAGTTGAATCATAAATCACAAGAAATTGAATTTTTAAAAAAAAAAATCATAGTAATAAATGGAGAAACATATTATTAGAAGTTATGTAATTTGGAAATATAATATTTCTACTACTACTTAATTAACTTATTATTCCCAGAACATGAATTTTACCAGCAATCGAAAAATATTGGGAATAAATTTGAATAAGGAACAAAAAAAAGTTTCCTTCCCAGGCAGGATTCGAACCACGAAAGTCTTAGTTGCCAGTCTATCGTGCTCTGGAGTGAACAAGGCTCTGAAATAAGCTACAAGGGTCGGTCCGGTTTTTTATTGCCACTGCTGCACATTATTAAGTTTTGTAACAAGTCTAGAGACGTATCACTATGTACTTGATTAGTTACTTTTATACGTATACGTAAATTTCTTTACACTGAAAATTACGAAGATTCTAATTGAGAATTAATGTATTTCTATATTACTTGCTTATAATGTTTCTTGTTAATTTTAAAATGTTTTATTTAACGACGTTCGTAACTGCCGACGTCATATCAGCGTCGCCGGTGTGCCGGAATTTTGTCCAGCAGGAGTTCTTTTACATGCCAGTAAATCTACTGACATTAGCCTGTCGCATTTAAGCACACTGGGCGGGATTGAACCCGCAACCTCGGGCACAGAAGGCCAGAACTCTACCGACGTGTTTCTTGTTCTATGTAGGTGTGGTTGGCAGAACACATCACAAATGCCAATCACACCTACAGCGACATAAACACGGGCATGGAAATTCTACATATTCAACCGAAAAGCCAGAAACTAAACACACTAGAATAATACGAAATATACAGACACACAAAAAAACATCCAAATGAAATTTTCAACATACAACTCAATTTCAGGACATACACTCTTTGACTCCACATTACACTACACAAACACAACCCCACACAAAACGCAAACAAAAGGCGCGAAGACCAGCACCATCAGTTCTGAAGACGGCCAATACCAGGCTGAAACTAGTCAACCAGGTACTGTACCTAATATTTAAAACACGAAAGCGATATAATGCATATTTCGAAGTGATATAGTGTTAAAAGTTCTGTAATCAAGATGTATATTGTGTTTTTGCAACTATCGTAGATAACAAAAGACATAATTTTATAGGGTTATTTTGTAAAGTTTCTTACAAATATTTTAACTGAACTATTGGAGTCCAATTGGCACGGTTTAATACTGTCAGCCAAACTTATGGAGGAGGAGAAAGAGGAAGAACTTTGTTCTTTTGTTCTGTCTTGCATAACATCTACATAATATATTCCTAACATTATGACATTTTTCAAAGTGTTAAACCCCGTTTAAGTAATGTATATATAGTGAACAGTATATCTGTTAACCCCGTACGAAAGATGAACTAAACAAAGAACAAGCTACCTAAAGAAAAAAGTGAACAATTTATTGTGCATACAGATTCACGACGTACAGCTGTACGCACTGTATACGTTCCTGCCTTCTAACACGTCAGGAAACAAAAGTTTTATAACCGCTTTCTAACTTACTTGAGTTCTCGAGCAATTATTTTGGAATAAAAGATCACGTGGACAAAACAATTACCATTACATGTTGGTAAGTGGCCTGTAAAACAATGCCCAACTTTTGTCTATACAGAGCTCTATGAGACTGCTAGGGTACATTGTTTAATGTTCGAGAGATAGATATTTTTCAGTTCCTAGAATGGTTGCGAAAAATCTGATTTCTGTAAGTTTGTTAAAACTTGCTAAAATGGAAGAAAATGGTGCTAGTAGCGTTACAAATTCGATGTTAATGGTGTAAACTGCAAACAGTTTAGGAGTGTACAGTACTGAGGTTGGAGGAGAACGGTATACTCCTGCCCTTAACCAAAAATTCGACGTTTTCTCTAACTGGAATACAAGATATGCGAAATGACTTTCCTCGTAAGAAGGAAGAGGTACACAGTAGTATCGGTGGTGGTGGTAGTGGTGGTGGTGATGGTGGTGGTGGTGGTGGTGGTGATGGTACACTGTTACGTAGATACGGTATAGAAGAAAGCCAATGACTTTGATGTAACACTCGGAGCAAGTCCCTGCAATCGGCAAGCATTATGTTTAGGTAGAGCCAAGACCAACATTTTCGTAAATTGCCAAGAGAATACAAGCAGAGCAAGGGGAATACAAAGAGAATAAGGGGAATGCAAAGCGAATAAGGGGAATACACGGATATCAAGGAGAATACACGGAGATTAAGAGGAATACAAGAAGAGCAAGGGGAATGCATGGAGAACAAGGGGAATGCAGGGAGAACAAGGGGAATGCAGGGAGAACAAGGGGAATGCAGGGAGAAGAAGGGGAATACAAAGCGAATAAGGAGAATACACGGAGATCAAGAAGAATATAAGGAGAACAAGGGACATACAAGGAGAACAAGGGAAATACAAAGAGAATAAGGGGAATACACGGAGATGAAGAAGAATATAAGGAGAACAAGGGACATACAAGGAGAACAAGGGACATACAAGGAGAACAAGGGAAATACAAAGAGAATAAGGGGAATACACGGAGATCAAGAAGAATATAAGGAGAACAAGGGACATACAAGGAGAACAAGGGAAATACAAAGAGAATAAGGGGAATACACGGAGAGCAAGAAGAATATAAGGAGAACAAGGGGCATACAAGGAGAACAAGGGAAATACAAAGAGAATAAGGGGAATACACGGAGAGCAAGAAGAATATAAGGAGAACAAGGGACATACAAGGAGAACAGTGGGAATACAAAGAGAATAAGGGGAATACACGGAGATCAAGAAGAATATAAGGAGAACAAGGGACATACAAGGAGAACAAGGGAAATACAAAGAGAATAAGGGGAATACACGGAGAGCAAGAAGAATATAAGGAGAACAAGGGACATACAAGGAGAACAAGGGAAATACAAAGAGAATAAGGGGAATACACGGAGAGCAAGAAGAATATAAGGAGAACAAGGGGCATACAAGGAGAACAAGGGAAATACAAAGAGAATAAGGGGAATACACGGAGAGCAAGAAGAATATAAGGAGAACAAGGGACATACAAGGAGAACAGTGGGAATACAAAGAGAATAAGGGGAATACACGGAGATCAAGAAGAATATAAGGAGAACAAGGGACATACAAGGAGAACAAGGGAAATACAAAGAGAATAAGGGGAATACACGGAGAGCAAGAAGAATATAAGGAGAACAAGGGACATACAAGGAGAACAAGGGAAATACAAAGAGAATAAGGGGAATACACGGAGAGCAAGAAGAATATAAGGAGAACAAGGGACATACAAGGAGAGCAGTGGAAATACAAAGAGAACAAGGGGAATACAAAAAGAATAAGGGAAATATACGGATATCAAGGAGAATACACGGAGAACAAGGGGAATACGAGAACAAGGGGCATACCAGGAGAAGAAGGGAAATACAAAGAGAATAAGGGGAATACAAGGAGAACAAGAGAAATACAAAAATAATGAGAAAACACGGATATCAAGGACAATACACGGAGATCAAGAGGAATGCAAGGAGAACAAGGGGAATAAGGGGAATATACGGATATCAAGGAAATACACGGAGATGAAGAGGAATACAAGCAGAACAAGGGTAATACAAAGAGAACTAGGGGAACACAAGGCGAACAAGGGGAATACAAGGAGAGCACATAGTCCTGCTTAAAGATGAGAAAGTTGTGTACCTGTCGATTTTCAAAATTTCCAAGGAACGTAACTGCATTAGCAGCGATATAGGCACAATGGGGACTTGTGGCTGAAGCGCGTATGGTTAATTTAACTCTTATATAGACCTGTCCTATCAATCTGCTCAAGAAGAAAATAAAACGATTGAATTGGAAGGAACTGTGTATGCAAAATATCATAAATTTTATTCCAATCACTACGACGCGCACAACCGTGATTGCCTTCAAGTTTTTTGTTTGTCAGGTTTTGAGGTGTCACTTGTTGATGTCATGAACCAACCCCTCGCGTGAGATCGTCTGCTGGATCGTAGCCAGTGCGGCACTGACACGTGTGTTACGACGTGAGGAATGATTTGCACGCCAGGCGGCGCCGGGGATCATATTATCACTGTGGTGCATACTTGGCGCCTAAACATATGCTTCGGCTCACTGCAACAGTGCGCTAAGGCACCTGCTGAATTCCTTCAGGTAACCGCCATACATTATGGCCCAATATTACAGTTATGAGGACCGGCCAATTGTAGGTTACTACAGAAACGTAGGACAAGCTAAGAAATGAATGACCCCACCCATCTTTTGACATGACAGCGGTGAACTGACGCTCCGTTTTAAAATGAGACAATGTAGGATCCCCGGTGGTCTAATGCAGTGATGTCAAGCTTAAATGACGCCAAAAACGTAAAACTAATCTGGAATTAGCCTACAGAATGTTCATTAAGTATGGAATATTACGTATAACTTCTTAATTGTTAATTTTACAAAAAACAGAAGCTGTTGGAGATAAACCATACAATATGATACCAGTGTTCGAAGAAAGTTATTCAGGTATACAGGGTGTGTATGCTCGACCATGCCGAAATGTAGTAATTATACACCTGGTAGCAGCCATTTAATGGACCTTATTAAAGTACACAAAATTATCAAGAGTTATATATTTATTAAAGAAATTAGTGACTTGTGTTTCTTAAAATTATTTAAGATGTGCCTACTTTTCGTTCTTTCAGTCGATAATTAGGTATGCCTTAATTTTCTGGGGAAATGGTAGCAAAATTGGGAGCGTCTTGATTTTGCAAAAGAAAGCCATTAGAATTCTATGTCAATCAAACTATCTTGAACAATGTCGACCTCTTTTCAAACAATCACAGATATTAACTGTCATAAATTTATATATATACGACCTAGTTCTTTACACTCGACAAAATATAGACAATTACTCATTAATAGCCAATATACATGGTCATGAAATTAGAAATAGTGAACAAATTAATATTCCATACTCTAGATTACATAAAACTAGTACAAACTTTTATGTCATGGGGATGAAATTATATAATAAGCTTCCCAGTCAATATTATAAGTTACCGACCAATAGTTTCAAAGCTAGATTTTATAATTGCCTTTTAATTAATCCTTTCTACTCTGTAGATGAGTTTCTTAACATAAATTCACACGAAATTGTTTTTTAATAAATAAAGTTATTTAGATTAGTTACAATCATTTTTCTGTTGCTGAGTTTTTCAACACAAATGTGTATGAAATTGTATTTTAATAAATAAGTTTAATTGCAATTTAGTTAGTTTTTTTCAATTTAAAAGTTTAAAATAATTTCATGTTTTCATTGTATTACTTAAATTTTACTGTTTCTATTATTAGTGTTTTTTTAAATGTATTTATATGTTTTTTTCAATGTATTCTGACGAAGCCTAAAACTGTATGTCCCAAGGCCAAATGAATTGAATTGAATTGAATTTAATTTAATTTAATTTAATTAAAGTTCAGGTGTTCCACCAATCAGAAAACACCATTGTAGCAATATGAAAGCGCAAGTATCGATTATTCTCGGATATGCAATCGAAAGACAACTAGCGAAACGTCACGGAGGCTGGAAATCCAATACTGTCGCAGAAGGTTATGTTCTGTTACTATAATAATTAGCGTTAATTGTAAATAATATTCAAATAAATTCAATTTGTCATCTCGTTTTTCAATGTCTCAATCAATTTCAAGGTTATATCAAGATTAATGTTTATTTTACTCTCTAGATTATATCAAGGTCAATGACATTTGTTCCTCGGAAAAAATCAATACTTTCGCGTCTGCGCACATCTCACAATTTACGAGATATTGCACAAGGTAAATTCCGCTCCCCAGTCAGATAAGAATAACATGAATACTTATGAATAATTTCAAGTTAGAAATATGGTCGAGCATAAAAAGTCGTATGAAACTTGCCTATAATGGTAATTAAGACGCTCGTATGAAAATTATGAAACTCGCTTGCGCTCGTTTCATAAATGTTAATGTCATGTTTTATTTAACGACGCTCGCAACTACAGAGGTTATATCAGCGTCGCCGGATGTGCCGGAATTTTGTCCCTCAGGAGTTCTTTTACATGCCAGTAAATCTACTGACATGAACCTGTCGCATTTAAGCACACTTAAATACCATCGACCTGGCCCGGGATCGAACCCGCAACCTTGGGCATAGAAGGCCAGCGCTATACCAACTCGCCAACCAGGTCGACTCGTTTCATAAACATACTCGCGTCTTAATTACTACCATTATAGCCTCGTTGCATAATGTACTATTATGGCATCCTATTGCAAGATTTACATATTCCGAATCTCCATTAAATTTTACATAATATGAATACGTAGAAATTTTACTCATTCACTCGTTTCATGTCTTTTGGCTATTTGTTAAACTTGTGTCATAAACTCAAAACTTGAGACAAATAAGTGTAGCTGCAAGCTATTACTCCATTCAATTCCATCAGGGTTATAACATGACTTCTTTTTCATCGCAGAATGGTAGCATACAGAAATTGATACGAGTAATTGTCTTGAAAGTTCATTAGGCTGATTAATATGTTATACAGGGACATCATTTTATTTTTACTTCAATTTTTATTGTACCTGAGTTTTTTAATGTACGTCACTCCCATCCCTTCTACTAATGAAGTTCAACCGTCCTCCACACAGATCCAAGACCGCATATACAGTCATAGTAGCCTTACGGTCATAGTATGTTCGCGTTTTCCAGTGACGAAAGAGCTTTCAATATTGAATCATTTTCGCACAGGCACTGTCGTCCATTTGCCTACGTCACATTCCGGTTTCCCTCACCTGCTTCTATTCGCCTCTCTGTAAAGTCTAGCTCTTTCTGAGAACATTAATTTCTGTTAGGAACTGGGCGTCTATGTAATATTATACCCATACAATTGTTTAAAATAACTTAAATAAAAGGGCCTCGTTAAGTAATTAACTGTCACGTGATTTCCTCCCTTTCTACGATCCTGCGACATAACCAGTTGGACGGACAGTAGATAGCATGTCTGAGTAATTTTATCTTTTCGGATCGGGCAGAAGTGAAGATTGAATTTACAGTACGTAAGGTCTCTTTTATAGAGTAGGTACAGAATTATTTCATCATAAATTACTGATAAGAAGTAGGAATCTAGTAATTGGAATTATGTACAACAGTCTATAGTGCATTAATATACATATTAGAACTGAAGCCTGTATCAAAATGAACGGCCATCATTTTCAAAAATGTGTTTATATATCCATATTATGATTATTTTTCAATTTAACTTCATTTTCTATAGTGTACGCTAATATGCTGTAGACAGTATAATATACACTGCATAATGAATACATCCGCATGTACAGCTCAGTTCGTGAGTAAAAACACTCATTGTTAATACTGTACTGTATTTTGATTAAACAAAAACCTAATGAAAATTATCAAATTCAAAAGCGTGATATTTCCTAGTGTACGTAAATGGATGAACTACTTTTCTTCCCTCCTATACTTAGTAAAGTGATTTGTTTGTATATTACGCCAGTATCATCGAACTCCATTCGTGAAAGGGGATAGCAAACGGTGTTTCCGGTTCTAAATCGTCGATCCAAAGGTATAACCAGGTTAATATTAGAAATGTTAGTAAAAATAAAATGATGTCCCTGTATAAGTCATTAACTCTCTTGCTCTCCCGTATAGGAGATATGATGTAGCAAAAGGTACGAGGGGGATCCAGGAAATAACGACCGTTCGCGCATACCCGCCGCGCACCTGACTCCCCTTCCTTGTTTGAAGGTCAACTGGCTTCCTTAACATGTCTTCTCATAATGTTGTGAGTACTGGTTGCAACAAGTCGCCATTGTGCATTTTGTGTTACTTCAAAATGAACGACGTGATTGATAATCCCGCCGACTGTGAGGTGAGGAGTGTGATTCGATTTTTGAATGCCCGACATTTGAAACCTGCAGAAATTTACCGGCAATTGAAAGAAGTGTATGGTGATACTGTAATGAATGAAAGAAATGTGAGAAAATGGTGCGAAATGTTCAACAATGGGCGAACAAATGTCCACGATGAAACTCGACCCGGACGCCCATCACTCATCACAGAAGACCTGAAGACTAAAGTGAACGACAGAATCTTGCAAGACAGGCGCACATCACTCGACGAATTGCATATTGCCTTTCTTGACATTTCTCGTTCTTTGCTTGGTGAAATTGTGTCGCAACATCTTGGCTACCACAAAATCTGTGCCCGCCCGCACACTGCTGCTTCAACTCGAGAATTGCTGGATCAATTCGGTTGGGAAATCTTTGATCATCCGCCCTATAGTCCAGACCTTGCTCCTAGCGATTTTCACCTTTTCACTAAGCTGAAAGACTTTCTGGGTGGTACGCGTTTTGGAAGTGATGAAGAGTTGAAGACAGTGAACACCTGGCTTAATGAACTGGCGGCAGAGGAGTATAACACGGGAATTCTAAAGCTAGTGAACAGATACGACAAATGTTTAAATGTAGGTGGTGATTATGTAGAGAAGTAAAGGAAGCTTCAGTTATGTAACAGACTTTGTTTTTTCAAATAAATATATATTTTTTAATTATTACAACAAAACGGTCGTTATTTCCTGGATCCCCCTCGTATAACGGCTTTAATATAAGCACCATGTTTTTATGTCATTGCCATTATATCACCTACACACAACCCCCCAACTATTTCGAGCAGCATACATGCAGTTGGTTAGCAGGTCCGTATGACCTAGCCGGGAGGATTGTCAGACAACACAACCGACCATACCCCCTCTTCACCACTTAGGGGACCCTTTTGTATGCCATGGCAACTCAGCATGCAGAAATGGTCATTTCCTCCATTTTTGATGGAACAGTTATATCACAGTCTAGTATATACAGTCGCGAAGCTCAATACGTAGTAAATATGCAGACATTAGGTAGTTGCTCACCACTAGGATTGCTAATATCGCCTCATTACAGGCAATGCAAAAATAGTACCGTCACAGTCTATTGTTTCTAGCACCCTCAAAACTCAAGCAACCGCTGTGAGTCGGTCCCCAGAGCCTCGTTTGTTAAAAACAGGTTGCACCACGGGAAGGTGAGGATGGGATTTGAGTAGGAGAGGTTATGGAATGCACTTCACTACTCCTTGCAACCCATAATAGTTAGTCATTATTCCGAATATTCTTCTCTTCTTCTAATAAAATTGAAATTGCACATAAAACTTCAGTAGACAGATATATCATTTTTTTACAAGTCGGTATACTGCCGCAATGTTTCTAAATGCGTAAGAAAGCCACTGGAATTAGGCCTACTATACAAGAGAATAATCAAAATTTGTCTAAAAAGTCTGTTACTTATCTTTCTAAATTTTATTTGGAATTTAACGTTTTCAAAATGAAACAGAGATATAAATGGGCTATTCCATCTCAAATCGACCGAAATATGGAGAAAATTGACCTTGCAATTTTTAAATACAATGAAACTTTTTCTGTCCGTTGACAACTGTGATACAATGCTTTGTGCAAATTTTGAGGCATCAGAACTTCATAGTGTTTAAATTAAAAATATTTAAATTTATCATATTTTCATAATTTTAGCAACTTTAAACTCTAGATTTTTCTTCATTAAGACGCCTTTGCCAAGGAAAAAATTATTTTAAAAATATATAGTTAGATTCCGCATTGAAAGTACAAATAAACATATTTTTTTACGGATGGCACGTTGATAAGAAAGTATTGAAAATATCAAATAAAGAAAATAAATAGTACAGCTGACTGTGAGGCGGGAGCTAGCCGAGACAAGCAAGGCCAGGAGACATAAAAACGTGATGTTTCGTCTAGTAGCGCACAGCTGGCTAGCTTTATCACAAGTTTTCATAAACACAGGAGTAAAATGACACCCAACGCTCACTCATCTTCAGCTCTCGGCCAGTGCGTACGGTACTGCGCCGTTCAAGTCCAGGCGTGTGAAAATAATTTATTTAATACCCTCGAAACTTATTGCCGAGCCACTAAGCAAACAATGCCAAATCCCTCTTAATAATGCAAGGTTTTTTTCTCAATATTTTTTACAATTTTTACAAATGGGCAAAAAGCCTAAAAGTAAGTAAAATCAGACTATCTGTCTCTCTCTGTATACAATAAAAATAAGGATTACTTCTTAACATAACCTACCAAATGTCAGCTTCAAAATGAGCTCCCGTTCAATGTTCTACAGTAAATGGTTCCAGAGTTCTGAGCGCTGAAAGAGGCTTGTTTTTATAAAATACGCTAAATTTGTCGCTCAATAGTACGAAAACGTTTGACTTTCGATAGTATATTTTTTAAAATGCACTGTCCTCAGCACCTTGTACAAATAGGGAAAAAATTAGAGTATTAAAAAAATGCGAGGTTTTTTACTGATCGATTTCATATGGCATAGCCCAAATGTAGTCTTCAATAAATTTCTTTCACAAGAACAAAAAAAAAAATTCAACACATATTGCCATAATTATAATAAGAGAAGGAACATATTATTTCATTTCACAGAGTCTAAAACTTTAATAGCTGCTGGTATGAAACATGGCTTCAACTATTGTTTAAAATTATGTAGCAACTTTATTTCTCAGTACCCTGATTTAAAAAATACAAGTACGGTGACATTTAAACTTAAAATTAAAGAAATTAAGAAAAATTAACATAGGGTAGATAATTAATTGCTAAATATTAATTTTATTTACTTTTCAATATTAGTTCAAACCTCTTTCAATTTGCAGTTACTTATTTTATGATATATTGCTTGTAATCTATACTATTTTCTTTTTATTACTTAAATTTCGATGGTGTTCGGTTAAAGAAGGTTGTCATTTTTTTTTTGTGCAAATGGAATTTTGTTCCCTAGGTGAACACACAAGTTAAATTCTATAAGTGGATGTGCAAAAATCAAAATAATGTCATCATATGGTGTGTTTTATTTGTGTAGAAAATTATTTGCAATAAAGGTTCGAAATTTAATTTTAATTTTTCTCAAAATCCATCTTTATGACTTAGCCTATATCCCTTTACCTAAACACCATCGATTTACTGTTTTCTTCTTCTTCCCGTCTATCTAGAATGCAATATTGAATCCTCAAAAATGAACGTTCTTCATACTGAGTTAAATTCATTTAAAGTAATTTTGTGTTTTAATATTTACTATGTTCAGTATTGTTTAATATATTTAATAGTGTTTGCATTACACTATATTGTTTTAATTCATTTCATACTGTTCTGCCCAAGGGCAGGTCTTTCACTGCAAACCCAGCATTCTCCAGTCTTTCCTATTTTCTGCCTTCCTCTTTGTCGCTTCATATGACCCATATATCTCAATTTTTAGTAGGTTATTTTACGACGCTTTATCAACATCTTAGGTTATTTAGCGTCTGAATGAGATGAAGGTGATAATGCCCGTGAAATGAGTGTGGGGTCCAGCACCGAAAGTTACCCAGCATTTGCTCATATTGGGTTGAGAGAAAACCCCGGAAAAAACTTCAACCAGGTAACTTGCCCCGACCGGGAATCGAACCCGGGCCACCTGGTTTCGCGGCCAGATGCGCTAGCCGTTACTCCACAGGTGTGGACATATTATAAATCTTAATGTCGTCTTTCATCTGATATCTTGTTTCGCCCCGAACTCTTCTTCCGTTCACCATTCCTTCCAGTGCATCCTTCAGAAGGCGGTTTCTTCTCAACCAGTGATCCAGCCAATTCCTTTTCCTCTTTCTGATCAGTTTCAACATAGTTCTTTCTTCATCCACCCTTTCCAACACTTCTTCGTTTCTTATTCTGTCTGTACATTTCACAAGCTCCATCCTTCTCCATATCCACATTTCAAATGCTTCTCTTCACTTCGTTATAATGTCCACGTTTCTGTCCCATACAATGCCACACTCCACACAAAGTACTTCACTAGTCTCTTCCTTAGTTCTTTCTCCAGAGGTCTGCAGAAGATGCTCCTGTTTCTATCGAAAGCTTCCTTTGCCATTGCTAATTTCCTTTTAACCTATTGGCAGCAGCTCATGTTACTGCTCATAGTACACCCCAAGTATTTGAAGCTGTCCACTTGCTCTACTGCCTCATTTAGAATTCGGAAGTTTACTGTCTTTACTTTTCTTCCTTCGTCTTATTTGAATTTATCTTCGTCCATACTGCTCACAGCTGTCATTTAGCTGCAGTAGCATGTCCCTTAGTATAATCTTCTCTTCTGCTAATAAATCATCAACAAAACTTAAACACTTTATTCTCCTTCCTCCTACTATCACTCCTCCCATGGTTTGAAAGCAGTTCTTCACTAAATCCCCCAAGTAGATATTGAACAGAGTAGGTGAAAAAGGGCATCCTTGTCGTACTCTTCCTATTTCACTCCCTTCAATTGCTTTTATATCATTTCAATATTTCTTGTTAAATACTGTACAAATTAAATAAATAAAGTAAGAAAAACTAATCCCAGGAAAAAAAAAATAGTCTTCAATATGCAGTCCATGATGTAGACGATAATCACTTTATTTCCGGTGTTTAGAAAAGATCTATTTTTCATATGAAGAACTGTTTAGGAGACTACTATTTTTGTTAATAATAATAATAATAATAATAATAATAATAATAATAATCCGTGGCGCTACAGCCCGTGAAGAGCCTCACGCCCACATGCCGAAGCAGAGGTGGACGATCATCCAACCAGAATGGAGGTATCGTGTGGTTAGCACGATGATCCTCCCAGCCGTTATAGCTGGCTTTCGCAACCGGATTTCGCTACGTATCGTAGCTCCCCAAGTGCATCACGATGCTGGGTGGGCACCAGTCCCATACACTGGTCGAAATTTCGTGAGAAAATTTCTTCCCCCATGAGGACTCGAACCAGCGCGCATTCCGTAACGCGAGTCCTAGGCAGGATGCCTTAGACCACGACGCCACGGCATTATTTTTGTTATTATAATAAATAATAACCATTTTTGCAAATTTGTGTTGAAATGAATTTATGAAAAGAAATACATATTGCAGATTCTGCATAATTCATTTGACAAAATGTTACGTAAAACAGCTCTTTTCATATTACTATTTAAAATGTAATAAAAAAAGTCCTATGCAATTTACAAAGCACCAATTTGTTATTATCAGGAAAGTAATTGCATGATTTAAGTGAGTTTCCTATTTACCTTAACAGGATATGTATACCAAATTTATTTTTGTAAAACAGCCGTGGCGAGAATGCGACTCGCGAGTACATTGTGGCTCGCAGTGAGAGCTATGCATTTCTCTTGCTTCTAACCTTCCCCAATCCCCACCCTCTCACTCACTGCAGTCAAACTCCGTTCCATTTGTATTTGTCTCTGTCCTGCGAGTGGCTTATGTCTCTCTCGAAACCATGTACCTCTACAAAAACGAAAGTTTCAAATAGGATGGGAGGACGCATTTTTTTTGCTGCCAATATGATAAGAATATTAAATGTATGATTTGTTCACGAGTATTACGAGGAAAACGGTTGTATAACACAAAACGGCATTATACTGCATGTTACTCATGAAACATTAAAAGTTAGGTGTTAATAATAATAATAATAATAATATCATCATATCTGTACGTCGAACCTTTTTCAGCAGATGTACGAATAATGCGGTTAGCTCTTCAATTTGAACTCACTGATTTACTATGCGATGTCAAATGAAAGCTAGATGTAAGGACTTGACAAATGTTGAACTTTCAAATCTTTGCCAAAAAATAAATATCCGAAGCTTCGTTCTTTCGCTTGCTCTGTTGAAGCCATGTTCGCTACAACTTACGTTTGTGAAAAATTATTTTCAACAATGAAATTAGTAAAAACCAAATTTAGATCACGACTGACAGACAAATACCTTCGTGATCAACTACGACTGGCAGTAAGTGACATAATTCCTGATCTTGAAACTTTGTCGCAGAGACATTCTGAAGACAGTTAATTTTAGGTTGTGATATTATTCGTTTATTGTTCATTCCTTTCTTCGTTACACGTACTAAACATTAGTTTCTAACCTTGTACTGTATAAAATTATATTTAAGCGCTTGACGTAAGGAAAATGAAAATCCGTTAATAACTCAGACAGTTGCTTCACAGTTTCTAGCCTTGTAGGTACTGTATAAAATTATATTTAAGCGCTTGACGTAAGGAAAATGAAAATCTGTTAATAAGTCAGACAGTTGCTTCACTTCCCCTTCGGGTGTCCGCCTCCCTCCATAGGTGCTATGCCCGTTGCAGGTTACACAGTGACTCGGCGCACAACTACATTTTCGCCACGGCTGGTGTAAAACATAGAAAACTGACACCATGCAATCACCCGTACCAAATTCCCAATTCAGCAACTCTATGGAATTCCCCCCTCCTGCAACAAACCGTAAAAAACCCCATGCAGTTAGTTTCGTGGGAAAATGAAACAGTGTAGTAGTTTCCAGTTGACGCCGACGCCAGAATCTTCAGGTATGACGTAATTACGAAAACTTCGTCTGTGACACTTTACACAAACTGTAGCTAAAGAATGAAATAGTAAATCTCCTAGTACATATTTTTATGGCCGGTTTTTCCCCTTTTCTTTAAAAAATTTCCAGGAGATGGGACGAGCGGCTTCATGTTTATTGATACGGTACGAAGCTTCGACAGTAATTTCCAAGCATATGGAAGCGTTTGAGTGTCACAAGTGCTTCCCAGAAGTTTTAGGTGTGATAGTCTGTTCAGTGTTATTTTATCTGGAGCCACACACACTTGGGTGTATGTACATCCGTTTGCATCAGGATATATGAAATTTCACTTCCATTAACACTTTTTTCCGTTTCGCTGTTGATTCAGTTATGACCCCTTTACCTCAGAAATGACGTCTCCAGCTTCGTCAAATATATACCACGCAGAGTCACACACACACATATATCCAAGGTGTTCAGTGTCGGCTTGTCACTATTTCTATACTGTGTACTAGCAGTATATTAAGCAATCGGACAGTTTCAAAAGAACCAATAAGATTCAAACAAAAGTAGAAGGAAAGCTTATCGAACGGGTATCGTAATTTAATTATTTGGGAGTTCACGTAAGTAGCAATAATTTATATAAAGACTTATTTTGTCTCATTTTCTGACCTGCACTACCTGAAAAGTTGTTTGTCTGTCTGTCTGTCTGTCTGTCTGTCTGTCTGTCTATCTATCTATCTATCTATCTATTTATTTATTTATTTATTTATTTGAGTAGTTTAATATCAAAGACGGACATCTGTCGTCTCCATAGTTTTGATCTAGAGGCAATTTTTTTGTTTCACAGTGTTCTTTGTAATATTTAACACAATTCATTTTATAAATTGTAGTGTTAGAGTTTGCATATGGTTTCACTATAACTGGAAAGAGCATGAAAAATTGTATAAAAATCCACAGCTATCTAAATTTCGATCTGAGGTCAGATGTCCGCCTTTGATATTAAGCTACTCATGTATTTATTTATTTATTTATTTATTTATTTATTTATTTATTTATTTATTTATTTAATCTGGTAGAGATAAGGCCATCAGGCCTTCTCTTCCTCTCTACCAGGAGATTACAACTACAATATTAAGACTGCATTTACAATTATAATTACAGTTAATATTAAATTTACAAATACAATAAAAATCAAAGTACTAAAAGGTTAACTGATTAATAAAGGCTAGATAGTTTATTGTTGTAGTTAAGAAGAAAGATTTTTTTTTATTAACTAAGTACCAGGCGCGTCCATAAAGTAACTTTCCCGCTCGTCCCACAGCTATAGTCCCGTCGCTCCAATTTCCGGCAGCCAATCACGTTGCAGGTCGGCTACATTTAAACGTGTGCATCTTGTGATTCGCTGATGAAGACATTCTGCATTTCCTAAGGCTCGATAAATACTTAATATAATCGCCCGCCATTTTGGCTCTTTCGTTGGCGTTCGCAGAAAGCACACAAGGACGTTATTAGCCGTTCAATTATTTGCTGAATTACAGTGGGTTTGATTTATTATCATAGGAGCTACGACATAATGTTTAACGGTGTGGCAAATAGATCCCTCTTCTGGTAGCTCGGCAACGAAAGAACAAAAATGGCGAACGATACTACCTACCTAGACTTTATAGAGCCTTGACTTCCTAAGACGTAAACAAAGAGGAGGAGTCACGCCGGGAGTAACAGCGTCTCGACTATAGCAAACCATATGTTGCGCGAAGCGACTGCGTGTACGTGATAGAGTAATGTCCTGGCATGGCGCATGCGCTAGCGGAACTTCCCGAGTGCTCTCAGTTGCTTCGTTGCATTTGGTTGAAGATGGACGTTCCTATTCTGTGAAGTGCGGTCAGTGATAAATTTTTGAATGCACAGGGCATAGCGTCGATTGAAATTGATCGTCAGCTATGCCGGTATGGAAAAGGCATTAAATGAAGGCTACAAGTGAAAATTGTTCGATGCATTGCAAAAAATGTAACAGAGAGAAGGAAATTTAAAATATAGTAGGCCTGTGTACCAGAATATTGAAATCAAATCTTGAGTCACAAGCGTAGCTCAGGTGGTAGTGTGTTTGTCTGCTGATCCAGAGCTGCAAGTGGGCCGATTATCTGGTTGGGTATTTTCCGAGGTTTTTCCAAACTGTTAGGCGAATATCAAATACGTCATGACGAATCTTCGGCCTTGCCCTGCTACCATCAATTTCATCAACGCTTAATAATGTAGTAGTCGTTAAATAAATATCTAAAAATAACAATCTTTAAAAAAATGCAAATACATGAACTTCCTAATCTTACTCAAAATCTCCATATCTACTGCTTCAAATCTATGTGTTAGGCGCAAACAGATTCTTATCAACAGTAATATCACTAGAGGTTTTGATTTATCTAGAGAAAATCAAAACTCGAGTGGGATTTAATTGACTATTACACGATTAGAAGAAATTAAGTACATACTCTAATTCAATAAAATATTAACTGACTTACTAAAATCCTATTTCACTAATGTCAGCTTCACCAAAACGTTTGAACGGAGTCGCCATTTTCATTTGACTATCTATGCGGTAAACAAATGACGATAGCAAAGCATGTTTTATAGTACCGTAAAGAATTTGCAGTTTGAAATGTTGGCAAACAAAGAAACAAATGGTAGGGAGGTGATAAAAACAGAAGACAGTATATAAAGATTAGAAGAAATAAAGTACTCTAATACAATAATATAGATATTAATTATTATTGACCTACTAAAATTTTATTTCACTAATGTTAGCTTCACAAAAACGTTTGAACGGAGCCGCCATTTTCATTTGACTATCTATGCGGTAAACAAATGACGATTGCAAAGCATGTTTTATAGTACCGGTACCGTAAAGAATCTGCAGTTTGAAATGTTGGCAAACAAAGAAACAAATGGTAGGGAGGTGATAAAAACAGAAGACAGTATATAAAGATTAGAAGAAATATAGTACTCTAATACAACAATATAGATATTAATTGACCTAGTAAAATTCTATTTCACTAATGTTAGCTTCACCAAAACGTTTAAACGGAGCCGCCATTTTCAGTCGACTATCTATGCGGGAAACACATAACGATCGCAAAGCATGTTTTATAGTACCGTAAAGAATTTGCAGTTTGAAATGTTGGCAAACAAACAGCATATTCCGAATCTCACCGGACCGGTGGACAACAATGACGTCACGCTGCAGCGAAATAGAAACAAAACTGCTGGAAGGATCGATGGCTGTCATGGCGACTGTATAAGTTGTTGTCTGTGCTACGCTAGCAAGATTTTGCGAAATTTCCGTACTGCCATCTCGTTCAAAGAGAGCATAAACAATTTATTTCTTGAACCAGTAGTAATAACTAGTCCGTTGACATGTTCGCTCATAAGCCATTAACATATTGTTTTTACGTTGTGCTCATTACAAACAATACAGCAGAACACACCGCCATGACACAACAGTGCACGATGTCATTCGTCTGCTAATTCCCGCCCTATACAAGAACCAATCAGATTCACTGATGGCGGCTGATGGAGACTGCCACCACCTCTGCGAGCTGATGGCACCGGTGCGACACTGGTGGAGCATCAGTGACGGCATCGGTGAAATTCGGAACACCGTGATGCCATCAGATTGCTCAGCGCTGAGATTCGGAATACGCTCAAAGAAACAAATGCTAGGGAAGTGATAAAAACAGTGATAAAGATAAACAAATGCTAGGGAAGTGATAAAATTGTAGCGATAAGCAGCAATAATTGGTTGAAACACGTCCTTGCGTATCCTTTTATTGGTCAAAAGTAGTATGATGTAGTAAAAGTATAACAGTCACCATAAATCCTACAGAAACTGCCGGAGCTAGAACATAAGACTTCTGGTGAGACGCCATTATCGAATTTTCGATAGCAGCAGCTTCAGTGTGATATAAGTACCTAGCCCAGAGTATTCTGACAGAATACAAACGCAAATGAGAAACAGACATTGCCATAGTCAGACAGTAACAAAGGAAGGCTGGTTACTTCCCAATAACTGTTCATTGCATTTAGCCTACACGCGTGCGAGCTAGCTCCAGCCAGGCATATTTACATTAATTAAATTCCATGTAGGATGGAAATTTCATAAGGGGCATAGGAAATGTCTGTCATAAAGAAATAGAACTTCTTGGAACTAGTTCATCCTTCAACACCTAAAACTGTCGTTAACTCAGTGCAAAAACGACAAATGTTCAAAAGCAGTCTCCAACAAATTGAAAATGAGGGCATATCGCACCAAAAATATGCAGTGTCCAACAATTTTAGAGGCGGCGTTTATTAGACTGGATTCTAAAAAATTATATTTTATTAATGTATAAATACAGGGACATCATTTTATTTTTACTAACATTTTTAATATTAACCTGGCTGTACCTTTAGAGAACCGGAAACACAGTTTGCTACCCCCTTCCACGACTGGAGTTCGATGATACTGGCGTAAAACACAAACAAATCACTTTACTAGGTATAGAAGGGAAGAAAAGTAGTTCATCCATTTACGTAAACTAGGAAAATCGCAATTTTGAGTTCGATAATTTTCATTAGGTTTTGTTTATTCAAAGTACAGTACTGTACTAAGAATAAGTGTTTTTACTCACGAACTAAGTTATCCATGCGAAAGAATTCATTATCCAGTGTATATTATACTGTTTACAGCACATTAGCGTACAAAATAGAGAATGAAGTTAAATTGAAAAATAATCATAATATGGATATTTAAACACATTTTTTAAAATGGTGGCCGTTCATTTCGATACAGGCTTCAGTTCTTTTTTGCATATTATCGCACTGCAGACTATTATACGTAATTCCAATTACCAGTTTCGTCCTTCGTACGAGTAAAGGCTGGTTCACAATAAACCGGGAACGAGAACCAGAATGAAAACGAGAAGCAGAGAACGTGAATATGAAAATTTTTGATTCACAATAAACCGAGAACGTAGACGACTATGCATATCGATATGTAAAGTCGATATTACGCATTCTGATGTTATTTGTGTATAATTGACCAATGGCGTTCTCTCATGAGTACAAGGCAGCCTACATAAACACAGGTTAACCAACTTCGAAATTTCAACTGAAACATTTCATTAGGTATGGTGCTATAAATATGCCCATGCATCTTTATTATCACAACCTATTTTAAGTCTACCATAACGTAAAATAATTAGAGAAGAAACATTTGTAATAGAACAAAAATGAACATAACAGTAGTTATTGAATTAAAGCGTGAATATGTAGTGTGTAATACAACCAATACAGTAATAAAATATGATTCGCTTCGCTTCAAAGATGCAGCTATTGAAAGCCACGTATTCTCCTTCATTTTCTCATCTTTATACGAGGCGCGCCGCTTATCGTAAATGTGAGGATTTCAATATTAGAATCTCATCAAATAAAACTTGCTCCATGATGCACAGCACAGAACAAAATAATGCATAGGTTATGTCACGGTCTTCTTGCTACAAAATATACGATGACAAAATAGCTTTTAGATGGCAATAGAATGAATCTAGTGGGCTGTGATCGGCCAAAGTTGAAACTTGACCAACTCTCCGTTCCCGATCTCGGGCTCCGGCAAGGTTTTCGTTAATTGTGAATGCTCACATTTAAATGTATACATTTGAACAATTTTACCGTTTTCGTTCCGATTCTCGTTTCCGTTTTATTGTGAACCAGCCTTAAGTCATGTTGAAATAATTCTGTACCTACTCTATAAAAGAGTACCTTACGTACTGTAAATTTAATCTTCACTTCTGCCCGATCCGAAAAGATAAAATTACTCAGAAATGCTATCTACTGTCCGTTCAAGTGGTTTTGTCGCAGGGTCGTAAAAAGGGAGGGGGATCATGTTACAGTTAATTACTTAACGAGGCCGTTTTAAGTTATTTTAAAAAGTTGTATAATATTACGTAGACGTCCAATTCCTAACAGAAATTAATGTTTTCAGAAAAGAGCTAAGACAGCCCAGCTACTAGACTTTACAGAGGGGCGAACAGAGGCAGGTGGGGCAAACCGGGATGCGACGTAGGCAAATGGACGACAGTACCTGTGCGAAAATATGATTCAATGTTGAAAGCTCTTTCGTCACTGGAAAACGCGAACATATTTCTGGAACGTACTATACTCAATAACTCAGTACTGCATACGTGGCCTTGGTTCTGTGTGGAGGGCGGTTGGAAGTTTACTAGTAGAGGGGGTGGGAGTGAAGTAGGCTACATTCAAAAACTCAGGTACAATAAAAATTGAAGTAAAAATAAAATGATGTCCCTGTATTTGTACGTACTGTACAATTGCTAGTTAACTTACGTTGCAATGTTACATAATGAATGTCATATTTGTGTATATAGGCCTATATGTAGGTTGTAATGGAAAATTAGGTTTACTTATTAATTCGGTTTTTGCAATTATTACATGCCCTGCCCATCTCAAACGCCTGGATTTAATGTTTCTAATTATGTATTCTTCACCTAACAGAATTAGGAACACTAAAGCCAGACGTTTACGGAGCCAGTGTTGCTTTCAATAACGAAGAAAAATAATGCCAAGAAATGTAACGAGTTCAGGACTATCAGCCTGATATCATACTCGGCGAAGATTCTTCTGCGAATACTGAATCGACGTTTATATTCTAAGATGGAAGAACAGTTGGAAGAAAAGCAGTTTGGCTTCAGGAAGGGAAAATGTACGAGAGATGCAATTGGACTGCTACGAACAATCGATGAAAGATACCTAGAAAAAATTAAGAAGTGTATATATAATATTTGTGGAATTAAAAAAGGCGTTTGACAGAGTGGATTGGAATGAACTGATGGTGACCCTAAAGAAAATTGGTGTGGATTGGAAAGAGAGGAGGCTGTTCAGTAACCTTATATGAAACAACGAGTCAAAGTCAGGATATGATAAAAAAAATGTCAGAAGGAAGTGAAATAGGGAGAGGAGTACGTCAAGGATGCCCTTTATCACCTACCCTGTTCAACATCTACGTAGAGGATTTAGTGAAGAACTGTTTTCAGAACATGGGAGGAATGATAGTAGGAGGGAGAATAAACTGCACAAGATTTGCTGATGATATGGCGTTGTTAGCAAAAGAGATGATACTAAAGGATATGCTACTGGAGCTGAGTGACAGTTGTGAGCAGTATGGGATGAAGATAAATGCCAACAAGACAAAGACCATAGTCATAGGAAGAAAAGTAAAGAAGGTAAACTTGCGAATTCTAATGAGGCAGTAGAGCAAGTGGACAGCTTCAAATACTTGAGGTGTACTATTAGCAGTAATGTGAGCTGCTGCCAAGAAGTCAAAAGGAGAATAGCAATGGCAAATGAAGCATTTAATAGAAACAGGAGCATCTTCTGCGGACCTCTGTAGAAAGAATTAAGGAAGAGACTAGCGAAGTTCTTTGTGTGGAGTGTGGCATTGTATGAGGCAGAAACATTGACATTACGACGAAGTGAAGAGAAACGACTAGAAGGATTTGAAATGTGGATATGGAGAACAATGGAGCGTGTGAAGTGGACAGACAGAATAAGAAACGAAGCTGTGTTGGAAAGAGTGGATGAAGAAAGAATGATGTTGAAACTTATCAGAAAGATGAAAAGGAATTTGCTGGATCACTAGCTGAGAAGAAACTGCCTTCTGAAGGACGCACTGGAAGGAATGGTGAACGGGAGAAGAGTTCAGGGCAGAAGAAGATATCAGATGATAGACATTAAGATATACGAATCATATGAGACAATGAGGAAGGCAGAAAATAGAAAAGACTATAGAATGCTGGGTTTGCAGTGAAAGACCTGCCCTTGGGCAGAACACTATGAATGAATGAATGAATGAATGAATGAAATCCAGACGTTTGAAATGGTCAGGGCATGTAGTATGATGAGTGAATCCAGAAATGCGTATAGAGTATTAGCTGGGAGGCCGGAGGAAAAAGACCTTTGGGGAGGCCGAGACGTAGCTGGAAGGACAATATTAAAATGGATTTGAGGGAGGTGGGATATGATTATAGAGACTGGATTAATCTTGCTCAGGATAGAGACCGATGACGGACTTACGTGAAAAATGAACCTCTGGGTACCTTAAAAGCCATAAGTAAGTAGTTTATTTCATTGGGTTATTTTACGACGCTGTATCAACATCTAGGTTATTTAGCGTCTGAATGAAATGAAGGTGATAATGCCGGTGAAATGAGTCCGGGGTCCAGCACCGAAAGTTACCCGGCATTTGCTCGTATTGGGTTGAGGGAAAACCCCGGAAAAAACCTCAACCAGGTAACTTGCCCCGACCGGGATTCGAACCCGGGCCACCTGGTTTCGGGCCAGACGCGCTGACCGTTATTCCACATGTATGGACAAGTAAGTAGTAGTAGCAGTAGTAGTAGTAATAATAATAATAATAATAATAATAATAATAATAATAATAATATGCAAAAATCCGTTTGTACTGCCAGGTGCCGCTCTCTGTGGAAATAATTCCAACAAAGTTTTCCGTTTTCGTTTGCCTTATGAGTTTAACTTCATTACTTGAATTGCTTTATACTATATTCAAAACACTTCCACGTGTCTCTATCACATGCCTGCTCAAGTTCGTTAGGCATCACCCAACACTAAGATGGATTTGGCCGAGAATGGGCGCTCTTAGCATTTCCCCTTTGCCAATACTACAGACGCAAGCTCGGGGTGGAATTTCCAAGTGTTCACTCACGACGGATATGAATGGAATGCCAATTCAAATGTTGATTGGGTTAAACTTCGGTATCCCCCCAGATTACTTACGGGAGAGAAAACGTACTTAAATAATTTTCACATTCCTCTGCCTCATATTACTTAAACAATCCCTTCAACTAACTCACTAAACTTGCCGCATACCTCGGCTTAATGTCACTTAGTTATCCTCTCTTTTACCCATTTAATCCATAAAGAAACTTATAAAACAGACGTCAGTCCCGTGTGTGGTATAGGACGATATCGAAGTTTGGCCGTTGTTAATAGTAGTAATTAGTATTAGTACTTACTACTGGTTATCTGGCGATCGTAATATAATTAACAGTAAAAGTTCACAATCAAGAGTCGTAAGACTTACTAACCTGTATGACTGAGGTTATGTTCATTACATCTAAAGCGGCTTTGATGTTCTTCAGCTGTTTCAATTTCTCGGAACAAGTAGATAAATCCGACGGTACGATTACGCTCGCCAAGTCAAACAAAACAGAATCGAAATGTTGCTAGTAAAATTCGTGACTATATTCTTTAAGAATTCACTGCTTAATCAAGTGTGGGGGCTGGGGACTGAGCGGTTCGGTTCGGAGCAGGTACTGTGACGTCATTACTCGGTAGTACCACAGTCTATCTGTAGTATATACAGTCACGAAGCTCAATACGTAGTAAATATGCATCCATAGATAGTTGCTAACCACTAGCATCGCTAAACTCGCCTCATTACAGACAATGCGAAATAGTACGGCGCAGTCTACTGTTCCTAGCAACTTCACAACTCAAGTTTCGTGACTGTACCACAGTCTAGTATATACAGTAGTCACGAAGCTTGAGTTTGAGGGTGCTAGAAACAATAGATTGTGCCGGTACTATTTCGCTTGTCTGTAATGAGGCGATAGTAGTAATCCTAGTGGGCAGCAACTATCTATGGATGCATATTTACTACTCGTACGTATTGAGTTTCGTGACTGTATACACTAGACTGTGGTAGTATCGAATGCAAATTTGTGGCGGCAGATTTAAAATTTGGATAGATTGAGTCTATTTTAGAGTGTACTTTGAAAGTGAAACCAAGCATGTTTTAAAAGCGTTGTTGTAAAGTGCTTTCGCTTTGCCAATTATTGACGAGCAAGAATGCTTCTCTTCATTGCAAAATGGCGGTTGCAAATTTTATTTGCGAGATTACAACTATTTGCGGAGTTATTTTATATGAAAGACCTATTTAACCTTCAGTGTTGTTATAGGCCTATATGAGACAAAATAAAATTGATAAAATAATTTATAATACTAACGGCTAATAAATTAGCATGTGAGGTAAACGTTAAATGTTGCAGCTAAGTAGAAAAAAAGAAAATAGAAAGAAACGGGCTCCATGAACCACTGCAATAGCACTTAAAAATAACACACAGAATTATTTACTATTATGGAAAGTGGATAAAATAATAAAAAAACCGTGGAACCTTGAACTGAAGAACATAATGTTTATTTATTTTATAAAATGACTAGCCTTCCATTGAACCAACCATGTTCTCTTTGGTGAAGAGTAATATTATTGATAAATTAAAGTAATTAGATAACATAATTCGTAGAAATAAATACAAATAAAATGACTGATGAGGTAACACAAATCCAGTAAACACAAATAGAAAAAAAATAATGCAGTTCCTTTTTTTAACATATTTTAATATTAACCAAACACACTAATATTATAGTAGTAATAATAATACTTACTTATGGCTCTTAAGGAACTCGGAGGTTCATTGCCGTCCTCACATAAGCCCGCCACTGGTCCCTATCCTGAGCAAGATTAATCCAGTCTCTATCATCATATCACACCTCCCTCAAATACATTTTAATATTATCCTCCCATCTATGTCTCGGTATCCCCAGAAGTCTTATTTTCTCTGGCCTCCCAACTAACATACTATATGCATTTCTGGATTCGCCCATACATGCTACATGCTCTGCCATCTCAAACGTCTAGATTTAATGTTCCTAATTGTCAGGTGAAAAATAAAATGCATGCAGTTATGCAACTTTCTCCATTCTCCTGTAACTTCATCCCTCTTAGCACCAAATATTTTCCTAAGCATCTTATTCTCAAACACCCTTAACCTCTGCTTCTCTCTCAAATTAAGAATACAAGTTTCACAACCATATATAATTGTTTTATAAATTCTAACTTTCAGCTTTTTTGAGAGCAGACTGGATGATAAAAGCTTCTCAACCGAATAATAACAGGCATTTCCCATATTTATTCTGTGTTTAATTTCCTCCCAAGTGTCATTTATATTTGTTACTGTTGCTCCAAGCTATTTTAAATTTTCCACCTCTTCAAAGGATAAATTTCCAACTTTTATATTTCCATTTCGTAAAATATTATGGTCACGAGACATAATCATATACTTTGTCTTTTCGGGATTTACTTTCAAATCTATCTCTTTACTTGCTTCAAGTAAAATACCCGTGTTTTCCCTAATAGTTTGTGAATTTTCTCCTAACAGTCACGTCATCCGCATAAACAAAGACTGATGTAAACCGTTCAATTCCAAACCTTCTCCATTATCCTGGACTTTAATAATAGTAATAATATTATTATTATTATTATATATAGTAATTTGTACAGACTATCAGTGTTCAATAGGCCCACTTGACAGGTCATATAATAAGATGAATTCCTCTTCAATACTATAGTCCCGATGCTGTTATTTCCGGCGTGACTCCGCCTCTTTGCTTACGTCTTAGAAAGTGAAGGCTCTATAAAGTCTAGGTAGGTAGTACTGTTCGCCATTTTTGTTCTTACGTTGCCGAGCTACCACACGAGGAATCTATTTGCCACACGGTTAAACATTATCATGTCGTAGCTCCTATGATAATAAATCAAACACAATGTAATTCAGCAAATAACGTCTTCGTGTGCTTTCTGCGAACGCCAACGAAAGAGCTAAAATGGCGGGCGGTTATATTAAATATTTATCGAGCCTTAAGAAATGAATCAGCGAATCACAAGACGCACACATTTAAATGTAGCCGACCTGCAACGCGATTGGCTGCCGGAAATTAGAGCGACGGGACTATAGGGCTTCAGCTCACCTTGGGAATAAGGAAATAATTTGTCCTGCAGCAAAAAATATTTAAATACAATAGTACCTACGTTGTTGTCTGCTAGAGCTAAGTGAAACACGTGAACTCTGTTTGAACTGGCCGGTAATGGCTACGGTTAACCAAATAACTTTGGTGCTCCACTGCAAAGGACATAAACTGCTATAACTGAGTTGCTCAACAGTTCTACTCGCTCCATCCCCAGCTCTAATTAAGTGTAAGATTCACGGAGTATAACGGCGGATTTTTAATGCAGTAAAAGAAAATGGGTAATCTGAAAAGGTATGATGTCATATCACTTAAATAACCCCTTCAACTAACCTTATATATTTATCCATGCTTTTATGTACAAACAGGCATAATATGAAATGCCATCACAGGTCGGATACATACCAAAACTTGATACTACATTATATTGGAATTCATTATGCAAGTTGACTCAATATTCCACCTGTTTATGTTCATTTCCGTGAAGGCTACATATAAAATGAAACATTTTGAGTCCGCTCTAGTATCTCTCTTTCAAATTTAAGGATTGAAGCAGAAATTCCTCTGGCAGCAATTTTCAATCCACTCCTTTGTACAGTAAGTTAGTTTATATCAGAAAACACAATATTACATTTGCTTTTCAACCATTTCAAAATGCACTTAAGGATGGCCAGGTGTTGAAATGCCTTTGAAAGACAAAAGAGTGAAAAAAGGAAGATATTTTACTAAAATTGGGCAATGGGGAAATTCCACAATGTCCTCAAGTAATGGCACTGCTACTACTACTACTACTAATCAGCTGGAAAAAAAAAAAACTTTTTTTTTTCTTTTAGGAATACGGCACCAGCACTAATTAAAATCAATTCTAGTACGAGATAAACTTGGTGTTCAGGTAGAAGAGGTTGTCTTTTTTTTTTTTTTGGTGCAAACAAAATAATACTAGTATTTGATGTTTTGTGTAGAAAATTATTTGCAATAAGAGTCAAGAGTTCATTTTTCATTTAACTCAAAACTCATTTTTACGACTTATCTCCCTTTATCCAAACACCATGGAAATTATAAGTTACATATAAATAGATGAAGTGGCACTTCACCTACTTCATCTGAATGGCCACCCTGTGGCAGGTCCTGAATTAAAAATTTGTATCCTGAGAAGATTTTCATCTGTCTTCTTTTATCTTGCAGGACCAAGGTTTTCATATTTTCATGTGACTCATATTGGGCGAACACATGAGGGGCCCAGACATAAGGCAACATGGGGGTATCACAATGATAAAGGATAAACACGTCACTGAGTTCAAAGATTTGTAAGGTCAAAGACATTCTTCAAAATGTCACTAAACATTTATTGTGAAAATAATGTTAGTCATAAGTGGGTTAAAATTCCCAGAATGATACTAACAAAAAATGTAAATTGAAAAATGAGTCTATTCAGTCAATACTTAACATAAACACAATAAAACATGTTATAATAACATTTACAATAATGATAGCCCGCTCCTTAACGAACAATACCCAAATTCAAATAACCCGCTGTTTAAAATCACACGCAAGTAACGGTCATTCATCCACTAGTCGTGCAACGTATACAGTTTTCGTCATACGCTACCACTTAATGTAAAGATCAGTCGTGTCACCGTCCTCATGGATTTCAAGACGTTCTTCCATTCTTTGTAAGTATTGTTTTAGAAGATTTAAATAATACTTATATGCTTCTAAATATTCTTTCATTCTATCCTTACAATTTACAGGATTTTTCCTGCTCTCCATAACGGCCACACGACCGACCTGTTCGTAGCATCTTCAAATCCATCTTGAAAACTGTATCTGCAATGACAGAAGAGTTTTGCTGTTTCCTTGGTTCACACACGCCTCATTCAACACAGTGATTCTACACACATCGTGGAGGCTTTTTGCTATATTGTATTCTCTGTTTTTAAGTGATATTACAGTTGTAACTTTGGTTTTTAACGTCATATACCAAGTGTTCACTTTTTATAACATGTTCCATTCGACCTACACGACCTGAAGATGCCAATCAAAATTGGCGAAAACGTTTGTTTTTTAAATCTGTGTAAATATTATAACATGTTTTATTGTGTTTATGTTAAGTATTGACTGAATAGAACTCATTTTTCAATTAACATTGAACTTAATGGAACCAATATGCCTTTGAAATTAAAAAATGTAAAGCTTCCAAATTTATTAAAAACAACAGAAGTTATGCTTAGTTATCATCAGTCACATTATTTAGACCTATTGGCATGTTCTGATATAAACTTAAAGCAAATGTATCAATTTCAGAATCATTAATGCAATTAAAATGTCCAGCAATCTATCTGCGGTTAGATCTGTGCCTGGTAGAAGTTTCAACACAACCCGTTGTTGCCATCCCGGCTGCAACGAGACTGAAACTCTTGGTCACGTGTTGGGATTCTGTCGAAAAACAGAGCTGCTGCGCAACAATCGACACCATAAGGCCAGGACCGGTATTGCTGATGTCCTCAAGTGTCGTGGATGGGAAGAATACGAGGAGATCCACTGCGTTTCATCCTTAGTTTTTTGTTATAAAATCGAAAAAAATAAATAAAAAAGGACGTCTATTACGCGGGTAAATACGGTATTAATAGTAAATAATAAAATACGTACATATGCTCATGCAAGAATCCTTCAAATTTATGGGAATACTTACTCCAGAATGGAAGTCACAATTGCAGTGCTTGTATGCATGTTTGGACCAACGCAGTTGAGAAACCTCTTCCAATTCTGCTTTTGCATATCAGAGAGGGGAGTTCATTAAAAGGCATATAATTAATGTTGTTGTTGTTATCTAATGCCGGGCTTTGGCAACGAAGCCATTAGTGTTCTTGCTCTCCAATATTTCTCTGTGGTGGATCCATCAGGTAGAACTTCACAGATATAATTAATGTTAAATGACTGATTTCTTTACAACAGTGCAAATTTAAAAAAAATTTATTACAAGTATTTTTCAAATCAAGTTCACAGTACCCAAAAAGATTTGCATATCATTTTTCTCTACCAAAACCAATGTTGAAAATAAAATGAAACCAACAGACTATTACAACAGAGGAGAACAGTGGATAATAAAAGGAATAACACTGCCAATTCCAGCATTATTTCAACATTTTACTTGAAATTACTCTGAAATGGGCAATTGGTCTTCTTTTGAACATAAAATAATATTCCATATTCACAAAACCAAACATTTTGCCACAAGGTTCTAAAATAAATGACACTGTGTTCATATCATGTAATAAGAAATTATAATTTAAACTTTCTCCAAACAGGATCTACAGATGAGGTTAATTAAGTAACCTGTTGAGGAAACTCAAAATACTTGAACCAGCCCTATTACTATTTCTTGCTCCAGTTAATGAAAGTATTGATATGTTTCTGTAAAGTCTCCAGTTCCCTTTTAGTGTCATCATCAAGGCAAGGTACTTCATATGGACGTAAACCTGGTTCTGGTAAAATTGATAAGACCTGAAAACAAACACACAGCTATCATTTTTATGAATAGCAATGGACTGAGTAAGAGAAGAAGATTCAGTGATATTATGTTATTTTACTTCATCCCCCAGCTCTATGAGCATTTGTGAAATACTCAACTGAACACAAATTAATAATATAATTGACATTATGCATAATTATGAAGCATTAATGTGTGTGTATCCAATGCCCACCCATTTCACTTGCGTCATTGGGGTTCCGCATACTGCGGATAGATGGCAGAACTGTGACCTATTTTCTAGTTGTACACCACTTCAGCAGATCACGCTGTATATGTTGTGTATCTGTGAAGAGTTATGTCGTGTACTAGGGTGAGTGTATGTGTAAGTGTAGTGTCGGGAATGAGTGATGATGATGAAGATGAGGGAGGGAGAAGGGGAAACCCGGTGCCAAGTAGCCTACTCCTGTCAAATAGCACCAAGGGGGCCGCCAGGCTTAATGTCCCCATCCAACAGACGAATCACTATCAACAGTGACATATGCCTTCTCTTCATATGCACTGTGGAGAGATTTGGGATTTAACCCAGGCATATTGGTGCACAATCTAGTGATTAGAAGTTGTGCAACACCATCTCTCCTAGTCCCGAGGTAGAAATTATATATTTAAATTTCTGACCCTGCCGGGAATCGAACCCAGGCCGGCTAGTCTGGAGGCAGACACGTTACCACAGAGCTAACTCGGCGGACATGAAGCATTAATCTATCTATCTATCTATCTTCGTAGCTTATCCAGCTATTTGCTGACAACATGTGTTCCACTATGAATTTCCTCTTCTTACAAATGATGGGTAAAAAGCACAATGCTGGTTGTATATTTCAGCAGCCACATTCCAAAGATGAGGTGTATTCAATATGTATTGGAGAGAATTGTCCAAGGTTACAGGGATTGCAGATTTTAAATTAGTTCTATGGATGTTTGTGACAGGGCAGTTTAAGAGCTTCAATGAAGCATTAATAAACAATATAAAATGTCACTTAAACGAAGTTACCTACTAATTATTGATTATATTATATCATATCCATAGATTAATAAAAACAGCCCACTTCTTCCCCCATTTATAGGAGGATAAGTCCAAAAGCTAGCATCACATCAGAGGCTTATTGTACATTATAGCTAGGGTTACCATATATCAGCATTTATGCGGACAAATCTGCTTTTTTATCATGAAAAAGATCCTCTGCATACATTTTTGGAAATCCTCTAATTTGTCCGCATTTTCTCATATTTAAGTATTATTTATTCATTTTTGTTTCGTTTGGTCTCATGTTGCTGTGAGAAATGTACTGCTGTGTGTGTGATTGTTAAACATGTAATGCTGTTCATCCAGATACATCCTTCATGTAAATAACAATGGACTTATTAAGTAATTTATTTCTGTGAAAGGACTTGCTTTTAGTGAAATTTAATTTAAAACATTTTACATCAAATGTATGTTTTGACTATATGGTAATGGATGGGTGGAGCGCAAAAAAATTCTCTCTGGCACCGGGACCTGAACCCAGGTTTTCAGCTCTACATGCTGACACTTTATCCACTAAGCCACACCGGATTCCAGTTCCGATGTTGGATTGAATCCTCTCAGTTTATGTTCCATCTCTTAGTTTCTCTTTAGTGCCCAACCCTCATGCACTGTGTCACAGATGTATGACAGTGGCACAATGTTCAACACATTATGTGCAGAGGTGCACTCATTACAAGTGACTAAGTGGCCGAGATCCGACAGAATGAGCGGTCTTAAATCATTAAGTGATTATTTACGTACGGTATATCATATTATGTACCGAAGTATGTATGATATTGCCATGCAGGAATTGCTGATACACGTCGTATTTTTACGCTGTTTTACGTGATTTAAATGAGTATTTATATCGCACTGCTATTGTAGTATGTTTTTTTTTACAGTAGTGAGTGAGTGTTGATGGCGAAGAAGGAAAGAAAAATTTTCTCAATCGAAGAGAAGATTAATATACCTAAGAAAGTCGACACTTTTTTGGGACCATGTGTTGCTTTGGCAAAGGAGTTGGGGATATCGGTCTTGACGATCAGTACAGACCGATTATTTAGTTCTGACAGCTTGGCGACGCGAAAAAGGAGAAGTAATAAGAGTAGTGGGGACAGTTCCGGATTAGAGATAAGGGTGAGCGGTCGGTAAAGGAATGCAGTACAGCTTAAATGTATTAGAAACATACCGCTCTACTACATGCATGACTTCCGATCACTCTGAAGGCAAGTGAGTGATTAACCCAGACACCCTTGGCGTAACTAAATGGACTCGCCTGACCCAGGTGCACATTGCCGGTGACTGTCAGCACTATATAATCGTACTGTAGCATTAAGTCTCGAGAAACAATTGAAAGAAGTATAACTGAGTGTGGACCCAATTCGAAGAAGAGGAAATATGTTAGATATTCAAAATATGATGAAATGGAGTAGATTTTGAAAAACTGGTTCCAGACAGCAAAGGCATCGAACATACCAATTGAATCGGTTGTTGCAGAAAGGGGATGTCATAAAATCTTACTTATGAGATAATCAATAAAAACTGTTTTCTTCTTCCAATACTGGAGTAATCATTATAAATATTTTTTCTTACTTTGTTTATGAATAGTGAAGTAAAATACATCATGTTAGACATCCGACATCTTAAACACTTTTGTTTAAAATTGTTTAATCGAACCATGACTTATCCCCTTTCTGCAAGGAATTGTTAAATATAAAAGGAAAAAATATATAATTTACAATTTTGGGCTAATGTAATATTTGAAAACAAACTAAATGTTAATAATTACAATGATAACGATATTTTTGTGTGTAATTACTACATTACTGTCACCATTTACATAATTATTTTTTACATTTTAATCATTCCTACTACAGAAATGTACCAATATGTGATTTCATGTCACAGTTTTAAATCAAAACCCTACTTTTAAACTAATACTTAAAAACTGCATATAGGAGAACACAATGAAAATGCACTAAAGTACTACACAAAATCATTTGTTTCAATTGTTATAGAGTGTACTGTTACACATTGGAAGCCACGTCCTTTGTAGATTCCTTGTCACAAGGTGGCAGTTCAGGATCTATTCGTAAAAGAAAGTGTGTTCCAATGGAATGTATTGCCTCACTTTCGATACGTCTCCAAATTTTTTTTTTTTTCGTATTAATGGGAATTTTCCCATTGTATGCTTTTGCGTAGGCATTACTATGCATCCAGAACTAGTTTTTTCATACAGAATCTGTGTTTCCTCATTTCACTACCAATGAACAAACTGGCAGTCACACATCCAGGGTCATCTTTAGAGTAAACAAATTCACTGAATTGTGCTGAAGAAAACATATTCTTATCTTTCCCTTTCTTCCTCAGTGTGTCTAATGAGCAGGTGGTTTCTTGTAATACTCTGGCCACCAGTATTTAAAATTCAAAATATCATCAGTAGTAACTGATTCTACAGAAAATCTGTTGTCTGTTTGCCTGGTAGATCAAGGTATTGTATCATCAGTAGTAACTGATTCTACAGAAAATCTGTTGTCCGTGTTTGCCTGGTAGATCAAGGTATTGTATCATCAGTAGTAACTGATTCTACAGAAAATCTGTTGTCCGTGTTTGCCTGGTAGATCAAGGTATTGTATCATCAGTAGTAACTGATTCTACAGAAAATCTGTTGCCCATGTTTGCCTGGTAGATCAAGGTATTGTATCATCAGTAGTAACTGATTCTACAGAAAATCTGTTGTCCGTGTTTGCCTGGTAGATCAAGGTATTGTATCATCAGTAGTAACTGATTCTACAGAAAATCTGTTGCCCGTGTTTGCCTGGTAGATCAAGGTATTGTATCATCAGTAGTAACTGATTCTACAGAAAATCTGTTGTCCGTGTTTGCCTGGTAGATCAAGGTATTGTATCATCAGTAGTAACTGATTCTACAGAAAATCTGTTGTCCGTGTTTGCCTGGTAGATCAAGGTATTGCATCATCAGTAGTAACTGATTCTACAGAAAATCTGTTGTCTGTGTTTGCCTGGTAGATCAAGGTATTGTATCATCAGTAGTAACTGATTCTACAGAAAATCTGTTGTCCGTGTTTGCCTGGTAGATCAAGGTATTGTATCATCAGTAGTAACTGATTCTGCAGAAAATCTGTTGTCCGTGTTTGCCTGGTAGATCAAGGTATTGTATCATCAGTAGTAACTGATTCTGCAGAAAATCTGTTGTCCGTGTTTGCCTGGTAGATCAAGGTATTGTATCATCAGTAGTAACTGATTCTACAGGAAATCTGTTGTCCGTGTTTGCCTGGTAGATCAAGGTATTGTATCATCAGTAGTAACTGATTCTACAGAAAATCTGTTGTCCGTGTTTGCCTGGTAGATCAAGGTATTGTATTGGTCTGGCACATATACCCTGTCTGTCTTCCTTAGTTTGCGCTTCACTACACCAAAGTTGCGGTCACAGGGAAGAAATGAATGGCCTCGTTGTGGAAAATAATGAATGATTTTGTTAAATCTCCCCATTTGGGTCAGTGCAAGCAACAATCGAATTAAGGTATGATTTTTATTTTGCCCTCCACAGTTATCAGAGAAAAGATACAATTCCTTGACTGAAGAAAGGACATTATTTTCAATGTAGTTCAGAAGGAACATACTTCATTTGAAGATTTGTGGACTATACCTTCATGATAGGAATAGAAGTGCGCCGTATGGTCTTTGAAATTGTGAATGTTGAAAACTGATGACCCAAAGTTGCGTCTAAACAAACAATGAGTAGTTTCTTACCCACATTGTTCTCCTGTTGTACAGGCTGCTACAGACTTCCCAATGGAATTGACGTTCCAATGCCTTCAGTTTATTTTTATTTACATTTCTGCAGTAGTTAATTTCATTGCGTTTACGTTTACTACTAATAACAGTTTTCTTCCCCTGGGTCACCCAATACTTCTAGCTTATCTGTCATTTTCCTTATCAGCTGATGGGCGCACAACTTATTAGATCTGCGGCACTCAGTTGCGTCACGTCGTCAGTCAGTGTAGAAAGAAGGTAAGTCGCTGACTTGTCCCCTTCTGCAATGACTGCGCTGCTTATGATACTCTGCTTTGCGTTGAGAATGAGCAAATTTGTCCCCTTTCTGTATGGAAATGTGTGTTTAGGTCTGGAGAAAGCAATGGCACTCTTAACTCATTTTCGCGTTTTTCATTACTTATCCCTTTCTGCAATGACCGATTCAATTAGTGGTGTTGTTTTGCGTAAGAAAGCTTTAAAAGTGGCAGACATGCTAGGCATTGAGAACTTTGTTGCTTCTAATAGCTGGATAGATTGCTTAAGAAATGGTGCAATGTTGTGGCAATATGTGGGGAATCCAACAGTATGGATGAAGATAATTCTCAGTGGAAGGGCACCAAAATTCGCAAGGTAATGAGTGGGTACGACCTGAAAGACATTTTCAATAACGACGAAACAGGTCTGTTTTTCCAGCAGAACTCTGTCAGTGAAAAGTGAACCATGCCATGGAGGCAAGTATAGCAAAGTTCGTCTAACAGTGATATTTGGGGGTAAATGCTGATGGAAGTGAGAAGGTACATCCATATGTAATTGGGAAAGCAAAGAAGCCACGCTACTTTATAAATGTTAAAACCCTACCAACTGCGTATAAGAACAATGGTAAGGCATGGATGACCTCTGAATTATTTTCTAAGCAATTACAGAATAGGAAGATTCTGCTTATTATTGAGCAGTGCCCTGCCCATCTCAAACCTTGCACCTAAGGAATATTCAGTTGGAATTTTTGCCAGCCAACTGTACAAGCAAATTACAGCCTTTGGATTTAGGCATCATTCATGCTATCAAGGCAAATTACAGGAAGAGTCTAGTGCAAAGGGCTTTATCCTACATGGAGTGTGGCAAGGATACAAAAGACATTAAGTTCTCAGTGTTAGATGCCTCCATTTTCTAGCAAAGGCATGGAGGGACGTGAAGGAGTCTTGCATTATCAACTGCTTACAAAAACCTGACATCTTTTCAAGAATGACTGAAGAAGAAGTGGTTCTGGAAGAAGAGGAAGCAGGCCTACTTGAAA
Organism: Periplaneta americana; assembly: GCF_040183065.1. Lineage (NCBI taxonomy): Eukaryota > Metazoa > Arthropoda > Insecta > Blattodea > Blattidae > Periplaneta > Periplaneta americana. Next base: position 35,241,204 of record NC_091122.1, read on the forward strand.
ATGCAGACTGGAGAATTCTTCAGACAGATGCAACATTTTCAGATTTCGTATCTGTAGATGATGAGAATTTACAGTCTGTACTAAAGAAACGAAATGACCTGGAAATGTACAAAAACTTGCCCAGACATGTTCAAACATTTTTAACAAGAGCCAGAACAGGTCACATTGTCACACAATTGTACCTACACCAATTTCACATTTCTGATAATCCTACTCGTCTGTAGTGTAATAAGCATGATGAAGATCTGGAACACATTCTTCTATACTGTCCATCCATAAACCACAAAAGAAGTAAATTAAAATCATCAGTACCAGTTGCAGAAGACACAACCCTGCAGTATATATTGACTACACCCCAACTCTGGCTACTAGCAACAGGCATCTATAATGAACACCGATCAAACCACCCCTCATTTCTCGCGAAAAACAACAACTGAATAGACTATAGTGGACTTTATGTTGTCAGCAAACAGCTGGATACATTAAGAAGATTGATTGATTGATCTGTAGATGATGATGTCTTGACTACAGAAGAATAGTCACTGAAAGAAATAGTTGACCATTTTCAAACTGACAGTGTAGATGGTGGTGGTGGTGGTGGTGATGCTGACGATGATGATAATTTGTGATGTTATTCCCACAAGTGCAGCTTAAGGCACACTGCGGAAATATCTTTCTGCTGCCGATGGTGATGACACTATTTTTGAGCATCAGTATAAACTCGAAACTCCGCCATTGCTGGTCCCAAGCCTGGATGAGAAAGCAGGAGGGGAAGGAGTAACACCTTGTAAAACAAAAACTTTGTTCAGCTGGCTCTGGCTGATAGTACCGTGTAAGAGCTCCTTGCCAGGATTACGGCGAAGACCTCAACGGCAGAATCGGCAGGGAAGTAGACCTTTAGCATGGCGAAACTGGGCGGAAGAGGCAACCCTCCTGATGGGGCTAGTACACAGGGAGTAATGATCATATGCTCTGAGATGGCAACCCCATCATGATCTTACCCTACAAGAGGTTTAGGGGACATTATCTTACTCAAAGTCTCCAATCAAACATTAGCCGGACTGATACCCAGGAAGACCCACAAAAAGATGGTGGGACCAGTTTTGATTTGATTGGAGTGGAACGGATCTTATGGTCCACACCGTAATGCAGATGATGATGAGTATAAACTCGAAAAACAAATACTCATATTGTAAAACATAGATAAAAAACAAACCAAAATTTATCAGACTTCACAGGAAAAAACTAGTGGAAAAATGTAAATTCATTCTGAGGGTGAGTTTGTATCAAATAAATAAATTATTGTAGTTTTGTAATACCACTAAACCGTTTCTCTTAAATTACACAATCTTTGCTAGTCCCTTGAAAAGCGTAAAAGAGGGGTTCTACTAGTGCCAGCCTGAATTCGTTCTTTTTTTTTTTTTTTTTTGTGCTTTCCAGTATTGTATGTACACCCAAAACAAGTACAGAATATGCATGTCACAAAAGAGGAGAACTAATTTTAAAATACATACCCTGCCATCGGGAAGAGGCACATTTACATTTGCCCTTTGTTCAGCCAGCATAGAAGTCACTATCAACGGACTTCCAGATAAAGAAACAGCAAGTTCCCCTTGGCGAGGATGCCTCAATATAGACAGAGGTGCATTAGGTGCCACTTTTGGTGTTATAAGGCTTAGTGTAGAATTCGTAACGGAAGTAGCAGGAGCCTGTAAACAAAATAGCATATTATTAGAGATGTGAAATTATAGCATTAATTTTTTGTATTTATAGCAAAAGTATATACTTTTAATACTGTTTCAGAGCATTAATTATTTGAAGATATAGTGTTTAAATTAGCTAAACCCCATTTTGCTATTGTATGTATTTGAGAGTGATAAATGAAAAGATATATAGGCTTAATAGATAACAGACATATCTGATCAATGTTACAATAGTTAAATATCTATAGTTTCAATTAGCCTATGTTGCCAAAAAAACAAAAACAAACAAAAACTATGTTTTTAATGTGGGATACAGTTTTAATATGTTTTTCTAAGGTATCTTTCTTTCTCTACTGAAGTCCAGGATTATGCCACACATAAAATGTTGTTGTTGTTTTCTAATGCCAGACGTTTGACAATAAAGTCATTTGACCTCTTGCACTCCAATGTTTTTCGAAGATATTATCATGGTCAGCCGCTGAAGCACAGATTTTAAGGTGTTCCGAATCCATTTCTTGGTTTGAGTAGCACAATGGGCAGTTAGGGGACTGATATATTCAAATTCTATGCAGGTGTTTGGCCAAACAACCATGGTCTTCTGCCAATCTAAATGCAGCTACACACGATTTTCGTGGTAAATCGGGAATTAACTGTGGATTATGATGCAGAGAGTTCCATTTTTTTCCCTTGAGATTGTGTTATCAAATTTTGTTTGTCGAAGTCTAAGTATGTAGATTTAATAAATCTTTTCACAGAGTAATACATAGATTTAGTAACAGATTTCTCCATCAACAACGCTGTATCAACTGCTAGGTTATTTAGCGTAGATGAGATTGGTGATAACGAGATGGTATTTGGCGAACTGAGGCTGAGGATTCGCCATAGATTATTTGGCATTCACCTCACGGTTGGAGAAAACCTCGGAAAAAAAAAAAAAAACCAAACCAGGTAATCAGCCCAAGCGGAGATCGAACCCGCGCCCGAGCACAACTTCAGACCGGCAGGCAAATGCCTTAACTGATTGAGCCATGCCAGTGGCTATTAAATAGATAGTTTTATAATATTTAATATATAAATAATTATTAATCTCTTTTCATGCCTCAAAAGTCAGGATCAAACACATAATCCAGTCCTTTTCTAAACAGGAATTCGTAAGAAAAGTGAAGGCAAACCTTGGAACATTCTGCTACACAGTAATAACAACCCACATTTACCACGAAAAAAGGCTGTTGCTATATTTCGCTTAATAACCGGACATGATTGTCTCGCCCCTCATCTACATCGAATTAATATCTACCAGCATCCACAGTGCACCCTCAGACCTCTATCATGGATAAATAACATTTGCTACAATGCACAGCAATAAAGAAAATAGATGCTGATTTCCAAATACTATTGGGATGCTCACAGGAGAATGGAAGATCCTTAGTATTGGTCAACAACATACTTTTATTTAATATAAATCATGTCATCAACCAATCCTGACTTCACACCCCAAAAAACTGCACTATAATTTGTCATGACAAAGTCTTCAGTATTTTTGTGATCAGAAGTTGGTCACCCTATGTCTCAGTATCAGAATTATACTCTCTGGTCCACGTGCTCTGTTAAGAGATGGAAGCAAAACTCAGTATTATTGAGCATGAGCAATTCACAGTATGCCAGATCACAAAAAATTCCTGTGTCCTGAAAAATGAAAAAGTTTGAAAAAATGTATTCAATAAAACTATAAAAAAAATATTACATGTTAATCATAATAAAATTGCAATATTTTTATACTCTACAAATATTAGTATTTTTAGGCTTTCACAGAGAAAGTAATCAGAATTAATCCCCATTTCAGTTTGGTTGATAGGTTTTCTCCTCCACTCATACTCTTTACCATCTATATTTCGAAAATCTATACTAAGCGTTTGTATTTCATTTTATTGTTTATGTCAACTGGCACATTAAAAAGCTACTGACAGCAGAAGATAAATGTTTTCTCCACCGCTAGTTGCTACTCTAAGCATACACAACGGAACAATCTGCACTGTGTCACTCCCCCCTGACTTCATAATACAAACTAGCATCCCTTCATTTAATTAATTATTAGTTGAACATTTTGTAAAAACGACACTAAAATATACTGAAACATGTAATTGTCAGACATTTGTGTCACTGTATTTTATATCCACTGATGTACTTTATTTAATATTTCATTTTCTTGTGTGTACAACTTTCGGGGGGGGGGGGGGTGCAGGTATAAGAGGTAACAGCTACCGGTCTGTTACTGACGGACTCTGGGCAAGTAGAAGGGGAAAGAAATGCCTTCGCATCCTCTCAACTTGTATGAAATGTCATTTAGATTTTTGGTTATTCCACCATGTCCCTCAACTTTAAAATTTCCAATGTTTTGGAACTACATACAGGTCCCATCATCAGGGCAGATAGATACAGTAGAGGAGGCAAGACCTGTCCTGTGACCTTATCATGTGCCATGGCTGTATCACCAATGGATGTAGAGGGGGCAGACAGATTTTAGTCTGAGATGAACTTCCATGTATATATAATATTAACCATTATGAAACAAACTCTCTATCTGACAGCTTATTCTATATCTTCTCGCACACCTCATATGCCAGGTCTCGCCTTCCCATCTATAAGACGAGAGGAATCACCTACTCTATTGCACTCGTCAAATCTGGCTCAGTTGTCTGAGACAGCAGCAGCAGCAGCAGCAGCAGTAATATTGTTCAATTTTCTTGTTACTAACTTACTTTTCTATTGTTAAAATTTCCGACACTATTAAGGTACGATCACACGTCGCTACTTTTGCAGCGCTGCAGTACAAAAAACTGCGCAACTCTTGTACTGCGACGTGTGAACAACGGTGCAACCCAAAAAGTAGCGGCTGCCGAACCTGCTGCCCGCTACTTTTCCATGCTGCGCGCAACTTAAAAGTAGTGACGTGTGAACAGGGTTCTCACGGTTGCAGCCGCAGCATTTTTTATATTGGTTTTGTTGAAACTTTTGCTGCGGTTGCAACCAGTGTTACCACCCAAATGTGCCAATGATACTTTTATTGCTTGGATATATTTTAATGTTAAATGTGATGAAAATAAATTATTTGTAACAGTTATTAAATACACAACCCAGTCTGAGCATAATTGGTGATGATATAATTCACTTTTTAAATTTTCTGTAGCGTAGTTTCAAACAGGAGGGTTGCCAACATTGATTACGTGAATATGCTGTTGGTTATCATTTAAGTATATAGGCGTTTTTAAAAGCTTTATAGTAAAAATAATGTCAATTTCTGAATACTGGATACGACAGAAAAGCAAATAATAGATAAGGAAGCTTTTGCATGAGTTTCTTAATAATGCGAACATAACCACAAAATGTATATTGAGAAGTCAACACGGAGATGGAAACCTGCAGCATGACTGCGGCTGCAAAAGTAGCGCCTTGCGTGTGAACAGACTCGCAACCTCCAGTTGCAACTTTTGCAGCACTCGGGCTGCGCAGCACGAAAAGTAGCATGCAGCGCGCTACTTTTGGCTTACGTGTGAACACGACACGCAACTTTTGCAGCTGCAGTATAAAAGTAGCGCTGCAGAAGTAGCGACGTGTGACCATATCTTTAGATGCACATACAAATACTACTAATATAACATTTTCTCTTACCTTGAACTTTCCAACAACACCCTTAGTTTTAGCTGTGCTTAATGAATTGCTACATGCCAGTGGACTGGTTTCTGTAAATAGGAAATTGTGACCCAATCAAAAGAATAAACTTATGAAGTTCAAGATTACAGTACACTTCTTTAAGTATTACAGGGAGAGTCAACATTATGTTACCACTCAATGGTATAATTATTTATTACATTTATTCACCAAACGTGTATTACATCGAACTTTTGTCATTAATTAGCTATTGTTTATCTCTTCAATTTGACTCACCAGGTTTTTATTGTTTTATAGGTTACACAATGGCTGACCAATTAACATTGGAGCAAAGAAGAGTTGTTACAACTTTGATGGAAGTGTATTGTACATCGACTGTAGTCCGTTGACTGTTTCGGCAGAAATTTGGATGTGATCCACCAAGTTGTTTAACAGTTTGCCACATTTACCGAAATGTTTGTGGATACTGGATCAGTAGCGAACTATCAAGGAACTGCAGGACGCCCAAGATCAAGATGATGTGAAATGAACATTGCTGTTGTGCAACAAGCCCTATTGCAGTCTTTCGAAGTCAAGCAAACGGTGCAGTTTTGAAACAGGGATTCCTCAGAAAACAGTGTTGCGTATCTTGAAACAGGAATTTGGAATGCGACCATACCACATCCAAGTCGCCCAAGCTTTGACAATGGTGCAAAAACATGTTAGAGTGGAATGCTGTCAGATTTTATCTGAAATAAAGAATATCCAGGAAGACATTTCGAATTTATTGACAATCAGCGATGCCACTTTTCTTCACAAAAGTGGACTTGTCAACCGATGTTACACAATTTTCTGGGGCACTAAAAAGGTTCGAGTCATTCGGAAGCATGAACATGACTCTCCAAAGGTGAATGTTTGGTGCCCTGCGACCGCTGCTGGAGTAATTGGGCCCTACTTTCTTGATATCCCAACAGAGACTTCAAATGTGTACCTAACGATGTTGCAGCAGTACACCACTGAACTACCACTACAAATCCGACATGCAGGGTGTTTCCAACAAGATGGTGCACCACCACATTATGTCCTTACTGTCCGTGCCTATCTCGACCACACATTTCCTGGTCGATGGACTGGTCGTGCTGGACCACTGTGCTGGCCTCCACAATCCCCAGACTTGACACCCTGTGATTTCTGGTTATGGGGTATGGTAAAGGAGAGTATGTATGGCAGGGGAGTTAACAACATCGATGAACTAAAGGACCGGATATGGGATGTGATATCCATTCCCTGTGAAATGTGTCTACGGGCTTTAAATCTGTTAATCGTTGGCTTTTATGTGTTGAACATGATGGCGAACAGGTTGAGACCATCATGTAAATTATTTATCAAATTTTATGAATAGCAAATTCCTACCATTTGAGTGGTAACATAATATTGACTCTCTCTGTATTTCTGTGATTCCAAGACAAAAGGTGGTATATCAATTTTTGGCGAAAATGAGATTTTGCAATATGCTGTGCATCCTGATGGTAACTTTATTGTGGCAAAAGATAACATGCAGAATTTCATTATTTTTCTCTCTAATCTGTTGTTATGAAACATGATTACTATGACTTTTACACTTGTTCAAATTTTAAATACTCGCTCCTGAAAAACTGCAAGAAACGACATATCACAGTTTGCCTTGAAGCCAGATTTAATACAGTATCAATATTCACGATTATTCATTAATTCTACTCAAGGGCAGGTATTTCACTGCAAACCCAGCATTCTCCAATCTTTTATATTTTCCGCCTTCATCTTAGTCTCCATTCATGATTTTTAAGGCAGCCAATTTGCCAACTAATTACTATATTGATCCGAATCTAGTATAACTTCGAATATAATACGACTCTACATTTTCAGAAGTTTTATAAGAAAATATTCAGTATCTCAGTATAATACAATCTAAATTTTGAAAATGCTATATAATGAAAATTCGAATTTAAAGGTAATTTGAAGGTTTCAGTTCCAGTCTTTAGCATCATCATAAACCATGGAAAGAGGTGGTAGCAGTATTTAGACTGAAAACAGACCATGATTGTTTAGCAGCCCACCTTTATAAAATAAACATCTTCACAGCAGAAGAACGCACACTGTGTAGACAGCCTGGATAAAAAATGAGCATCAACCACCTTCTCACTTGCAAGAAACTCAGCACGTAAAACAGGCAGCTGATTTAGCTAAACTGCACTGGGATGCTAGATTCCGAATGAACTATAGTTCGCTTTCAACAGGAAGGCTGAAGAAAAAGAAGATTATTGTATCCAATTCTCCACCTTCCTTATGAATAAGTAGGGCCAAAAATCTTTTGGCTCGTAGTAATCAATTTTATTTTTGGCTTGTTCTTAAGGGTCCACGATTCACAACCATATATCACAATGTTACGACTCTCATATCATGTTACATTGCGAGCCTGTATTCCTAGTAATGCTTCACTTGTATCTTTGTATCTAGGTACGTAAAGTTGCTGGCCACCTCAATGCTACAATCTCTAATTTTATTACAACATTCTGTTCACCATATCTTCATTTTAGTTACTGAATTAACATTTTTGTTTTTTCGTTCATTTTAAATTCAACCTTCTTTCCTTCTTTACTCAAATCTTCAAGAACTTCTTTCACACTCTTCAACGATCTACCATACGAGGCATAAATCCCAGTATGAAGCTAAAATACCACTTTTCAGCAAACAAAAAATTACAATGAAAAGTAAGTAAAAAAATAAATAAATAAGTACAAAATAAAGTAACAATTTCATTCTAGTATTTGGGATAGACATGTCTGGATTTGTGAATACGGGGACACTTAGCACCTTCAAGTACACAGGTGGTTCCTGGGAAACTTCACAGCAAAATACCAATATTACAAAAAAATATTTAAATGTTAGTGTAATTTCTTCCATGAAAATTATATAATAATAATAATAATAATAATAATAATAATAATAATAATAATAATAATAATAATAATAATAATCTTTAACAACTTTAGCAACAACTAATACACATGCATTTCTTATGCTCCAGACAAACTGATTTCTTAAATGTACAGCAAACGGACTTAGCTTTTTCCTCTTTTGATTGTGGACAAAAGATGCACTGTCCCTGTTTTATTTCTGTTAAGTTGTTCTGTTTTTCTGAAGAGATGTTTTCGGTGCTCAAAGTTTTTTTCAGTCCAATACTCAATTCCATTGACAGTAGTACTTGTCTGGTATTAATTCTCTCGATCTCTGAACCACTTGACTCTCTAGAGCTTTGAACTACTTAACTATTAGGTCGTCTCAGATGTGACGTCGATTTGGTGTGTTGCAAGATTTTAATGATTTTCTTTAGTTGGTTGATGCAATTTACAGGGCACTATGGTTATTAATGCTTATTGTGAGCATATGACAGTCGTCAATTGTTAATACAAGGAATATAAAATGGAAGTGATAAATTTCGAGATTACGTCCTTCTAAAGCACTACTGGAAAAAAGAATATAAAGCTGGTGCTGCAGCTCAAAGAATATGTGAAGTTGAGGATGAAGGTGTCGTTAGTGAGCGTGTAGTGCAAGAATGGTTGCTGCATTTCAATAATGGAGAAGGAAACCTTAAATGATTTACAACGTCCTGGAAACTCAAGTATGGAATACTGAAAATACATGCATAGTTTCGGAAGACAATCCACAAAAAAGTACTCCTAGGTAGTCAGAAAAACATGGTGCTTCCAAAGATACAATATATAACCGCATTAAGATGTTTAGAAAATCATAGAGAAGTTGTAGACCTGTATCTCATGAATTGTCATCTAAATAGACTCAACACAGAGTGGATATGTTGTCAGCTCATTAATAATTCTTTGCAGCCTGCCAAAGTCGTATTTAAGCAAACTCAGTTTCGACTCAAAGTAATGTTATGTGACCAATGGAATTCTGAAGGTGTGATTCACTGGGAGTTTGTTCCAAACAGATGTGCAGTCGATGCAGATATTTATTCTCAACAGCTAGAACAAGTTCATGAAGTTTTGAGAGAAAGGTATGTGCATTACTAAATCGAAACAAAATTCTCTTGTATCAGGACAATATGACAACTCATACCACCCGAACAAACAGGAAAAAATGCAGGAGTTGAAAGGAATCTAATTGCTACCACACCTGGCATATATCCCTGATCCTGCACTTTAACTCCAAAACTTGGAAGCCATTGCAATGGGCATGACTGAATTCTTTGCAACAAAAATCAAGAACTGGTAGTATCATGGGATAACAAATTTTGCTGAAAAGTGGCTCAAGACCATAGAAACGTAATGGCCCTTACTTTTAAGATTAGATTAAGTTGTCACAATACACCAACTAAAATTTTGCTTCAAACCCACATCACTTATGAGCAGAGTGTGGATGTTGATGACCTAAAAATCTATTTAAAATTATCAATAAAATGCCCTTAAAATAATGGAAAAATGAGATAAAATGAAAAGAAAATTACATTTAAATATTATTCACCGTACTCGAACCACAAATTCTTAAAAATTAGTCTCCTTATTTCAGTGACTGCCCTGCAAATCTCGGAGAGAGGAGGCAACTTCCTGGAATTTCACTAAGATAAAGGAAAAAAGAGCATGCAACAAAATTAAAGTTTCAAGGGAAAACTATAGAATTTTAATGAGGGTTTATAATGTGTTTCAATCAGGGGTGGTCCATGTCAGTGCCTTCATTTTCCGTCTTCTCCTTCCGCTGTTCACTTTTGTTACCAGACCTTCCAGACAGGGAGTGTAAATGACAAAACAAATTGTGGACGCAGCATGCATTCTTGCAATTTTTGTGTTAAAAATACTGTCTACTGTAGTACATCCCTTCCGAACCATACTGGGGACACAATGTCCTATTGTCCATGAAACTATGAAAGTTTGCTCCCTTCCAAACATAAGTTCTAAACTATAAAACTCAAACTTCACTGTTATTCACTTATTCAGTAATTAATTATTAGTAGGGCCTACTACGCATCTGTTTACTTAGAAAAAGATTTGACAGGCCTATATGTAAAAAAAGGAAATCAAATGCATTCAAGATGATCTAAAAGTCATTCAAGATATTAAAAATGGCCAAAAAAAAGTCGGAAAAATGTAAAAATGACCCATTAGTTCTAAAAAGTCAAAAAATGCAATATAAGAAATTAATTTTTACGTTGATATTAACATAGAAAGGATTTCTATATCAATAGGTATCTACCTAATGTGAAAAATAAGAAGATGACTTTTCATCAACATCCATCCCCTACTTATGACAATTTACAGTATCTGTATATTACCTCAATAATCATTTCCCTTGATTTTGGATTACAACATATGTCTGTAAAGGACAACACAGCTTTCACTGGACGGAATTCGAGTATATTACGTACTAAAATAATAATAATGTAAATATAATAATAATGATAATAATAATAATAATAATAATAATAATAATAATAATAATTGAAATTAACTATTAAATCAACTAAAGTTATTGAAAATTTGAGTAGAAATAATTAAGGAGCGGATTTCTATGTAATTAAATATTATTTTTGCGTGTGATAAAACACAATTAACAAAGTTAAAAATTCCGAACATGATGTTTCAAGTTTAAAACCCGAATTTTATTTCACATAAAAACACATATTTTCACAAAAAAATTATGTAAATACATATTTTCAGGAAATCTATTATAAACACATAAATCTTGAAGTTTTTTTACTTAAATCATTTTTTTACAAGAACTTTTAAACATTTTAAAACTAAATCACTAATGTCACTCAGAAGCACGTTATCTTTTTAAGAATTCTTGGTTGCTTCGAGTTTCTAAGTGCTGTGTGGTGTATCCGTGATCCATTTTTGTAATAGTATTGCCGCAAGTTCTGAGAACTGCTAGGCAGCATATCAGTGTTATTATTAGAGAATAAATTAACGTGGACAAGGAGGAGAGATCTTGCAACACATAATTAGGAATGTTTACTGTTGCTGAAGATGATTTCACTCCACGCTTTGTTTGTGAAACACAACAGATAAGAGCTCGGGTATGAACATTATTTAATTTAAACAAATCTTTCGCCTCTTGCTCATTTCTATCACGTAAGGCAATATATCTTGTTGTGATTCCCTGTTATCGGGCTTCGTCAATCGATATCCTTCAAGATATACTGAAAGATGGTTATTTAAAAAACGATTTGGCTTTCCTATTAGCAAATTTAAGCTTTTTGTGTGACACCATAAAAAAAAAAAACTCGAAGCATCCAAAAACCAGTTGTCTGAAACAGGGAGGTGCGTGCCGTGGAAATTAAACTAGACTCGCTACCAGGTTCAGAAGCACAATTACTAAGGGACAAATTCCAGAATGTGTTTGGGAAAAACAGTGGATATAAAAAAATGTGTAAAGTTGCTCAAGTATTGGAGGGTGTGCCTGTAGGTGAAATTGACAGTGTATGTGTTTGCGACATTCCTCTCTTTAAATATGCACGTCTGAAGTCCTGTGATGCGGAAAGATCGTTTTCACAATATAAGTCGTTGTTCAGAGATAATCGGCATGCATTTGTGATGGAGAATTTGGAGATGACCTTTGTTGTTCACTGCAATTCTCGGCCAACTACTAGCACTCAAGTGTGGTTGGCGAGTACCTAGTAACATTTTTTTTTCCAAGCTAAGTAAGGTATTTCTGTCATATTTAAAACAAATATTTTTTTGTTTTTAGCAAATATTTTTTTGTTTTTAGCAAATATTTTCGTACTTTTTAGCACATAAAAAAATAAATATATTTAAATTTTTTAGCACATAAAAATCTGCTCCCTAGCAATATACTGTGTCATAAATGAGATTTAAATTTACATTCGAATAGTTGAAGATGTGCGCACACGCACGCACACATGCATCCACGCACGCGCGCACACAGATATATATATATATATATATATATATATATATATATATATATATATATATATATATATTACCTTTGGGATGTATAACTGGAACAGAACTGGAACGCTTCCTGAGATGTGAATGGAACTTCACCCTTGCAGCATTACTTGAATCACTTTTTGTTTCTGCAGTCTTCTGGTTGGTTCGTGCCTTCGAAATAAAATAAATATTGTGAAGATTTTTCTCGTGCACCATATATGATTCAACCATAATGACTGTAACATTGAACAGTTCGAAGAAAATATATTTTACTTTTACTTCTGTTTCGTCCACATGCACCTAACTTCGTCCATTAGCTGTTCATGAAACTGCCACAGGTCAGCGTATGGTAGCTCAAGAATATCAGTTCATTTCAAAAGACTAGGCGTGATGCTGGTTATTCATAAGTCAATGTATTCAGGTATATAGCCTATATGGCTTATGAACCATTGAATGAAAACTTAATGGAAGTTTTGGATTTAAATTAAACAGTTGTGGAAATGTGACAGACAGAAAAAAATAGTGTTTTGTAAGAAATTCAGAAAATTGTTCAGTTACAATGGAAGCACAAGTAATCTCCAATATCATCTTAAACATGATCATCTCTTTCAAGGTGGATCTACATCTACTAACATTGTTACTTCCAGTTCATCTTCTCAATAAACACTGGAGCACCTAATAGCAAAGCCTGTATCATGTGTTACAGAAACTGAAATAACGAATAAACTTTTGAAACAGTGACGTGTTTAGCTGGAGCAAACAGATGTGATTGTAAATAAATAAAAACTGGAAACTTTTGTTTTTTTTAACTTTTTGTGTAGGTATATATCATCATTGTCAATAATTGCTTCTTAATAATTATTTACAATATAGTACATCAATAAAATTAAAAATATCAATTTGTAAAAATGTATTATTGTGATGTACCACAGTACATATCATATTTCCGTGCAGGAATTCTGCATTATCATATGATGAAAGATGAGGGGAGCAGAGAAAAATTCCCTCCAACACTGGGACTCGAACCCGGGTTTTCAGCTCTACATCCTGACGCTTTATCCACTAAGCCACACTGGATTTCAGTTCCAATGCCTGAATGAATCCTCTCACTTTAACTTTCACCTCTTAGTTTCCCTTTTGTGGCCAACCCTCACGCACTATATCACAGATGTGTGACAATGGCACAATGTCAAACACACTACTCTCTTTCCAGCTAAAGATTGAAGTAAATGTAAATAAATGCACGTGGCTTAATAGTTCCTGATTGGCTATTGGACGCACAACGCCTCCAAACTCATGCTTGTCATCTTCTTCCTCATATTAAAATAGTTCCTTCTAAAATAATAAAATGTATAATATACATGGAATACGAGTGAATTAAACATGCTTATAAGAACACTTTCTCACGATTTAAACAACATGTTTATATTATTAGTTTCAGACATTGCATGTTAAATCATTGTAACGTGTATTATGGCAACGCGCATGTGTAATAGGCATTAAATCCCTCCCAAAGTGACTTGCAGCTTCACAGAGCACATCAGCACGGCTGGTATAACACAGTGCGAGATTCGGTGTTGTCAACCTCAAATAAATTTCTGTAGAATTAAAGAAATTCTCCGCTCTTCAAAGAATAACATTTAATCACGAATCTACAGAAAATTAAAATCCACTATTCCCATTTTGTAAATATTAACCCTCTGTGAGCATTTTACGGGTTAGTTCAATGAATGTGTTGAAATGTCTGCAATATATCAGATGGTGGCTGCCCTGCGTGCTCACTTGCTGAAAATAATGCGCCCTAGTGGCTGCTTTGGTAGCTAGCTTGCGATTGCAGAGTAATACATTTCGATTTTGTTTACGTCTACTTCAATCTTTAGTTGGAAATAGTTTATGTAAAGAGGTGCACTCATTACGAGTGACTAAGTGGCCGGGGTCCGATGGAATGAGCGCCGTCTTAAATCACTAAGTGCCGGAGAGAATTTTTCTCCACTCCACCATCATACGGTAATGCAGAATTCCTACACGGAAATATCCTACGTACTTCGGTACATCACAATAATACGATATGTGTAAATAATCACTCAGTGATTTAAGACGGCACTCATTCCGTCGGATCCCGGCCACTTAGTCACTCATAATGAGTGCACCTCTGCACATTGTGTGTTGCACATTGTACCACTGTCACACATCTGTGACACAGTGCATGAGGGTTCGCCACTGAAGGGAAACTAAGAGGTGGAACTTAAACTGAGAGGATTCAATCCGGCATCAAAACTGGAATCTGGTGTGGCTTAGTGGATAAAGCATCAGCACATAGAGCTGAAAACCTGGGTTCGAGTCCCGGTGCTGGAGAGAATTTTTCTCTGCTCCACCCATCCTTCATCATATTGTAAAAATGTATTCTTTTTTATAGCATGTATGGAATTATTATAAAATATTAGTTGTTTCTGTTCGAACTTACAAATACTATTTAAAATCGATTGAAATTAAATTAACTGGTTGATTAATCGACTAAAGACACCCAGTTAACCGAACAAAATGTTTAGTTGAATGACAGCTTTAGATACTAATTCTTTTACATCAACTTTCTATGTAACAGAACTTGCAGTTTTGTAGGCAAAAATATTTATTGCCATATTTCGCTATTGATTACAACATTGTCTCAATTTGAAGCAACATTTTACACCTTGTGTCACACTAACTCTCAGGGACACATTTACCCCACATGACATGATATACAAAATTACAAGAAAAATTGTCAAACATTTAAAAAACATACAAATGACAAAACCAATCTACGCATAAGTATATACTCACCCGAAGTTCTTTCAAAGTCATATTTCCAGTTGTTCTAGATATTGTTCCTTTCGCAATAGCATACTGCTTTTCCAGACTTTGTAGCTTCTTCTGAAGTAACTCATCCCATATGGCCAGTTTATTCTTAACTAAAATTGAACAATAATATGTGTAAAACACAATCAAAGTTGCAACATTCATGTATGTTTACCTTAATGATAGTAATGATGAATTTCCATACAATCAGTGTCAATAAGTCACAATATCATTATGACTGAATATCCAGTATAGTAGAGAACTCTACTTGAGAAAGTACAGATCTTTTATTTCATCTCTGCCTCTATGTAACATCACAGTTTGCGATGAATGGAAAAGAGATAGCAAAAGATTCCAATGCTTTTTAATATGCTGTTGCCCATGACTAATATAAGTCACTAGGAATTTAAGTCACTCACCAGCAGAGGTATAATGAAACATCTGTATATTAAGGTTACAGTTACTTACAGTTCTGTTATAAATACTTAATTAACAATTATGTACTATAAATTAGTTAGGATGAAAATTTGCAATAAATGTGTTGAATAAAATTTAGAAACTGCTTGTGTTTACGAAGAAACTAGTGTAAGCCTAATGACTTCAGAAATTTCCTGCTATAGTCAGGGGTCAGCTTACTTCATATCCTAAGGGTGAAACCTAGCTATTTTTCCCCCATTTCTACATATGCTAGTGGATTGTGTGATTTTCTAGTTTGCAAGATTGAATTTTCTTCTGCCAACTTCAACTTCGTTTCGAATTTCGATACTGACAAATACTACAAATGGTAGTGATTTTGTAACTGTTATGTTGGCAGCTGAGACAAAAGTTGTCGGTACCGGAGTTCCATGGAATTAAAATTGTACTAGATTTCTCAGCCGGTTACTGGAAGCTAGTGAAATCTGAACATAGT
Organism: Periplaneta americana; assembly: GCF_040183065.1. Classification (NCBI taxonomy): domain Eukaryota; kingdom Metazoa; phylum Arthropoda; class Insecta; order Blattodea; family Blattidae; genus Periplaneta; species Periplaneta americana. The sequence continues at coordinate 35,257,247 of NC_091122.1, forward strand.
AATAATTAATTAATATCAGTACAGTGAAACCTCTCATTTACGGACATCGAAGGGACGTAACAATCTGTCCGCATCTCGGAGGAGTCCTTTATTGGGAGGGAGGCTTCCCAATCTAACAGTAAATTTATAATATGCATTATGTATCCCTTCATGCTTTAAATGAAATGTATTACTGTAGTTTAATTCTAAATGCAGTGTACTACAGTAAATTCTTTGCAACTTTGATCTACAGTAGATAAGACCGAAAAAGGAAAATAGAGCACTATGCCATGTAATTTTATTTTAAGTCTACAGTTATGCAGTACTGTAATTTACAGTTTTCAACTCAGCCTTTACGTTCAGGTGCCATGTCTCTCGAAACAGAATTGATTGCAGTGAAGAGAATAATCTTACTAATCCTATCATGTGTCGAATAATGTTTCACGCTTGCGGAAACCTTTGACCCATCAGATAGGTTAAATTTAATGACTTTGTTTATCCACCTGCTTACAGCTAACAAGGGGTAGCCGGCTGGGCTAGTGGTACCCTACGAGACCCTTATTGTCTTCTTTCATGTTAAGGAATTTCTGAACTAAATTTTCCATTTTTCTAACACATTAGGTCTTGAAATCCAAGTTCTGTCCGCAGTCAGGAGGTAAAGCAAGCTTTAGGACTGTGAAATAGCTGTCCCTGTCCGTGTCTGAGAGTGTCCGTAAACGAGAGTTAAATTTATCATTATTTCTATATTATTTCAGTTGGGACATAAAAATCGGTCCGTATATGAGGAGTGTCCGTATCTTGGGGGTGTCCGTAAGGAGAGGTTTCACTGTATTAATATTAACACATAGTGTTGCGTTGTGGTTACAATTGAGGACAGTTTTTGCAAAACTTGCTAACTGCAAAACTGAGATTTTGATGGACTCGTTAACATAAGGCAGACCTCTACATGATGTTCAAAGCGTCTTAGTAAAATTGGGTTATTTCCCTTCATTGTAGTGTGTCAAAGTGTGATCTTTTTTCAAAACTTGCTTTCTCCTATAAGTGAGAGATATAGCAAAACTTGCTTACTATAGTGGTTTGTCTCTCCTGTAAAATTTAGTTTTTTCAATTAAGCAAGTTTTGCAAAAATGGTCCTCAATTCAAGACTACAGTCAGGTAGGCCTAAGTGTAAATAAATGTAACACACTTGGGTGTGACAATGAAGGTGGGTGATCGAAAGAATACCTTTCACATTTTACTGAATTTCTTTGGCGTTTAGATTTTTATTACAATAATATCAGCATCAGCGTAAAGCGTGCTATGAGAGTGGGGATAACTTCCCCTACTGAAGTTCTGTTTTTTAAGATTTAACCGAAAGAAGATAATGAACAAGGAATTATGCTCACGGAGACAGCAACTTCATTATAACTATTTGCGCATCTCTCCCCCCCTTGCATCACCTGGCATGCTTCCCCTATTCACCAATAGCGCCAACTCCATATTCTTATTCCCTCCCCAGTTTTTTTTTTTTTTTAAAACTTTGAACACGTATTTATATTACAGCCATAACGGAACAAGAAATATGGGCGCTAGAAAAAAGGCGAGTGGGGATAAAAAGAGAAACCAAGAGTCAGGAAGTGATGGGGAAGAAAGTAGTAAAAAGATTAAGGGTGCGAGTGTAAGTGGAAATCTAGGATGTGAAAGTAAAAGCGTGAGGGGGAAAAATAAAAGAGGAATAGAAGAAGAAGAAAGAAATAGAAAGAAAGACAGAGATAGAAATAAAGCAGAGACGAACAGTGAAAAAAGGTCAGAACCTGCGACAGCTGAGGATATAGCAATGGTATTAGATATGATTAAAAAATGTGGGGATGTGATCAAAAAGTGCTAGTAAAGGGAAATTGTAAATGATAGAGAAGTATAGGGGAGAGAGAAAGTGTATAAGCTGATGTGGAGAGATAAATATAAGTATTTATAGGAAGTGAGAGTAGTGTGAAAGGATTAGGTGTAAGTGGAATAGTGAGAAAGTGAAAGTGAGCGCAAATAGGAATGAGTGAAAATAGTGAAAAAGGATTAAGAGAAATGAACAAGTGACAGCATAAAATTAGTACTAACATTTGAACGTTGGAACAGTAAATGAATATAAGAGAAAGATATGAGAAAAGGTTAAAGAACAAAGAGGGCAAATAATTCAATATGATAATTTATAGAGAAAAAGTGAAATTGAAATTTTAGTGAATAGTAGTTAGAGGAAAAAGGGGGTTTGAAAGGCGTATATAATTTTAGATATATTACGATTAATGATCAAATAGAGAATAGCAAATGAAATGTAGGAGAAATACTGAAGGGGAGATTGACCAAGTATAAAAAAGGTACATAGTGTAATTGGGAGTATTTGTGTAGACACGTACTGCAAATAATGTGTTACTGTAATATGTTAATGGTGGCACCGGATACAGAAATGTGAGGTACACCATACATGGAAAGAAGTGCTGACCAAATATATCATATCATATCATATATTACAGCCATTCCAGACAAACTGGGAATTCCAATGGTTTTTTTTTTCAGAAATATTTCTTTATTATTCGTGTAAGACACAGATAAGGCTCTAAATTTAAATATTCTAATGTTTTATTTTCAAAAGGAAAATATTTTACAAGTTTATGGGCATTGAATCTAAGTGATTTTGGCTAGGTAATAGGTACTTTTTGTTTCCCTAAAGTTTGCAGCACTTACTCATAAAGAGATCAGCTGTTAATGTATGTTCTTCAAGAAACTATGGTTAAAGAAATATTTTTTGAGGGCTTGCACTGTCAATTCCAGAGCTCCAGGATCGAAGAACATTTTACTCTCTACCATATTCTTTCTGTCATTTATTTTAAGAAGTTTGGGTTAATAAAAATTAGCAGTCTTACAGTTCAAGTGAATATTTTGACTTAGAAATGTCACAGTTGTTTTGAAACTGGAAAAATGAAGGACATTAACTCATCTGTAACATAATTACTTACTTACTGGCTTTTAAGGAACCCGGAGGTTCATTGCCGCCCTCACATAAGCCCGCCATTGGTCCCTATCCTAAGCAAGATTAATCCATTCTCTATCATCATATCCCACCTCCCTCAAATCCATTTTAATATTATCTTCCCATCTACGTCTCGGCCTCCCCAAAGGTCTTTTTCCCTCCAGCCTCCCAACTAACACTCTATATGCATTTCTGGATTCGCCCATACGTGCTACATGCCCTGCCCATCTCAAACGTCTGGATTTAATGTTCCTAATTATGTCAGGTGAAGAATACAATGCGTGCAGTTCTGTGTTGTGTAACTTTCTCCATTCTCCTGTAACTTCATCCCTCCTAGCCCCAAATAGTTTCCTAAGCACCTTATTCTCAAACACCCTTAACTTATGTTCCTCTCTCAAAGTGAGGGTCCAAGTTTCACAACCATAAAGAACAACCGGTAATATAACTGTTTTATAAATTCTAACTTTCAGATTTTTTGACAGCAGACTGGATGATAAAAGCTTTTCAACCGAATAATAACAGGCATTTCCCATATTTATTCTGTGTTTAATTTCCTCCCGAGTATCGTTTATATTTGTTACTGTTGCTCCAAGATATTTGAACTTCTCCACCTCTTCAAAAGATAAATTTCCAATTTTTATATTTTCATTTCGTACAATATTCTCGTCACGAGACATAATCATATACTTCGTCTTTTCGGGATTTACTTCCAAACCTATTTCTTTACTTGCTTCCAGTAAAATTCCCGTATTTTTCCTAATCGTTTGTGGATTTTCTCTTAACATATTCACATCATCTGCATACACAAGCAGCTGATGTAACCCGTTCAATTCCAAACCCTCTCTGTTATCCTGGACTTTCCTAATGGCATACTCTAGACTAGAGCAAAGTTAAAAAGTAAAGGTGATAGTGCATCTCCTTGCTTTAGCCCACAGTGAATTGGAAAAGCATCTGACAGAAACTGACCTATACGAACTCTGCTGTACGTTTCACTGAGACACATTTTAATTAATCGAACTAGTTTCTTGGGAATACCGAATTCAATAAGAATATCATATAAAACTTCTCTCTTAACCGAGAACTCATCTGTAACATCCGTGACAAAATGTGTGTAACATCTGTGACATGTAAGAAACAGCTATAAAGTATTTACCAATTAGGTTTTTGTGAACTAAGTGGATGCCATGAGATTTGCATAGCTTTCACATGGACACTATGAGAATGGATCTCTTTTTGCTTGAGACAGAGAGCTGTGTTTTACACTCTTTGTTAATAAGGTGTGAAGCGAGTTCACAAATCTTGTAACAGTGATGAAACCTTTTCTTTATTTTCTTCAATAATAATAAACTTTATTCAAATAACTTTTCTTCTGTAAAATGATACTGATCCTCTAAATTGATTCTAATAATAAAAGTTTACAAAAGTCATTTCATTTTCAATATACAGAGTTTTAAAACAGTAAAAATGTAACATCAGTGACAATTGGAATGACTGATTAGGAGATTGTCACGATGGCCATGACTAGACCGAGATAGTCATGTGACTCCAATTTGTGCCGTAGCCTGTCTTTCTCGTTAGCCACGATTATGATGTAATGAAGTCAGAGTAATGACATATTTGTCACATTCACACAAGGATTGTACGAAATTAACGACAAGACTTACGTTCTACATCAAAATCTTCTACCCATGTAGGCCTATTAACATTTTCATTTTCTGAAGTAATGGAATCCTCTGACTTAACACTGGCAGTAGTTCTTCCCCTACGACTTCGCTTTTTAGCTGGCATGTCTACACCTTAAACAAAAATGAAATAATTCATTATTAATAACACAGCATGTGTTTAAAACTGGTTCTTTCAATATTCAACTATAAGACAAATATTCACTGTATTACTATCCTAGTTATATATAAGAACAGAACATTGCCTCCTAAATATTCACAAATTCTGATTTATTCTGTTCCATACCGTACAAGCGAAGTCTTAAGTGTCATGCCCTGGATTAGCGAAATGGAATGAGTAGGCTACTGGTTCGAGTTCTCATGAAGAAACAATTTCCTCATGAAATGTCGACAAATGTATAGGATTGGTGTGCGCTTAGCATCATGATGAATTTTGGAATGGATAGCAAAATGAGATTTCAGCTAGAGGGAAGTGATCATCGTGTTGAACACACGTTATCTCCGTACTAGTGGGATGATCGTTCACCTCTGCTGACGTTTAGGCATGTGGACGTGAGACCAGCAGTGTCGATCTTGTGCCTCCATGGACTGTCGCACCACGGATTTAATTTTATTTATTTATTCACGTTATTTTAAGGATAATTTAATGTATTAAGGAATTTAATCTTAAAAGCACAGATAATTCAAAATAACGGAAGGGAAATTCATTAAAGGGGATGAAGTCCTGAAATTTATTTTGTGAACAGATTGACCACATTGAGCTAACAATAAATGAATACATAATTACCACTTTCGAAAGTCAAGATATCGGGACACATAAGGTTTATATTTTGGAGGAATACAAGGATACTTAATATGAATCTTGTCAGCAGACTTACAAAATAATTTTGAGCTTCGTAATTTTATCTGCAATTTTGTTGTTCTTGCTGATGCTATTATCTTTCGAAGGCATACCGGTAATTCGCATCGCTAATTGCTCTGAATTATTATTTCCCATGCAAAAAAATTATGGTTTATTTAATGACGCTCGCAATGCAGAGGTTATATCAGCGTCGCCAGTGTGCAGGATTTTTGTCCCGTAGGAGTTCTTTTACATGCCAGTAAATCTACTGACATAAGCCTGTCGCATTTAAACACACTTAAATACCATCGACCTGGGCCGGGATTGAACCCGCAACTTTGAGCATAAAAGGCCAGCGCTATACCAACTACGCTACCCAGGTCGACTTTCCCATGTATTGAGGTGATTTTGTGTATATACTTATTAAAACTCCCAGAAATTACACACATAAAACGTAAACGTTACAATCATATTAAAAGCATTTCTACCTTTCTTTTTTTTTCGGAGTGATTTTCCATGCAATAAGGTAATTTTGTATGTATCAGAATATCTCCCAGAATTTACACTTCTAAAACAAAAGATCAGGCTTACCCCAAAAACTACAGACTAGGCCTACTACCTCAAAATTGTGTACAGTAACGTACAGCACATATATGAACATATAGCCTTCACTTTATCATGTTAATTGTAAGTAGGCCTAGTATAAATAATACAAAACAATATATCAACATACGAAAATGAATGTCTCAATATAAAATAATGGCCTCAATGACAATAGCAGCCTGATTCTTCTCCACATTCGAAATCCTGATGTTTCAAAATGCTAATATTTCAAATTGACCGATTCTGAGTAGTCCTCGCAGGTGTTTATATCACAAATTAAAATAATTTAAGAACTTTATAACACATTAAACATACACAAACTAACTCCTATAATTCAAGCTGTTTGAATCAAACTCAAAGTAACGTACAAAATACAAAACATTCGAACAACGAAAATCGCTGGCAAGCAGTCAATTCATGCAACATAAAAGAAATACATTATTACATATATTAACCGTTTATTACTTCATTTATGAACTATTCTTGTAGTATATTGTACAATCCAAACAAATGTAAGGCCAATTTTATTACAAAAACAAGCTAAAACAAATTATTTCTTGTACTTAACTACTTGGTAATGTGTCATTGTTGGTATACCTGTTCCATTCACAATTCGCCCTTCGATGAAATGCTGCTGATTGGATAGTCTTCCGCATGTGCATGTGTTTGTAAATATACACCGAATGAGGTTAAGTTAATGATGTTGGTAAGTTTTCATGCAAATAATATAGTTAATATATTTTTACTGGAGGAAGAGGGAAAGGAAGGTAACCCTTTTTTTTAATTTATCAGAATATAGGTGTCTTTGGTCGCTAAAAATATGTGAGGTATCTTTTAATGTAATGTAATCTTGACGACAAAGAACTCGGTACCCTCAGAATGACATCAAGAGTATTAATAACTACTGAGGATAAACTCCAGAACATGGATTGCACTCTTTCCCTCTTACTTCAAAATTCCAGCCTTGTGCACACAAAATAAATTATTGGCACTGAAAAGTGCCTTTTCGTAAATATAATGATGCTACTGATACTTGCTTTGCGATTTGCGACCTCTGCTTGCAATGTGGTGTTAAAGTGCTATAGAGAACGAGGTACTGTACCGTGCCAATTCTTTGATCAGAAGTTCAGATTTCAAATCCGGCCGAGGGCGAAAAATCCTTAGCATGGTTTTCTCTGGGAGACCCCTCTCTCTGATGTAGAGCTCCAGGCAAAATTTGCTTGCATTTCTCGCACACACTGACCACTGAGTGCTTGGAATAAGTATTTTCCCAATAAACTGTAAATAAGTTATTGTTTAAAATTACTTCAATATCGAATGCTTATAGTAGAGATGTGTCGGAAAACCATGTTGCCTTTGATCTAGACACTCATCATGCTATATGAGCTCTTCAGAATGCCCGGAAGTCTGAGAAATGCAGTTTTTGTTTTACCTGGTTATTTTACGACGCTGTATCAACTACTGGGTTACTTAACGTCGTTGGAATTGGTGATAGAGATGGTATTTGGCGAGATGAGACGAGGATTTGCCATAGATTACCTGATATTCGCCTTACCATAATCAGTTCAAGCTGCCATCGAACCTGCCACTTGAGCTGTGCTGATGGCTAACAGACTGTTGGTATCAATCCAATGCAATACTTAGGTCTATTTGATTCTCAAAATTGTGGTTGAACACCCCATAGGCACTCGTATTTGCTAAAAATCTTCAGTAAAGCTAATCATACTTGCCGCCATTTTCAGCTTAAAAGGTACACCATCACCAAATAAAAAAATTTTCAGTTTATTCGCGGTCTCCTAGAACAATCACCTGCTTGCTACATGCTACAGTTGAACGAAATACTCATTGGCAATGGGTAACTTTCAATTGCTGCATGCGTTTTCATGTTTAGTGGAAAAAAGGCATGCACAATATGTAGAATTGTCAACAAATGAATTGACATTTTTCTGTTTTATAAAATGAAATATGTCATAAAAATATTGACAAATTGTAAAATTTTGCCTGTCGTGGTAAAACTTCTATGAAACAAGAATCTGACCAATTGTCACGATTTTCCTGACAGTCAGAATGTCTTATGAAACAGAAATTTGACAATTTGTAGAGTTGTCATTTGTTATTTGTCAAAATGACATATTTACAAATTGTCAAGGTTTTATGAGTCCCATTCAGATCCGTGTCATCCCTTGAACCTTCTTCCCCCCCCCCTCCCCACTTTATTATGCTTTCCGGCTCTAAAAGTCTTACAGTTTATGTTTAAACAATCCCTTGAACTTATTATTAAATTACCCACATCATCATCTATTAAGATGATAGCTTTCCTCGATTCTTTGGATATAATCACAGCACTTCTTCCATTTGTCTTAGTATATCCAGAAAAGAGTTTTTCACACACTGTTTGTTTTGCACTTTAACTTGCGTTGGTTTGCAACTTCCTCTTTTATTTCACCCTATTTGGACTTCATCCCGATTTGAGGGGAAGCGTGACTCCTTAGACCACACAGCTACAGCATGAGACATAAATTTTTAAAGTTGTATGATTTAATAATAATTGAAGAGCTACAGATACAGTGGAAACAAAACAATGACAGAAATGTCCTATTGCTAACGACATCAACTGACACACTGGATATAGCCAGACTCTCTTAAGCTGCTTGTACACGATAAAATTTTTCTTCCAGTTCAGTACCTTACAAGAAAACTTGTCAAAGATTGATCTGTATTGAAAAATATTTGTCAAAGACTGTTTTATATTGCTATATTAAGACAGTTGATTCCCGACTTACCACGCAAATCGTCTGTAGCTGCATTTAGATTGGCAACAGGCCATGATTGTTTGGCCAAACACCTACATAGAATTGGAATATATCAGTCCCCTAACTGTTCATTGTGCAACTCAAATCAAGAAATGGACTTAGAACAGCTCAAAATCTGTGCGTCAGTGGCTAACCATGACAATATCTTTGAAAAATATTGGAGTGCAAGAGGTCAAATGACTTTATTGTCAAATGCCTGGCATTAGAAAACAACAACATATTGCTAAAGATTTTACAAGATTTTAAAATATGTGCTTCAAGTTTATTGTAACTTAAGTCGGCCTACCTACCAAATATTACAATATTAATATGTCAATCTTTTGTAGAAAAACTATGCTAAACAAAACAATATTTGTATTACTTGACTGTACAGTACCTAAAAAGAAGTATATTACGAATGCAAATTGTTTTAAAACAAAATATTTACGACTAGTATTTGCCTAGGTTAGAATCATTTAAAAAAATACGTGTTTTGGTACTTAACTCGAGATATCTGCCTTGCAATTTCCTCATACGCATTATTTTCTCCACTTTATTTAGTACACACGGCATATAGGCATGAGTTTAATTCATATAATTCAATTCAATTATTATTTTGCAAACAACTTCTCTCAGCCAGAACTCTAATGTTTTTTGTGTTTTTGGCACTATTTTCAAATTTTATTAGTCAATTCCTTCAAAGAATTGACAAGTCTGTGATTGATTAGAACATGTTATTCACTTCCAAGACAACCAAAGACTTGTAAAGCATTGTGTAACATTTGTAAAGTACTAAAAAGTCTTAAGAAGCATTGAATTTGACGAAAATTTGATCGTTTACAAGCAAATTTAGATTAATAAATAAATGTATTATATTATGTTGCTTTATAAAATGGAGAGTTTAAGCTATATTTAAAAATATTGATATTGATATTACAGGAACAACATGTCAGAGTCTGACACCTCAAGTGAAGAAAATTCTGATCTGTTGAAAGAAGCTGCAGATGCACAATTCTTGAACGACTCTTTGTTCACCTCACAAAGAAACCAGGGCAGTGATATAGGTAACAGCTTTGGTAATTTAACTATCTTTATGACTTTTCCCTTCACTTTTACTTATATAAATTATATAATTTTCAGAGCACAATGAAATTAAGGAAGAGAAGAAACCTTCACTCAGACCACAGCTGGATAAAGAAAGACAGTATAATGATCTCCATGTGACACCAGAATTCCAAAGTTTTATTGCCAAGCATCTTACAAAAATAATAGATAGGTAAAAGTCTTTTTTCTTAAGTAAAATATTTTCCTAATTTACCTCTTAAGAAGGGTATATATTGTTAAAATGCATGTTATTATAATATTGAAGTAATTCATAGTGATTTTTAGTAGTATCTTTCACTTTTGTTTAAAACTAGTTTAGAGATACGCAGTATGGCTGCATGTTGTACATAAATTAATGTTCTAGAACCTGGATGTTTGGCAAAATGCTTTTTTACTGGGTGGAAGTAAATCATTATTTGCATAGATATAAATGTGATTTGGAGTAAATCAAAGTGATAGGGCCAATTTTTATTTTGTCTTTTTAAGGTGTTTCTTACTAATAAATGCCTTTTTTTTTTGTCACTTTAAAGCAATATTTCTTATTTGCAATTTTCTAATTAATTATAATGTAATTAATGTGTATGAAATTTAAATATTTGAAACAATGACTAACTGTACCAACAATAGTAAATAAAAGTAATTTATTTCGGTGCTTAATCTGCTAATAATCGTGCTTTAATACTATTGGTGTAATATGAATAATCGACAATCCACAGTTTTAAATATATTGTCATGTCCTGTAAATGACATCCTGCAGATATCCCCGGCCGGAGATCCGAATGGGGGACTATTTTACCTCCGGAAAACTTATCTTAACTTACACAAATCCAAATTGCCCTCTATGCAACAAAGAAGAAGAAATGACTGAAGATCATCTCATAACCTGTGAAGTTCTACCTGATGGATCCACCACAAAGAAATATTGGAGAGCAAGAACGCTAATGGCTTCGTTGCCAAAGCCCGGCATTAGATAACAACAACAACATATATTGTCATGTCTCATGTCTTCACGATACCAACAATCAACTTCATAATTTTAAATATTAAGCTCGTTCTCATAGAAGTTGTCACGTAGTATTTTCAATTATTGTTTGCTTTCATAATATTTTCAAATCTTACTGTTTCAATTTTGTGCTACATGTATTTATTATTGTAGGAGAAAGAAATTTGAGCGAGGAACAGTCAGTTATTGTTGGGGGACAGAAGGTATAAGATCGGTTAGCTAGAAAGCCTAAATTCAGTAAACCATTGCAAAGTAAATTTCATGATTACGTTAGTGAATTTGGTGCCCATGTGTTTTCAAGCAATGGAACAGTTTTGTTATGTAAGGTTTGTGAAAAGACAGTTAATCACGAAAAAAAAGTATTTTATAAGCCAACATGTGTCACCTACAAAGTAAATATGTGACTTAAGTTGATATAATTTAAATTTATTGCTAAAATATATAATGCCCTTTTTCAAAGATTATTATTATTATTATTTTATTTTTTTGCCTGCTTATTTTAACTGTAATAAATGCCTAAACATCCGGGCTTAGTTATAACATTAATACAACCTGAGCTATAGCAGAGAAAACTAGCATGTGGCATTTGTGCTATCAATTCAGTTCTCAATTTTTGAGGCTTGTGGCTGAACATAATTGTTGTGGGGTGAATTTTCTCTGATTATTTTGTATAGTTAAAAATTAAATCATTAACTCTATTACTTACTCAAGAATGTTTCATAATTACATTTATGCTTGACCATGCCGAAATGTAGTAATTATACACCTGGTAGCAGTCCTTTAATGCATGTCATTAAAGTACACCTATTCATTAAAGTTCAGGTTTTCGATTATTCTTGGATATGCAATTGAAAGACGAGGGAAATGTCACGGAGGCTGGAAATCCAATACTGTCGCAGAAGGTTATGTTCTGTTACTATAATAATTAGCGTTAATTGTAAATAATATTAAAATAAATTCAATTTGTCATCTCGTTTTTCAATTCTAAATCAATTTCCAGGTTATATCAAAATTAGTTCATGTTATTCTCTACATTACCTCAAGGTCAATGACATTATTGTTCCTCGGAAAAAAATCAATACTTTCGCGTCTGCGCACATTCACAATTCACGAGCATGCACAAGGTCACTTCTGATCTTCAATCAGATACAAATAAAATGAATACATCTGAATAATTTCAAGTTAGAAATATGGTCGAGCATAAAAAGTAGTATGAAACTTGCCTATAATGGTAATTAAGACGCTCGTTTCATAAACAAACATACTTGCGTCTTAATTACTGTCATTATAGGCTCGTTGCATAATGTACTATTTTAGTCAAATATACAAATGTATTTAAGTTGGAAAGTCAATTTCAATTGCCTACATACCTGCTAATTATACTGTTACAGGCAACTGGTGGAATATAACACTGATTTGTCTTCTCTGCAAAATGGAAACTTCAGTCAATCTGATGGAGGAGTTAGGTTGTTCGGATGTTCTTCCAGTTATCTGTGTGCTGAAACGAATCCTTCCTATAAGAGGAAAAAGCGAAAAGTGCAGAAGGAAGATGAAAATGAAGAACTGGAAAAATGCAAAGAAGTTTCAGTGTCTCCTGATTGGATTCTTTCAAAAGAAGAGACTATTGCCTGGGTGAAATCCCACAGAGGAGAAGTTTTGACTGTTAATGAAAGTGGAGACGTAATCAGCCATGTGAGAGCAAAGAAAAAGATTAAATGCAATAGCTATGGAGTACGTGATGATTCTTTCCACATAAATATAAACTCGTCTACAGAAAACCTGAGAAGTATAAAAGACAAATCGAAGAGGAAAGAGAAGAGGAGAAAGCTGAAAGACAAAAAAAGACACGAAAAAATGATGAATGGAAATGTAAAAGGATAAAATATGAATAAATATACAATGGGAACTGTTTCTTTAATTGATCTAAAAATAAACTTATTAAATTCTGCATGCTCCATTCCCAATAAAATTGCAACCTACCTTACATTTCTTATTGTACAGTAGAGGCAAAAAAAAAAAAAACTGGACCGACCCTTGTAGCTGATTTCAAAGCCTTGTTCACTCCAGAGCACAATAGACTGGTAACTAAGACTTTCATGGATGTTCTGGGAATAATAAGTTAATTAAGTAGTTAAATGTCACTGCAATCGAAAAGTATTGGGAATAAATTTGAATAAGGAACAAAAAAAAGTTTCCTTCCCAGGCAGGATTCGAACCACGAAAGTCTTAGTTACCATGCTCTGGAATCAGCCACAAGGGTTGGTCTCGTAATATTTCGAGAAATCGATTTGACAAGATGGCTGTAAATGTAACAACACCTAACCTATATAATCCTGTTCAACGTACTTTTTACTCTGTAAAACTTAATTTTTGGTCCTAACAAGGTCATGATGAATAATAAAGTATTGTAAAATATGCAAGAATAATTATTCAGTTATCGAATATGCATTATGGTATCGATTCTTATTGAAGTTGCAATATAATATGGATATACAGTAGGTATAACCTAATCCAGGTACTGAATCTGTTATTCTATAATATAGAACACAATTTGTAGGCAAATTTAATCGATTTTCGGTTTAACGAAATTTCACTCTTAACGAAAATAATTACAGTACCCCCTCAAGTTCGTTATACTGGCATTTTACTATAATAATAATTACTTGAAACAAATCTTCAGGCGAGAATATCCAAATACCTGTTTTTATTTCACTTAACATACCAAGTTTTACATATATTTAATATTTTACTGTCAGTATTTGGCATTACGTTTGCATATCTGAATTCACTTTGCGATAGTGGTACGCAGCACTCGAGTATAAGTCAGACCTGAAACTGTCAATTTATATAAGAAAACTATATTCTACTTTATACATTAAATTTACATACACGGCTTTTTCTTCTCAATCAACGAATTCACCTTCCAGACTGTCTTTATGCTAAATCACTGCACACACATTCAAAAGCAATAATAATCACATCCACAAGGTTTTTAAGAATTCCTAATTGTAGTATATCATATTCTCGTACAATGTAAGTGTTTATACTACAGAAATCACTTTCAACACAAAGATACGAAGCCAGGACAAAATTGCACCACACAATATGGCTTCTACTGCTTCCATCTTCCACACACACATACACTCACACTATAGCATACACATATACACTGCACAAAAGGGAACTGTAAACTGCTCACAAGCCTATACATTGGTGCAGCAACTGAAAAAAATGTGCTATATCACCAAAACTTCAAAGTTTAAACATTCTCCAGAATGTTTCACTGAACACTGTAAGTACAGTCTGTCATAACGGCTTCGGTGTTCCAGTTTGTACTATTGATGTCTCTAGAAGCCTGTTATTTGGTACACCAGGATGACACGTCTGTCAAAAATAATTCCCTGCAACTTGAGATACCCTGAATTGAAAAACTTACAAATGAACACAATGTTGCTATCGTGGATACTGGAAGGTACCGAAACCTAGCCCTACTCCGCGATGTGTGTGAGTGGCAACACGGGCTACCTCATACTGCATTTCCATGGAGTTGAAGAGTTCTTCCTGTTTCTTGAGAATCTCACTGCCCTCTGGATTTGCAGCTGGTCCACTGCTCGTGGCACTACTTGAGCCTGTTATGACAAAGTACATAAAAATTATGTGCATACAGAGTATTGAAATTTCTAGATTTATAAACTTGTACTTGCTATTTGGGAAAAGGAAATTGTACCAGAACAATGGAAGGAGTCCATAATTGTACCTATTTTTAAGAAGGGGGACAAGACTAACTGTTGTAACTTTCAAGGAATATCACTTTTGCTGACGTTGTACAAAATTTTGTCCAATATTCTTTTGAGAAAATTAACTCCACATGCAGATGAAATTATTGGGGATCATCAGTGAGGTTTTAAGTGTAATAGATCAACTATTGATCAGATTTTTTGTATTCGACAGATATTGGTGCATCGACGAGCCCTGCATTCTCTTTTTCTCTTATTTCAAATTCTGCGCACCGCTACACCAATCTATTTCGCTTCTCGTTTTCAAAATTTATCCGCATATCATCAGCTAAATACAAGATCTCATCAGAACAATTTACTCATTACACCTTACCACAAGACATCTTTATATTCATCTTATACAGTTTCAGTTGCTAGAAATTGGAACTCGCTACCAAGTGATGTAAGGGGTTGTTGGACAATAACTTCATTTAGGTCAAAATTACATAAATTCTTACTTAACAAATTAATTGCTGATTAATATTTATTACATATTATAATGAAATTAACATCTGTCCATTCCTATTATCATTAATTTCTCTAAATAGATTTACAAAACCTCTAATGGCAATTACATTAATATTCTTATTATAGAAATATATTTTAGATTTATATATATATATATATATATATATATTTTTTTTTTTTTTTCCTCCCTGTAACATAGTTCTAGTAAGCTTATATTAAATTAATTTTCATCATTTTATTAGCTATCTCAAACCTCAAATTAATTATAATTGATTGAGTTAAATTAGCTCATAAATTAAGTTACTACTTTACCTTATGGGTTTATCTAAATTTAAATAAATATTTAGTCTACTAGTCATTAGCTTAACTGAAGAATATTGCTGGAGAACCTTTTAAGTGTAGTGTAAATATTCATAATTTAAATATGTATTGTAATGATTAAGGCTGGTTGAGTGGAAGAGAAGGCCTTATGGCCTTAACTCTGCCAGCGAAAATAAAACATTATTATTATTATTATTATTATTATTGGAGAAAAAATGGGAGTATAAAGGTACAGTACATCAGTTATTCATAGATTTCAAAAAGGCATATGACTCGGTTACAAGAGAAGTTTTATATAATATTACATGCCCTGCCCATCTCAAACATCTGGATTTAATGTTGGTTGTGCCAGAGAATCAGTCTATTCCGAGGCTTATTTTGAGGTTTCATAACAAGCTGATTTTTACGGTGATGGGTTGTTAGCCCTTCGCCCAACCCCCAAGCTGGAGGACCATCCCTCATCGGCTGTCCGCAACTGCTTATTCAATATATTCACAGCTACCCTCCATATCTGGGAGGCCGTCTCCTTGATCTGCAACCTGAGGACGTGCCATGCCATGGAGATAGGGACCCACAATACATGGAGTTCTAGGAAAATGGACAATAAAAGTAATGCAGTATTTTCGCAGTTTTTTACATTTTGTACATTCACATTTCCCCATCACATACCTCCAGTGTCCTTAATGCCCATAAGCCGCTTGAACTTCGCAGTCATTTTGCCATCCTGGTCCTGGGCAAATGTTGTTCCTTCCCATTTATTGTTAGAGACTTGTGTTGCTTTTACTTCCTCACTTTTACCATCCTGTGCTTGAGACTGCAAAAGAAAATAATAAATCACAAACTGTACTGTTATAGTTGAAAAGTTGTACACGACAAAATGACACACAAAAAAAATCAATTATAAACATTAACTGCACCCACAAAAGAATATGTAAATTGAACAAGCAGGTCATTTGTAAATCATTACTGCATACTTTTACATAATAGGACCCGACACAAACGAACAATTGGCCAAAAACTGATCCAGTTAAATATTGGAAAGTTTGTTCACATTTTCGTAACTCCCAATCTCCCTTGGGTAGTAAGAATAAAGCTTAAGTACTTTCTCAAGTTTTATACTATTGAGTATGAGCACTTCCTGTGATTATATACTCGTAACCACTAGAACATACTCATATTCGTAAGAATAAAGACATTCTACCTAGCATTCTACAACCTTCTTGATCGTTTAAAAGTTAGTATGCACTCATGTTACCTATCCTCTTTGACCACATTGCACCGTGATGCTCAGTTTTTTTTATAGACTTTCACATGCTATCCGCATGCCTAGATCATATATACCCAGATAGGTCGGCCTTATAGGCTTTGAGGTTAACAACTTTTGTCAGTTTACTATGCTGCCCTCTAGCTGTTACATAAGGAGTCACGTCATAATTCCCATTTGAATTGCATTAGCGACTGTACTGCCATCTCGTGTTCGTTTACGGCAGACAGGTGGCGATCCTGGCAGTTGTTCTCTTCAAAGTGCTGCCAATTTTAACATAGCGATGAGTTATCTGTTACATATATGATCTAGGCCGCATGCTGTAGTGGTTTGTGTTTTGCTTTTTATAAATAAATAAGTAAACAAATAAATTAATTAAATAATAAAATAAATAAGTAAATGAATAAATAAATAAACATGAAAAAGAGAGTGAATCAGATAAGTGACGTTAATAAACAGGAAACAAGAAAAATAGTATTAGGAAATCGTCATTACGGGATCTTGGATAGCGATTACAATCCATTTCCAGAATTCCAGTTATGCTAATTCTATTTTTTATTATAGAGAGTTATATATATAATTTAAAGTAATTGCATTTTGCAATTCAAATTTTACAAAATAAACTGTAGACTAATTGTTAAATATTTAACAATACAATCTAACCTTATAATTTGATAGCCATTCATATTTTTTAGGTTATGTTTTTTTATGAAGAACAAATACGTGTTTAACCAATTTCACATTCACTTTTGTGAAGCGTTAAAGGCTTCTGGAATTCACGTCTTTTTCTATATTTTTCCATGAGGTACTACATCATTCATAAATTCTGCCATCTTTTTTTTATTTAACTTTAAACTGAACACAAATCAACAAATATTCAGAATTGAGCCTGCTACAAACCATACTCAGAATAATATGAGAACGAACTTATAAATATGAGAATATACTAGCTTTTATTCTTATCAAGCTTGAGTATATAATCTGTACAAGATGGACACTTGAGTATATTCTACTATGCTTCCATGTTATGAGTATGTAATCAAAAATGACTAGGTACTCAAATGTTTTTATTCTTACTAACAAGAGTATATACTAAAAAAAGTCCAGTATATACTATATACTCATGTTTATTCTTACCACGGATTGTGTCTTTAATCCACTAACCTGACAGCTGTCATATCTTCTTTCATAATTAGGTGCTTACAATTCAATAACATCTAACCACTTACACAGACATAATCAAGCAATCAATGAATATTCTCATAAAAGGAGAACATGTTACTGAATCAGATCCAACTCCACATCTAATAAACTAGCCTATTTATTATTCATTGTAAACTGCAGCTTACCTTATTTCCCCACAGAAGCTTTCGTTTTTGCATTTGTTCAGCGTAACGTGCAGGGTTCATAGCTGCTGGGTTGTAATACTTAGGTAGCTCAATGCCAGTGTTGGTTTTTACTTGCTGTACCTGTTGTTCAATTGACTTCTGCAGCAACTGTTGTGGTGTCACTGCTGGTGGAGCTTCTGGGGGTCGTAATTCAATACCCAACCTCTCCAGGACTGACAGCAAACACAGAATGTCATTATTAGCAGTAAAATGATCTTCGTATATTTATATTTAAACATGTATGACTGCACACACAAAGTAGAAGCACAGCTACAAACATTTTACTTCATTACTATGACAGTCATAAATCTCCTCTGTGTAGGAATGCTTGCCATATATTATTAAAATTATTCAAGAAATACATACTCCTTTCTCATTAGGAACAATCAAATTTATATCACTCTTTAAAAATCCACCACCTTTGACTGGGTTTGAACCAGTGAACCTCTGATCCAAAGACAGGCAGGTTAATCAACTGACCACCATGGAAGGCATCAACATTACTTAATTAAACAAAATTACGAATTCTGCATTATATGGGAAATGTGCCAACCATTCTTATTTTCTCAGCCACAAAACATGTAGTTCACGTGATTGTAGTGACACATGTTATTATGGGACGAGCATGCATACAAGACTCTACTGCTACTTTTTTTTTGTATTTAAAGCTCAAAAAAACATTTTCAGAAGCCACTGTTAAGACTCTCTCATATGAGAAAGTGTCAGAAATTAAAATAAATCACAAGAGCTGTATCACTTCAGTGTAAATGCTATTCTTTAGGCTTACTATTGATAGCAAGTGACGACCAAATTTTCATGGCACCTCATGTTCCTAATATTGTCCTGGGAAAATGAAATATTATATACTATTAAAGGCCCCATACACGCAAAAACTTACCTGAAAGTAAGTTTGCATAAACCTAAATTGACAGGCAAGTCTCCTTGTGTATGGGCGAAAAGTATCAAGACTTTTGGCCTTGAGGTAAGTCTCCAGACTTCTATGACTGCTTGAAATTTTCTGACTGTAGTGTTCTTCAAATTACGCAGCAGAAAAAGTAAACATAAAAACTACTGTGAACATCTGGTCGAGATTTCATTATTACGTTTTGTAGTTCTCAGTAGCAAAATGGTGGCAAGCTATGAAAGTACTGATTTAAGGAACAATACTTACGCATATCTCTTAGAATCTTTAGAAATGTATAAATCTTTTCCATGCTTAAGAAAAATCAAACAAGTTACAACTAAAGACAAACTATTTAAAAATGGTGCTAAGGAATCGCAAACAAATGAATGCAGAATCATGGAGGAATTGTATTTCTCAAGTGATCGCGATTCTCCATGGGAAATAATTGACTTCAGCGACCTCTTAACGTCTTCTTGGTGAACTATAAGACTAGGAGATATGTCTGAGTATGTATGGGCAATCATCCAATTCAGACATACCTCCCGGAGGTAAGCCTGTACGTACTTACCTCCAGGTAAGTCTTTACATGTATGGGGTCCGTTAGATATGTGATATAGGTTTGAAAATTTCAGTTTATACATTAAACAGTGGTTCTGTTCATTTTCACAAATATTCTATATTTTCACTGTGCTTCTTACATTCTTCATGGGGAAATATTATGACTTTTGTTGTTTAGTCAACTGTCTGAAGACAGGTCTGAATCTTATAAGTGACAACAATAAGGCATCACTTATGAGGCAACAAAGCCAGAAGATATACTTATGAATTAATACTTCCATTTGTTTGAAATATAAATTATTTAAGAAAAGGAGACACAAGACTTTTCCATTGCAGCTAAAATATCTTTGAAGCATGTTTAAATTTACTGCAAACACGTCATCAGTTAGTGAAGTAGAAAAGGGAGGGGCCGTAACAGAAACTTAATGGAACAATAGTTCTCCACACAAAAATCTACTACCATGTACTGTCTTTGTCCATCATAAATTCCACATGGACCCTCTGGGATTCAAACCCAGATTACCAACGTGGAAAGCTGAGGCTCTAGCCTTTAAGCTAACAGTGTGCCCTTATCTGAAAAATTCTCACTTAATACTTATACATACTTGTTAACTTGCTTGGTTTTTTCTCATAGCTGCCACGCCTACTGCTGCCACTACTGCTACTGCTGGATTTACCTCGATCACGTTCACGGCTACGGGATCTCTGTCGCTCTCTGTTAGGTGATGGCCTCCTATCTCTGTAACAGTGCATTAATTATGTATTCACCAGTAATTTAGTAACAGATTCAAATATATACTGTTTATTAATAAAAATATATAACTAGAAAAACATCTTCACTAAAAGATGAAACTTCAGAGCTTAAAGAAACAAAAACTCCACATAAAAATGAGAATAGTATTTAAGTAAAAGCCCAATATGAGATGCTGTCAGGGGGCATAATTCACAGCAATTTAATGCTTATTCACAATGTACTAAAAGGTGACCTGTGGAGCAACAGAATCGCAGAATGGGGGGAAAAAATACAACATAATGCATCACTATAGTTCATTTTAATCCATCAAACATACAAATAAAGAACAACAGTTGTACATCTTTATTCCTACGAAACATAAAATACAATAGATAATGTAGGTACATTTATAAAACACTGAAGACTAATCTATCTTTCAACACAGTGCTACAGAAAACAAAAATTTGGGCCAATTCTTGAAAAAAAAAAAATGGCGTGAATAATTTAGAAATAAAACAAGCTGAAAGATTGTAATACTTGATGTTGATGATGATAATTTAGCAAAAGCAAAGAGAAGAAACAGCAAATTACGTTTGTAGTATTATCACAGTCCAGTATAGGCTATACAGCCACGAAGCTTGAGTTTATGAGGGTACTAGGAACAATAGACTGTGCAGGTACTATTTTGCATTGTCTGTAATGAGGCGATAGTAGCGATCCTAGTGGTTAGCAACTATTTATGGATGCATATTTACTATGTATTGAGCTTCGTAACTATATAAACTAGACTGTGGTATTATAATAAAGTTAGAGATGACACCTTTAAAACATAATAAAGGAATTATCCAAAATTTCTTCTTTAGTTCTCAACATACCGTTCTTCAATTTTTCATATATTCATATAAATCCAATTCCTATACATCATAAAAGCATAGATGGAACTTCAAAACAATTTTCTTTTTCTTCACACACAGGAATTATTGTCATACTGTTCTATTAAAAATATAAAACTGGAAAACTAAAAGGCAGTGGAAAAACTGGGAGCATCTTATGATGTCTACAAATAATCTTAATGGATTCAAACTTAAATTGGTTTATGAAAATGATGACGAACATAGATGAAAGCTAAGTCTTACAGGAAATGTAAAAAAAAAAAAAAAAATGTATATACAGTAACAGATTTATGTTTTTATTCAACAAAATATGTTTACTTCTCCCCAAATCTGCATGAAGTTATGGGCTTTTTACTTTAATTTTATGTAATCAAATCACGTACAGTGTAAGCCTTTTCCCTTATCTTTTTTCTATGGTGGATACTTTAATTTTTTCATTCACCCATATGAAGCCAGTTGTGTAGACCAATTTACTTAGAGTCATTGCCAGTGTCTGAGCCATAGGAAACTGGTCTATGCTATACCCAACATATTTCATCTAAAAAAAAATTGCATTTCTTTCCTCCGTATATAATACCTTATGCCTATACATGTAATTCTTTTTAAGCAAAGAATATGAAAACTATTGTAAGCTAGTAAGCAGAAAAGACATATTTATGATTTTACTGTATTCAATTCTCAGCTGACCTTCATCTGCAACCAAAAGGGAGAAAACAAATTCCAGACTCTTATTAACATATCAACAATGACTACAAGTTAAGGTTCTTATTTCTTCATACCTGTCCCTCTCACGACTACGTGATCGTTTATAGCGTTTCTCTTCACGATGTCGAGATGAAGTGTGTTTTTCTGCAGGACTGTGTGAACGCTTTCTGCTTCCTCTATCACGACTTCTTGACCTCCGCCTATAATCAGAAACAAATGTCACACTTTACAAATACTGCATTAATCATATGACATGATGCAACTTTTACAAATTAAATGATATAGCAAAGTACAGAGTGGACCGCTCGAATGTACCTAATTTCAATTGTAAACAGTTGAAGATAGAAACCTACAGTAACGTTTATATGAAAGAAAAACTCAACAAGTTTCGTTATGCACATCACCATATCTCTACGTGAGCTCCAGCTGTCACTGTGACGATATCGAGGTGAACGATTTCTTTCCAAGCACGTTGGAGCATGTCTTCTGGAATGCTCTCTATAGCCTCTATGATGCGCTCCTGAAAATCACGAAGGTTTCTGACTGGGGTGGCATACACTTTATGTTTGACGTAGCCCCAGAGAAAGAAATCAAGCGGTGTTAAATTAAGATCAGCACTGAGACAGTCTAGCATTGTATTGGCGAATTCCACTCGTTTGGGTTTGTCATCCAGCTCCAGACGTTGCATTAACTGCGTTTGTGGACAATTCGTTGCAATGTTGATTTTGGTACTTGAAGTTCCCGCGAAGCTCTTCTTAATGACTTCCTCGGGCTTCGCTCATACGCGGCTTGAACATTTGCAACCATTTCGTCGGATGTTCTACGACCACCACCATGCTTATTCAACACTGATCCTGTAGCTAAAAATGTATCGTGCCACTTCGTAATGCTTTTAGCAGTTGGAGCATCATGGTTAAACACTCGTCGATACTCCCTTTAACTCTAACAATTGATTTAAACTCCGCATACCACAACACAGTTTGCGCTTTCCATCTGCGGTGTCTCCATTTTGACAATCGATACAATCTACGAAAAGAAACCGTGTCTGAGTACCATCTACCGACAGGATTCGAAACTTGAGTTTTTCTTTCATACAAATGTTACCGTAAGATTCTATCTTCAACCGTTCACCAGTCACATACAATTGAAATTAGGTACATTCGAGCAGTCCACCCTGTATGTATTCAGTAATTCAATGACCTAGTTCGTATATCTTGATATGTATATTTAATTTGTAACTAAAATTAATCATGTTTATAATATGAAAGATGACAGTTAATCTGGGTTATTTTGAAGTTTAAAAATTTTTTAACCAATTTTCATAATTGAAGCATCGGCTGCAACAACGTTGTAAGTTACAAAATTTTCATTCGGCATGTTTCCGTGTGTATGTCATGTTACCTTGCTATACTCCTTGGCTTGCAACTGTCCATCAATGCAATACGTGAAATTTGTCCACCCAAAAGTTTGCTACCCTGGAACTACGTTGTAAGTGTACACATATTTTCAGCTCCTGTAAATTTTACCAAATGTGTGTGTGTGTGTGTGTATCTAATTCTCTGGATTTAACAATGAAGTCATCATCCTTCTTGCTTCCCAATATTTTGATGGAAGGTCCACAAATGTCCTAAGAGTTTCACAATTAGCCAGGTGCTCCATCTCCATGTCCTCTTCTCTGGTGCACAGTAAGCATTTAGGTGAATTCAGTACTCCAATACGATGGAGGTGTTTACTGAGGCAATCATGATCAGTAATCAATCTAAACATGGCCACGGCAGATTTTCGAGGTAGATCAGGAATTAGTTTTGGATCTTTGAATGATTCTTTCTATTTTGAATTTTGATGTTTTGCCTGTTCGCTGTAACTTATTCTTTTTATGACTCGCTTTATTGATTCATATGGGAACTTGAAATTTGTTTTTAAGTTGATATGAGTTCCTTTCTTTGCTAACATATCGGCTTTCTCGTTACCGTTCACTCCGCAGTGGGCCGGGATCCATTGGAAGATCACTTTTTTATTTAGAATTTGAATTTGTTTTACCATGCAATGAATTTCTTTTACTTTTTCCATTTTAGGGGATGTAGTTGAGCTGATGGACTGGATTGCAGCTTTGGAGTCAGACAGGATGACTATGTTTTTGCACTGGTTTAGCCAAACAAATACATTTTGAAGTGATGTATAAATGGCTTTAACTTCGCCATCAAAATTTGTTGTGTACTTGCCAACATTTTTATAAAGAGAAAAGTATTGGCAAGTAGCTCCTGCTCCAGCTCCTTCATTTTGATCCATGAGAGATCCATCAGTGTAAATGTACAACCAGTCCTTTTGTGGATATTTTCTATTAATTGTTTGTAGGGCAATGGCTTTTGCTATTTCTGGATTTATATCTTTTTTGTTGAAGACTTCATCAAGATCAAGGCAGCAATCTACTTTGAAGTTGTTAAGTGGATTATATTATTTTACCAAATGTAACATAACGTTGTTCCAGCCGACGCTTCAATTATCATTGTAATCTGGCATAGAGTAAATATAAATTAAATGTCCCGGAATACAATATTCACAGTGAAATTAGTATAGACTATAAATGCTTTCCTAAGAGAAATTGGAGTAGAGAAATATTTATACTCTTCGTTGAAAATTCAGTTCAACTTCCAAACGTCCTAAGGCAATTGACAGGCAACTTGCGAAGGACAGCAGAGAGTGCCTCAATGTTCCAAGGATTACTGTCCCTTGTTAGAAACCCATTTGTTACATATGAGTAAACCAGTGAAGCAAGGCCTAATATAATTTAGCGTTTGTATCACCTTTGAATGTCGATTTTCGTACACAGATAATAATATACGTCATATAGCTATTTCATGTAAATTTGTACAAAATTAATAACATATTTATTTAAATGATATAATGTATAAATGAAGTCAAATGCGTTACTTTTGAGGTTATTAAAAATATCTTGTATGTGCAATCCAAAAAACGAAGATTAAAATTCGCACAAAGTTCATTCATATAGAATAGATATATACTTAAGCACCTGATGTCTGATTGCAGCATCTATGAGAATATTTCTGACGTTTCTTTTCTCTCTCTCTCTTGCATGGAGGAGGAGCCCGAAGGCTTGCACTGCAGCCTGAGGCTTACTGTGCTTACCACTCCTACTCTGTGAACGACTAGGTAGTCAAACGGCGCACTCTTGTACAAGTGCAGCACGCCACACCATTAAATCAACCCAGGCTATTGTATGGATGATGATTATGATGATGATATGTGAATTAATGATGGCAAAGTGAATCCGAGGTCCAACGCTGAAAATTACCCAGCAATTCTGCTTCAATAGGTTAAGGGAAAACCGGGAAAAAAAACCACAATCAGGTAGCTTGTCCCAACCAGGATTTGAACCTGGGCCCGTTCGTCTGACGTGGCTTAAATCTGCATTCACAATATTTTGTATTTAAATTACGGAATATATGTCCAGCTATCTCTCTACATATGATGAAACAGTACATACAAAAAAAAAAAAAAACAAAAACATATATTTCTAAAACGTGACAACTAACAAATCATAATACAGTGGACACTGGTTAATTCGACATTCGATAATTCGAATTATTGGGAAATTCGAATAAAAGTACAATCCCCTTGAAACTCCTATTTAAAATAACGTAAAAAATTTATGTTTAATTTGACGTTTTGAAGCCACCATTTAGATAATTCGAAGGAACAATTTAATTTTTTCATTATGAAAAAAGTATTCTGAATTTTATAAAAGTCGAAATATGGTTCGTGTACATCTCAGTTAAAATTTCCAAGAATCCATCTTCTAGTTTCCGCATTCCTAGTTGCTTATTGTTAAATTTCCATTAGACTGTGACTACTGGCAAACGAACTTTACCTTATTGTCCAGCGCTTTGTGTCTTCAGGTAGACGCCCACCCCTCCCTCATCGCCCAAGAACTGGAAATAACGAAGTACAGTACCCTCCCTTACTTTCACAGTACGTGCAGTACAAAATTCAGTGAACTTAAAACCTTCAGTTGATAGGAATGTTTCAGTGACTCGTTTTACGTACAATGTCAAAACGCAGAGTGTACACCAGTTTAACACTGGCAAAAAAAGTTGAAGTGCTCAGGGAAGTAGAAAAGGGAATAAAAAAGAAGAACGTTATTGCCAAGGAATATTGAATATTGCTGAACACTTTATCCACCTACATAAAGAATAAAGAAAAAATATTGGAAAGTTGGAGGTGGAAATAGGAAACGCATAAGAGGAGGTGAATTTCCTGAAGTTGATGAGTGTGTGCTCAAATGGTTCAAACAATCGCATGATCGCAACATACCATTGAGTGGCCCATTAGTGAGTACCAAGACAGAAGAATTCGCAGAAAAATTGGGCATTAAAAACTTTAAAGCAAGTTGGGGTTGGTTCAGCGGATTTCAAGAAAGAAATGGCATTTCGTTTAAAAACGTGTACGGTAAGAGTGCTTCAGTTAATACGGAAACAGCTAATGAGTGGAATTACGAACAAAAAGACATCTTTAACGTGGATGAAACTGGACTTTTTATTTTCTACTGATTGTTTGTCTTGTACTCAAGTGCTTTAAACACTGTGTCACGCTACTAGGACTACACTTTTTATGGATAAAATATGGAAATTAAAAGGGTGAGTTGCATTGCATGTTAATTATAGTATTTGTATGAAATAAATTTATTTCAGGGCACACTATTTTGCAAAATAAAGTGTTTTTTTGTTAATTCGAAGTTTCGATAATTCGAAGTTTTTTAAATTCCCCTTTGAGTTCGAATTAAAAATGTCCACTGTATACAAAATTAGTCCTCAACCAATACTTTATGCCATTCAAAGTGGAACTCAAATATACTGTTAAATTAATGGGTTTTGATGGCAGTTCGGTATAATTTTGAGATATAAAAGAAACGTGACTTACCTCTCCCTGTCTCGCTCCCTGCTATGAGACTTGCTTCTCCTCTCGTCTCTCCTAACCCGATCACGGTCCCTACTTTTAGCACGTGGGGTATGTTCCTTTTCTCTGTACACAAAAAGGTCAGAGGTTGTATAAATGAACTATGCAGAAATATCCTACTACTACTACAACTAACAGGTCTACAGTTACAAAAGCAAATTCATATAGTACTGTTTGCAAGAAACTAGCACAAAAGATGTTCATATCTAAAACCACAGTTCCCTCAGCCATTTTAGTATATTAGAAATTTCATTACCAGTTTTTCAGAAGCATACTGAAGGACATAAATCTTTAGACACACTAAGGCCCAATTGTATAAAACTCCCTGACTAAAGATCAACTTTGATCGAAGATCGGAAAGTGAACCGAGTTCAGACACTTCTTCTATTGTATAAAACTTTTCTGCGAACAAATTACCTTGGTTCAAATGCAATCTAAGTTCACGTGAAAAGAATTTGGCAACATCGTATAAACAGGTGAAGTATGTGATGCGCGGACCATGTTGTACAGGTTTGTTCAATGTTGCCAATCTAGCGACTTTAACTCTTTTTCAACGACAATTTCTTTTAACTTTTATATTACTTAAATAGGGATTTAGTGACCTTTTTAGCACCCGACAATGACAAAATTTAATCTTTCTTTATTGATAATGAGAAATACAGCGACTTTCCAACTACTTTTTGGCGACTTTCCGTACACTGTGTTGGAGACACTGGTTTGTTTTGTACATTGTAAATAATGGCGGACAATAAGAAGGTTGACTGTTCTCCAAATTGTTAACATGTTATGGTGTTTAATACTGCTAAACATAATAAAGCTTTATAAAACGACAATTGAAAATTTATGAATGTACATATCATATCCATTAATAATTAATGGTTGTTATAAACATAATATATATATAGGTTATGGTATTTGATACTCCTGAACACGATAAAGCCTTATAAAATATAATAATGTTTGTGTATTAAGGCAAGAAATCTACCATATCTATAAAAAAGGTAAAGGTATCCCCGTAACATACCATGAAGGCACTTGGGGGGCATGGAGGTAGAGCCCCATGCTTTCCATGACCTCGGCACTAGAATGAGGTGGTGTGGTCGGCACCACGCTCTGACCGCCTTTTACCCCCGGGAAAGACCCGGTACTCAATTTTATAGAAGGCTGAGTGAACCTCGGGGCCGTTCTGAAAGTTTGGCAACGAGAAAAAATCCTGTCACCACCTGGGATCGAACCCCGGACCTTTCAGTCCGTAGCCAGAACTACCATATCTATTAATATTAATAATAATGGTTATTCTTTTTGCACAATCTGCCACTCGTATATTTCAAACAGAAAAGAAATAACTGATCATCTAACTTAATCGGAGAAATTTCTTCAGTCAAAGTTGACTTTAGTTTAAGACAAATTAATCTCAGATTAGACTTTATACAACACAAAATTCCAAGTTCAGCTAGAACGAGGATCAATTTAACCTCTGATCTAAGATTAAATGGTTTATACTATCGGCCCTAAAACAACAACACACAATATTGGAGTTGTTCTGTTCGTCACTAGATATTTATGCTTATGTATTAATTCGCGTTATTTACCCCCAAGATTTTAGGACATATCTTTCATAATTTTATTTCTCTTACGTAATTTTCCCCTCTTGCATTACAAAAATTGGACACACTTTTACCTTTCGAGAGCGTATTTTGTGAAGATTCTAATTGTCGTACAAATACGTGCAAAACTCAAGATCATTAACCATCCTTTCCACGGCGAATAGCAGTGATCAGATATTCCCAACTACCTGCATCTCGCATCAGAGATAAAGAAACAAGTAGTACTGCTCAGTCTCTGAGAGCAGTCAAAAGTCAAGTTGTATAAGTGCGCAACGGAGAGAAAAAAAGTAACAGTTGTACAGTAAATTTTCAATATCAAATTATCAACTTTGAGGAAAAAAAGCAGAGTAAAGCATGCAGGAAGAGAGTTCGATGTAGAACCAAAATGAATTCGATACTGGAGGGCTCTTGGCTTGGCTTTTTGAGACCTAGTAATGGATCCTTGTACTTAGACTTGCTTTGACCTATTGTGCATCTTTTATATGTGATGTCGAAGTCCAACAGGTGGTATTCGTGAATCCCATGCTGAGAGATGGGACATCCTGTCTCAGCCCTGACACAGCACAGTCCCATCCTCAGACGAGCAGTCTGGAAAGTCCCAGGGCCAGGAGTCCCAAGCCCTTCCTATATCAACTTCTGAAAGCCATATTACACCCCAGACTTCAACCCAATCTATTTTTATCTACTTCAGATGATAGATGAAATGAGGGGAATATGGAGAGTGTTAGTGCAATGATAGAGGGAAGCAGAAGTACTCCAAGCAAAACCCTCTGCAATGACTGCTTTGTCCACCACAAACACAAACTCTCATCATGACCTGGCCAGAGATCGAACCTGGGCCACCTGGATGGAAGAACGCGAATGCTTGAACCACAGATGCAGCAATATTGCAAGTTGAAAAAGAAATGAAAGTGAAGTTCACGTGTAAATAATTTCACAGCCCAAAATGTGGTAAATATCCTCATATTGGATTGTTTGGTGTTATTTACTTCCGATATTTTGTAATCATTACGTAATTTATACCCCTCGATTTTTCTATTCAGAATTTTAAGAAAAAGGGGGAGGGGGAAATTACGAGAGTCAACACAATACAATATGTCAAGCCATTCATAGTTTTCTGCCTAAGGGCAAGTCTTTCACTGCAACCCCAGCATTCCCAAATCTTTCCTATTTTCTGCCTTCCTCTTAGTATCCGCATATGATAACAATTAATAAAAAAATTAATATAATGAAACTGATACATTTCTTTAACATGTTTCATAACAGTGCCGTACCTTTGTCACATTATTTCTTTCTTCCTTTTTTACTATGCTTAACCTCTCCTTTTATCCAACTTACACACCACTGTGGGTAGGAGAGGGAGTTTCATTTGATCCATGGACAAAAGATAAATTTCTTCCACCATCCGTGCTAGGAATCAAATCTTTGACTGCTTGGTTAGGAAGCACATGCGCTATCCACATAGACACAAAAGCAGACCTTTGTCGTGCTACAAATAACATTATTGTTTACAGTTTATCTTTTCGAATTATTATTCAAAAGACAAACGTAAATGAAATAACCTAATATGCACACAAATAAGATGAACTTCCGCTTTCTGGATTGTACACAAAAAGCCATTATCTGTTTCAAAAATAAGTATCTGACTTCAATTGTACATTGTATGATTTAAGTAGATAACTATGCAATTAATTTTGAACACGTTTATATTCAATAGCTGTATGTTATAATCACGTCCAAGATTATATTTGTATTTATGAAAATCATTAAGAGTGATGTGAATGTGTGTTTACATACCGGTAGTGATTTCCTCATACATAACAAATATGTTTATAACAAGTCTTGCTGATTCTATAACAATGAGGCATTCTTCACTATTAACAGCAATTACATGGCTTGGCCCAGTGAGAATGAAGAGCATATGGAGCTTTATACTGCATGTTTCATTTTATCTCTCTCTTCATCTTGTGCAAGAAACAAAATAAATAAAAAAAATGTACCGGTATAGACTTATTTCAGGTAAACTGTCGTTTTGTCTTTGATGTAAATAAAAAAAAATTAATTTCTTTTACAAAAATTATATTTCATGTGTATCATTTCCAGTTAAATTGATCTGACTACTAACAAAATTCGTCCAACAGTTCAGGATAAATTGCCGTATACAGACTGGATTCCTAAAACTACTTCCTCTGATGCTGAAAATGTGTAAAAACGCAAAAATCTGAAAATATTTTTCTCTCTCCTCACATTTTGCCATTTAACCATTCCAGTGAAAAGATTTATTAAATCAACATACTTAGACTTCAACAAACAAAATTTGATAACACAATCTCAAGAGGAAAAAAATGGAACTCTCTGCATCACAATCCACAGTTAATTCCCAATTTACCACGAAAATCGTCTGTAGCTGCATTTAGATTGGCAACAGGCCATGTCTGTTTGGCCAAGCACCTGCATAGAATTGGAATATATCAGTCCCCTAACTGCCCATTATGCAATTCAGATCAAGAAGTGGATTCGGAACACCTCAAAATCTATGCTTCAGTGGCTGACCATGACAATAACTTTGAAAAATATTGGAGTGCAAGAGGTCAAATGACTTTATTGTCAAATCCCTGGCATTAGAAAATAACAACAATATTTTGTACGAAAAAAAAAATCGGCATCCTATTTCGATTTAGACAAACTCTTAGCATGAAATCAAATTAAATGCTATTTAAACGATTTTTAACACAAGCTTTTCGTTTAGGTAATTTTATTTTTATTGCCACAGTGGATCAGTGCTAAACTGGTGGGCTTATAAACCAGGATCTTAGAGTTAAATCCCTCTCTACCTTGAAATTTTAACTTGTGTTGCACAAGCCTGTGGTCCAGGGAACATATGGGTTTTCTCTGGGCACTCCAGTTCCCCTATGACATTCCAACAATTCTCAATCATCATTAATTACGAGCGTAATGTAAATCCATTGCCTTTTGTGCACTCTGGATAGTCTCTGAGAAACTATGTAGTATACACTTCCCAGCACTGACGACATCTATGATCCCACTCACAGAGTCAGGGCAAATAATAGCAAGTTAAGGATCCTGCCATTGGACAAAAAAATCCTGGGATCTTAACTACAATTGAAGATATTTTAGGTTGATTATTTAACGACGCTGTATCAACCACTAGATTATTTAGCGTCAATGAGATTGGTGATAGCAAAATGGTATTTGGCAAGATGAGGCCGAGGATTCGCCATAGATTACCTGGTATTCACCTTACGGTTGGGGAAAACCTCGGAAAAAACCCAACCAGATAGTCAGCCCAAGTGGGGATCGAACCCGCGCCCGAGTGCAACTTCAGACCACCTGGCAAGTGCCTTAACCAACTGAGCCACACCAGTGGCTCAACTGTAGATATCAATGGATTGTAATGCAGAATTTACTGCAACTGGAAATATCAATGAATTGTAATGCAGAATTTACTTCCCTACCGCAGTAAGCTGCAACATACAAATTCGTGTTTATATAATGACCTACGAACTTAAATCCGAGCTTATTAACACAGTAACTGTTTATGAAGCATTTATACGGAGAAAATATGTGAAGTTACATTGTAGAAAGTACCCTACAGAAGTTAGAATCTAGAACAAATAGGGATCATCTCTTCCAATGTGAAACAATTCCAAAGATACTAACAATGCCTGCTCGAACGCATCCATACATCCAATGGCTGCTTATACTGCCTGCTCATTCAATGGTCAAACATGTAACATGAATAGAAAAAAATTGCAGCTTATAAACGTTATAAGTCAAATTAAATTTATGACAAACAAAGCCAAATAAAACATAACCACTTATTGTGTAGCTGATAAAGAAAAATGTACACTTACTTGTAGTCACGGCGATTATGCTCTCTACTATTACGATGTTCATGACGATCCTTCTTCTCTTTTTCAGTTCTTCCTTTCGAGTATTTGTCCTTGTGCCTATCTTCTATCCTGTGTCTACTGTCTTCTTCCCTCTTCTTGCTCACTTCTGCGGTACTCAGCCCATTTCCTGACTTTCCATCCTTTGAAAGACTTCCACCTCTCTTATCCCGCTCGCCATCACTGCTGGCGATTGAATTGTCTGATGACCGGGATGACCGTGAAGATGAGGATTTCGTTGATGACTTATCATCATCGTCATTATCCTCGTTGCTACTTCCGCTGTGGTTGTTGTTCGACTCCTGATAAGAAGAGAGATGATGCATTAATCAAACCTCAGACCAACGGTCACTCAACTTTCTATCATGCCAATAGCCGTCAAAGCCATCGTTTCCATCTTACTGATTAAAGTGCTTCATAAGCCATTAGATAATGAAATTACAAATTAAAGACTTTAAAGTAAGTTCATGAATGTAACGAATTACACATTAAAATTCTCCAAATATAAGAATTTCGTTTAATTGTACAATTTAAAGTTTGAAAAGAGGAAGCACTACAATTATTATTAGCTATTATGCCAAATAAATCAATGACAGAATACTGTATTTCTGATATAACAAAATTCTAGGAACTATATTAATATTTGTGAGAAAAAAAAATTAAATTGAAACTTAATATACGTAATGTAAATATGGTAGCCACAGGAATAATTAATATAATTCCACAGATAAACCTACAGGGCATGCATGTAAACTCTGGGAATAAAACTAGTTTTACTTATAAATACACAGAAGAATGAGAGAAAATTATTTGCATAATACTTAAAATGGACAACCATGGCCTTAACAGATGGTCATTTCTAAGAAACAGGATCCGAAATCCATGTTTTTATTAAGCTCTAAAATTATTATTAATGGTTTAGGCTTTTACTACCTCCTCCATTTCAATATTCATTTGACCATAATCAAAATTATGCACTGGCCTAACTAGATTTACCTAGCGCAGTAACTGGCCCAAATTGCTCTTGCACTCAGTGTGCTATTCCTACAGACTAAGATGTTTAAACACTTACTTGGTACGATTTTCTCAGTATACCTGGCCTGCTGGTACTCACCCCATCACATCGTGTGATTGTTGAGTGTTGATTTGAAGATCAGAGCGTTGCAACTTTACACATCTCGCCTTGCGATGGCATTGGCACCACTGTCCATGCACATGGTAGTATATTTAACAGAGCGTGTTAATATTTTTAGATCTTTAATAACATTTCCGATGGCATATTTCATTTTACAAGATATCTGGTTGAAGCACTTTAAAGTTTTTATCTTTCGCCTTATAAAGCTTTGTGTTACTACAGGTTGTTGAGCATGGAACACTTATAAACTAGTATGTTTCTACATTTGTCTTACAAACATCTTAAATTAACATTCAAATAATTCTCTTGCAATAAAAACTAAACTAACGAACTGGGGACAAATATTACTTATAACAAACAAACAGGGAAGATTTATAATGTGTCTAAAAATCTTTTACCCTTCCCACCCAAAACACGTGAAATAAAAATTGTCTCCTACCTCACTCATATCCATCTGCACATTGTCGTAGTTCACATCTTCTTCACACTGCCGAATTCTGTCCATACCTCTCTCATTATCGTCCTTCTGCAGTTTAAAGATAACGAAGTTAGTTATGTCAGATCATATGTAATAAATGTGTAAATTTACTCTTCCGACTATAAATTATGCAACACAAAATACGGCATCCATTATCCGTTGCTTATTTGGCCCGACCAAGGCCTTATCGATGCGTAGGCGACAAGACAGTGATCCTGCTTCTATTCTTAGAAGAACACTGCCCTAATCCAAAAATTAACCTCCCCATCAAATTTAGGAACTAAGACACATACGTACTTTGCAAATTTTACAAATCTTACCTTAATATCTTGATAATTTTCTCCACTTTCGTCGTCGCTTCCATATCCTACCAACGATTCCATGATGGCGTCCTTCTCATTAGCATTGCAACCAACTGCTAACACAGAAAAAAATCGATAAAAATTATATCCAGCTTGTTGACTTTATCATTTATTTCCTTTACACATAATAATTATTTCATATAAATAACATGTAACTCTTACCAAAATATGTTCATGGCACTGAACAATCGCAATTTAAAATATTATCGTGTTCCTCAATTGGTCACATTGTTTATTGTTATAAACTTCACTTGCACTCTGGTGTGTTTCGTGGCGAACTTGTCATATAAATCGATGTCAATATCAAGGATTATATAGTATCAGTAGATAATATATTACCATAAAAAAAATATATTTTTATAACACCTGTAGCGTTGCGTGGTACTACAAATCCGTCGCACCTGAATTCAGGGTGCGAATTAACGGCTTGCGGGGGTGAAATCATATTAACATCCCTGCCAGGGATAACTTCATCACAGGAATGTCAACAGCAATAATAATAATAATAATAATAATAATAATAATAATAATAATAATAATAATAATAATAATGTGTATGGTATTCTCTATCTAGAATTCTATCCCCCGCCCATCAGAAATCTTAATTCGCTCCCTGCCTGGGCTCGATTTTAAGGATGTGGAAATTTCATCCTCTCGCATAGAAATTGAGTGTATGTTCCATAACTTAAGTTTATCCTGTCGTCTTACCTCTTCAGTCCCGAAACCAATTTAAAATTAGTTTAAATATGACTGGTTACAATCATAGGCAGAGGCAGAACAGCTTCCTTGGGGGGGGGGGGGGGGGGCATAGGAAGACCACTGAATACCCATATAACGGGGTTATGGGGGACATCATTTCTTACTTCCTCCTCCTCCTCCTCCCCCGTTACAGCTTAACAGTGAGACAGTATATCGGAATATAACCATTTAATAAATGTATTTTCTGAAGCATGTTTCTTACAGAAGTATATCCATATCCTCGATGTTTTGGACCGAGTTGTATGCGGCTTGAACTGTATGTCTATTACAATAACTTAAAACAATCTCACCCTTTTTGTCTCTCATACAGAAACTCATATATACATCAATAAAACTTCATAAGAAAATATGAAGCTTACCTCCCTGAAGATATATGAAATGTAAACCTTATTTTATTTAATCTCGTCTTTAAGTTTACACATTACTGGGATCATTTTTCTTTTTTCTGCATTGTTGTGCAGTATGTTATTCACATTTCTCCAAGTGGCGGCCTGAACACCTACAGACACATGAGTACAGGCTGTTACAAAAAAAACATTACAGTGCTTCCATTCCTCAAATGGGGTATAGAAATTCTTATACATTCAGAAATTTAAAATAATAATATTACACTCCAGACACATGCTCTGAAGACATTAATTCGTCAATTTATGCACAGAAACTTAATCATAAACAAAAGCAAAAACGATATTTTGAATTCAATATTTTCTAACAATAGAAAAAGAAAGTTGAAGCAAGTTTCGGGGGGGGGGGGGTCCATAACTTCGCCTATGGTTACAATTAGTCTTATTATAATTTCTTAAAAAGTGATTATGTTCCTATTGTGTTTCTCCTATAGCATGAAGTATGACCAAATAGGTCTTATTATTAGTGTCTGAAGTATAGTATGTTTATCAAAGTTTGGAGCCTGTTTCTTTATCATTGCCAATATGGACCAAGTCACCAACGTACCTCAGTTGGGTAAGGCGCTTGCCTGCCGGTCTGAAGTTGCACTCGGGCACAGGTTCGATTCCCACTTGGACTGATTACCTGGTTGGGTTTTTTCCGAGGTTTTCCCCAACCGTAAGGTGAATGCCAGGTAATCTATGGCGAATCCTCGGCCTCATCTCGCCAAATACCATCTCACTATCAACAATCTCGATGCAAAATAACCTAGTAGTTGATATAGCGTCGTTAAATAACCAACTAAAAAAAAATATGGACCAATAATAGACATCCACAGACAATGGGGTTCCTTGGAAACTTGTGTTCTTCCTCTAAACTCACTTTCATTCCAGTTTTCATCATGTTTTCATTCCATAAGCTTTTGGAATATAATTTTTATTTTCTCACATTGTGATGCTGCAAGAGATCAATTCTAAGATTCTTATGAAAATATCTACACATTTCATTATTGCTGATGCCCAGTAAGTGTTATATCTATCTGCTCTTTCGTCCTATGTTACCTGCATACAATCCTTTTTCCCCATACTAATTATTGGATTTTCCACAGATTAAATATCTGCTTAAATTAATGCAAAAAATGCATGCAGTACTCCAAAAACACGAGTTTATACGAAATCATCATGCCAAATTGCACAAAATGACAATTTGTTCAAAATCCTCTTTAAGAAAGGGCTCAAGATCATAACAGGCTGCATGGCCTAACACTTGCATGGCTGATGATGGCATAATAAATAATTTAAAATACTACGAAAGTTTATAACTTTAAAAATTCTTAATGTTAAAATATATATACTAAAACAAGGTAATATACCTTACACACCCCAGCATTAGTAAGACTGCTGATGCCGAATTGTATTACTTCGAAATGGCCGTATTTAAGGTGTATTACCTTTTTTAACATATTTTAACAATATTAAGTTTTAAAGTTTTCAATATTGAAAGGGTTACAAAGTGAATTAGAACCACGAAAAAAGTAAACAATTCTAAATGAAACTCCATAAGCAGCTTTGTTCAGAGGAAGAACTGCAATTTTCCTCGAAGATTCTATCATAGTGCTATAGCAGGGATTCATACTTACATAATTGATTACACCCAACACAACTCCTAAGTAACCATTGTGAGCATGCGCAGTACAGAAAAAGCGTTCCAACACAATCCGAACCAGTCCTGAACCGGAAACATGTACTGCAGTCAGGCGTTCCAACAAGCTTTTGACGCGGGTTCCGAACGGTCAGAAATAGTCCGCGGATTGAGGCATGTACGGAAGAGTACGCAAGACCCGCATGCACATAAGCTCTCCAACGTCTCCTGGATACTGAAGAAAGACATGCTCGACTGTTCACATCAATGAGGTTAAAGATGAAAAGTGACAGTGCAGACGAATAATAAAACTAGAGATTTAATTTAAATTTCCGCCAAAAAGAAAGAGAATGGAAATCATTTGGGTATTTAAATAGTTCATTACAATTTCAACATGCAGCTTTGATTAAAAGTATAATAAATAACGTGCATACATTAATAATTAAAAAAAAAAAGAACTATTTTTAGATGAGAGTCCCCCAGTACACGACATTGAATTAGCAGAATTCTTGCCTTCCATATTTTTTGTCATCTTTTTATAGAAAATGATCGAAGTTCTATTTTCTGCAATTAGAATTAGCTGCAAAACGATAATAATTAAGCATCCCGTTCTTGGCAAAGATGATCATAGTTATAGCATCTCTGGATTTAGTACATAACGATCCGCGACAGCGTTCCAACAGCGTCCAGTCCAGTTTCAATCCCATAGCAGATGCTCAACTAGTGCATGCGCATAAGATGGTACAGGAACCGTACATGAACTGATCCATGAACCGCTTGTTGGAACGAACCTATAATAGGACCAAAAACATATATTTCAATGCTGTGACTGTATTGCTACATTTCCAGTGAACAGTGTCACAAAACCTCTGCTTCAAATAATTACAATATCTGAACAACAAACTTTCTTTTACTGAAATGGTAGTATTAAATAGCAATTCAGAATATAAGATTTCTAGAAAATCTTAGCTGCTTACAGTCAAAGCTTCAATCCAGACAACAAATTCCACAATTTGGGACATCTGGCCGAAATCTACAGCTGACCACTAGGATCCAGAATACAAAGCAGAGGTTAAATGAAAAATACAATATGATTGCGGAGAGAATACGGAACAATGATAAATTTAAAAATGAAGTACAATTTGATTTCGGAGAAACATGAGATGAAAATACATTGAAGAGTAATGAAATGAAGTGAAAAAAAAAAATTGCATAGTATTATACAAGTGATTGTCTAAAATGGATAATGAATCTCTCAATACCATTAGACAAATTTTGTTAATGTCCTCATCAGAAAATTTAAGAGAAAGGAGAATGGTTTTGGTTAACTTAAATTAAGTTCCCCTAGCGCCAAAAAGAAGTCCTTTCACATCCCATGTGTTAATATTCATTTTGTATCTCTCACTGAAGTGAGGAATACATGGGTTGTAAATAGACTTCTTTTCATCGTTAACGTTATTAGCTTGTTGATCATCCTTCTCAAAACGGACAGTGGGGCCAAGAATGAGGCTTCTTTGATTCGGGCGATCGATGGCTATAATGTCTGCTCTTCTCATTGACCCATTCTCAGCCAAGCAGTGCACTTCTTCGTAAACCTCCCACTTTGCCTTCCGAAGAGTGGTTGCGATGGAGCTTCTCACTTTATGGTGGCAATTGTTCCTCAGTAGTTCTCCTTTAGGGCAATAACCCAAAACATGCCCAAGGGTTTCTACTTCGCTGCATCCTGGATGACGACAGTTTTGATCTTGAAAGGAACAACCTGGCACCGATCGTACTGCTGCAATGTTTGTGGACATCTTTATGGCATTGTTCTTACCTTGTTCTTTCCATGTGATCTTCATTTGGTAATAACTAGTGTGATTATTATATATATATATATATATATATATATGAAAAGGTCAGTTATTTTGGACTATTTGTTCCTATGGAATAAATCATGCCCTAAAATTGTGATAACTCTTTCGTAATTTGTTTAGTTACATCATGGTGTGTGACAAAATGTTTCACTGTTTCTATTAATAGTAAAAGTGTCAATAAAGGACACAAGATTGTTGGAGGCAAGCATGGGCAGCTCCAAAGTGGGAGACATCTTAACAGTGAACATGTGCTATATTTTCGCGTTCTTATATTTTCATAGCAAACCTAATTTCGAGAAAAATTTATTTTGAACTTATGACATTTCGTGTTTCTTGGGGTTTAAAATACGATTGTGTAAGTGTAAGAAACGTATAAACGAAAAAACGTGTAACCGAAATAAATTAACATGGAAAGTATAGGAATTTTGCCGGGACTTCTAAAAAAAAAAATACGCTAAACTGGAGAATTCCCACGGTGTCTTTGAACCGTGCCGTTACATTTAGCACCAAATTTAAGTAAATACACAATCTCACCAACATAAGAACACGACATTGGTGTGTGGCGTCATGGGAGGGAGAAATTTGTTTCTTTTCTCTCTCTGCCTCCTTCGTTCTGAACATTACTGAGAGATAGCACCACTGTTAGCTACAAGATATATTTGCGCAAATATATTGAAGTAGATTACGTGACTTAGATGAGAGTCTCGAGACAAACAGTTTTGCTATATTTCTTTTTTTATTTAATGTTAAGCACAGGAACGCCATTTCGTAATTTTATTTAAGAAACAAGCCAAACAAATTATCTTTGCATCAAAAACGGATGCTCCCTGGACAAAATTATCGTATTTTATAATTGTTTGAATGCAACAGAAGGCAGAAGTCTTGCACTTGACTAATGCAGTGAATTATTTAAGAATATAGTCGCGAATTTTACTACCACCATTTCGATTGTGTTTTGTTTGGCACGGCTCGGTACAGCCCAGTGACTAGTGGCCAGCGAGTAACATCGACTATCGACACTGCTCTGCCGTGGGTATTATCCAGTTGTTCCAAAAAATATATAAGCATGAAAAACGTGTGAGAAACATATAAAATATATTTTACTGGATAAAGAACAAAAAAAATGTACGACATTCCACTTTGTTTCACTTATGACAATGACAGTCCGCATTTCTTATTTTTCTGCTAAGTTCACACTCTCATAGAATAATTCTTAAACCAATTTCTGCTTCAAAATTCTACTAAACATATTTATTTCAAAGATTGAGACCCAACTAACACATGAATCAAATCTCACCCATTCTTCAAGAGAACAAGACACCCAGCGACTACATTACTACACCTCTTCAGTCAAGATCGTGCCTAACAGTTACCATTTACCATGTGGAGAGCTCAGCAGTGTCTGTGGAAATCTGGGAAAACAACAAATTGTGGTGATAACTAATGAAGTTGAGGAAACAGCTGTCATTTCTTTCCCATTCCCTCAGTTAAGTTGGAGGAGAAGTTAAGAACACTTATTTGTTGACATCACAAAACTGTCAGACACATTGCCTTAATATCTGAATAGCTTTTCAATCACACAATTTATTGGATAGCTCTGCTCTCTTTACTATCAATTTCCCACAAAATGGCCGTTAGAATGGCTTTCATATGGCTATATTGTTTCTTTCACAACAAGATACATTTTAAATTATGTACTGATAATTCTGTTGTTATTATTAATATTATTATTATGGCTGTATTGTTTCTTTCACAACAAGACACATTTTAAATTACGTACTAGTAATTCTGTTGTTGTTATTGTTATTATTACTATTATTTGAAAACAATAATAATTGGTGAATTAAATTGGAGTGTTTAAATATTTCACTTACCATCAGCTGTAAGCAACTAATACAAATTAAATTAAAGAGTAATAATAAATTTATATTTAAGTATGGGACATATTATGATACTAAAAAATGGTATGATTGTGAGAAACATTCTAAAAAAATAAAATGAAAGCCGTTGCAAGGAAAGTAGGTGAAATAAAAGGAAGCATTTGCAGTTGAATGTGGAGAAAGAATAACTCGTATCTTGTGTAATTTTAATATTACAATCTGATTACCCAGATTCAGGCACCCTGTTATAGTATAGTATATACAGTCGCGAAGCTCAATACGTAGTAAATATGCAAACATTAGATAGTTGCTCACCACTAGGATCGCTAATATCGCCTCATTACAGGCAATGCAAAATAGTAGTCACAGTCTATTGTTTCTACCACCCTCAAAACTCAAGCTTCGTGACTGTATATAGTAGACTGTGATATTACGATGTAAGGTTGGAAAATGCTTTTTACAAAAATCAAAGAGAAGTTTAAAAAACGAGCAGAGCGAGTTTTTCAATTTCCGAGATTTTGTAATGCACTTCACAAACGTGAAATGTACATTTTTTGCACGATCATGTTTTTAAAATTGCAAATAAAATATATTTTGCATTGAAAATTTAGAGCAATATTATTCAAGACTCTTTACAAAACTGCACTGCAATGGTAACTAAATAACGAAAAGTGCACTGTAATGGATCTATTTCAGTACAGTTTTAGGTTATGAAGAGGTCAAATGACTTTACTGTCAAACGCCTGGCATTAGAAAACAACAACAACAAGGTTATGAAGAATGGTTTCCATAGCAACAAGTTTCTGAGTAAGAATTCTAATTTTCAAGACCTAACAACAATAGCTGTAAATATAACAAAAAACACGATCGTGCAAAAACATATTTTATAGCTGGCATATGTGATTATTGAAGTTTGTAATTCAATAATTTGCATTTTTAATAAGAAAACAACACTGACAATACTGTTGTGATTTATTACCATATTTGTTGTTTAAAAACAAACACGTATCTCAGTGTGAATGTAATTTTATTACAGGTCACTTGTTTCCTTACGTAACAAGCATGCAAGCCTTACATAGTCTGTGTCATGAATTAAGCAAATATGTAATGTATTAGGAAATGGGTCAAAAGTATCGAAATGTAAGCTTGACATATCTACTCTTGAAATGCACGGTGGAAAATGCAAGAGCACTTTTACTACCTAGTTTCATGTTATATAGGTATATAAAATTTCAACTAGGTCCTTAATTCAAAGTGCCAAATGCAACCACAAATGTTAGACTTCACTTTGATTGTAACCAATTTTTTTTAATGAAATAATATAAATCGTTCAAGTAAGTTAGAAAAAAATTAATTGAAAACATCCTCCAGAATTGCAATTTAACTTCTTAAATAAAAAAAAAAACTTTTTTTTTTTTTTTCATTCAAATACAAAATATTAAGTGTTTAGTTTCAGTTTGCTGGCAAATGTCCAGTATAATAAGTTAGTCAGATCAATAATTAACTACGAACAGATACAATGAACTGTGTATCCACAATATACAATGATGAACTTTTCGGTATTAGCTGTGATGATGTAAAAATTATAAAAAAAACAAATTATGGGA
The DNA here is from genome assembly GCF_040183065.1 of Periplaneta americana. Classification (NCBI taxonomy): domain Eukaryota; kingdom Metazoa; phylum Arthropoda; class Insecta; order Blattodea; family Blattidae; genus Periplaneta; species Periplaneta americana. Next base: position 35,299,856 of record NC_091122.1, read on the forward strand.
ACCTGTATTAAAATACTGCTAGTTGAGTCTTCTTGTATTTCATTAAAGCAATTTATTTCATCCAGTAGCAGTAATGATGACAATGAGGTGTATTGGGAATGCCGATGTCCATGGTCTTCTAATCACATCTTCAACCTTTCAGAGATGACATTCCAGCTCTCATTATTTCATCCACCAGTAGCAAATTACTTGCTATCACAGAACTGCCAACACACAAATACAAAAACATGAAAGATAAATATGACCACGTGTTCAACAGATAAGAATGACATAACCTTCAAACTACCTAATTACTAGAGATACTATTTTACGTTAAACAAAAACTGCATGATTCCAGCACAAAAAATTATTCAATTTGGCATAAAATTATGGTGAATAGTAATTTATTTATGTGCTATTTCCAGTTAAACAATAGTACAAACTGTGACAGTCAACCACGTGTTCAACAGATAAGAATGACATAACCTTCAAACTACCTAATTACTAAAGATACTATTTTACGTTAAACGAAAACTGCACAATTTCAGCATAAAAAATTATTAATTTTGACATAAAATTATGGTGAATAGTAATTTATTTGCGTGTAATTTCTAGTTAAACAAAAGTAGAAACTGATAGTCACGTGTTCAACAGATAAGAATGACATAACCTTCAAACTACCCAATTACTAGAGATACTATTTTACGTTAAAAACTGCATGATTTCAGCACAAAAAATTATTATTATTTGGGTTTTCTTTAGAGTTAAACAATAGCAGAAACTATGACAGTCAAAGAGAATGACAATGTATCTGTGTGTGGTGCAGAATTGCAGTGATTTCGTTGCACAATTTTGACACAATGCCCAAAGAGAAATCAAAATTTGGTCGAGGTTCAACTCTTCAAAGCTAATCTCGAAACTTGTAAAGTGAAGCTTGGTGCTCTCAAGTCCAGCTGGATGTTGCACATACAATATTAATCAATATCGCATATGCTTAGCTGAAAATTGATAGTTGCAAGAACATAATGAATAGCAGTACTTTAATGTATGTCATTAAGATACAGTTACAACACATGTAATGAGCGTATTACAGTATGGTCGAGTAAAACAAATGAAGGGTTCAGAACCATAGTGGGCCAAGTGCCATTTACTAAAACCGTAGAAAACAATGGTTAAAATGAAGTTATTACCATAATTCAATGGAAACATATAGCAAGTAATATAAAGTATACACATTCAAACTAAATGATATGTCAATCTTCATTAAACTGTGGTATTCACTTAACTTTAACCCTTGCTTTCTCCGTTTTTCATAAATGATGCTTGGCCCACTATGGCTCTGAACCCTTCGGACATAATTGGTACCTGTAACTTGCTAACAACGACAATTGTAGAATTTCGACAATAATCCAAATTAATGATGTTAAACTGTTAATGACAGTTTATGTAAAGAACAAGAAGAAGAAGATATTTCACAGAAAATAGATATTCAAACATTGCAATCATTTCTAATATTAGTTTTTCATCTATGAAAATCAAACTAAAATACATTCATGGTTTGTAATAAGATTCTAGGCATATTCCTTACTTTTCATTTGAACTTCTGTGGAAATTCACACATAACAGGAAAGATTTACAATCAGACTGGCAATCTTTAAAAAAGAGTGGGAAGGGAGGGTGGAATTTACAACTTGTGACAATGCTTTAAGGAAGGCTCTTTTTCAATCTACAATAGTTGTGCAGTAATCTTGCTGGAAGGGTAAAAATGTATCTTTGGAAAGCGTTTGTCTACTTGATATGAGCCACATTATTTCATTTACCAGTTTATTCTATACAATACAAAATTCGCAAAGAAAATCGTATTGAAATTTCTTGAAGAAGAAAATCGTATTGAAATTTCTTGAAGTGGATCACCATTGTATTGTTTTTTTTTAACATCATATGTGCATCACTACAGATAAACTGAGTTGCTAGATATGAAATATGAGATAAATTCAAACCATTAGTTTAGGAAAGACTGCTGTATGTAGATACAAAAGAAAATTCTTGGTATCAAGGAATGTGAAAACGTGCATTTCCGCAAAAATTTGGAAATCACTATGCCGCATTACTTTGACTAATGAGAAAGTTAAAAATAAAAATAAAAAAAATAATAAAAAAATGTGTAAGGTAAAACATATTACAGGAAGCTTTTTCACTCACCAAGAATTAATAATCTGTTTTTTTACAATATAATTGTCATAAATTCCTGCATCGGCAGGTTTCAAGGCCTCTCCAGAATTGACATCCAAACCAACTGGCTCTCCTAAGAGTCTGGCGTCTTCTTGCAGTTTCACAATTGTATCTTGAGCATCAAATCCGCTGTTTACAGCTGAAAAAAAAAAAAAAGAAGCAAATATTTACATTACATTTTCATTTCACTTTTAAAATAAATTTAAGCAGAATAATAATTAAAAGCCCACATTTCAATATGTCAGGCAAAAAGATATGACATGTGATAAAAAAGGAGGTACAAGGGATACTAGGGAGGAAGAGGAGAGAATAACTACTACTACTACTACTACTACTAATCACTGATGCCAAAAAACTTTCGAATGAAGATGATGTGCCACATTTACTCGAATATAATATGCACTCCAAATTTTTTATCTTAAAATCCAAAAAGTTACTGGTGGACATACTCAGGTCGTTCAAAAATGATTGACACTAAATATTTTTCCTTCACAGTAATCATTTACTGAAACAAAATCAATACAGATTGTGTTATAGATATTCCCCGGCAATGTCTATGCACCTTTGTCATCGTTCTGGCAGTTTCTGTATTTGTGCAGCAAACCAAATTGAACTTGTGAGTTCAAAAAGTCCCAACTCCAGGAGACTAAACTTTTCAAGAGGGAGGAAAAATGTAAATGCTCGACATCCGTTTATAGAAATATGAAATTTATTTATACAATAAAGCAGTAGGCTCTGAACACATCTATAATAGTATACTGTACTGTTCACCTGCCACTGTGCTAAAAAAATTACAAATATGGAGTGAAGTTGGGACGTTCTTCAAATATACGAAACACAAACAATGCAAATTCACAAAGAAACTTACTTGTTAATGTTTATTTCAAACCATTTTTTATATTTTCATCCCAAGTCCTCGTTTGCTGACATATCTGTGTTATCTGATAAAATAAACTATGTGAAAACACAGTATCTTTAGATCTCTCACTTTCTTGGACTTAGCAAGCATTTGTCCAGAATATCATTGAACTTAAATGAATTCTGATATAACACTATTCTTGAGCATGTATGTTAGAGCAATAAAAGACATGACTATAATAACCGATACTTCAGACTTGTGCAGCTGTTGAAACTGGAATGTTTTGAATTCAATCACCTTAAAATTCAGATTATTCTTTTTTGTAGAGTTTTAAAGAAATCTCTGTAACTGATCTTTAAAATTTAGTATCATGTCTCCAGACAACATCACATTTTGTTTCAACAAACTGCATCCAACCCTCATACATCTCCATCTGTGACTCTTCTTGGTGCCTTGTAACCCATAATAATGAATCTATGAATCTAGGGCGCATTGAGAAGTTCTTGAAATATACACAAATTTACGAACGATTTTAAGGCACTTTTCGGCTTGGAGTTGGGACTTTTCTAAATATTGTTCTTGTTTTCTAATGCCAGGCATTTGACAATAAAGTCATTTGACCTCTTGCACTCCAATATTTTTCATGGTCAGCCACTGAAGCACAGATTTTGAGGTGTTCCGAATCCATTTCTTGGTTTGAGTTGCACAATGGACAATTAGGGGACTGATATATTCCAATTCTATGCAGGTGTTTGGCCAGACAGTCATGGCCTGTTGCTAATCTAAATGCAGCTACAGATGATTTTCGTGGTAAATCGGGAATTAACTGTGGATTATGATGCAGAGAGTTCCATTTTTTCCCTTGAGATTGTGTTATCAAATTTGTTTGTTGAAGTCTAAGTATGTAGATTTAATAAATCTTTTCACAGAGTAATACATAGATTTAGTAACAGGTCTGTAAATAGCAGTGCTGCCCTTCTTTGCTAAAGCATCCGCATTCTCGTTTCCCAGGATTCTACAATGGGATGGTTAAATGTAAAAACATGCATTCCAAGAGTATATGCCATAAGTCAATTTCACGAAAAAGTGGAGTTCGGACGTTTTTCAACTCACAAGTTCCATTCTTTGGGGTATCCTAGCGCCATTGCTGGACAACTGCCTGGAGGGAACTTCTTACCCCACAAGATCTCTTTCATTGCATCAAGTAGAGAGTAGCCACTAGCAGCAATATTTGGCAAGTATGGAAGATGAAGCAGCTAAAGCCAGGGTGGCACTGGTCTGGCAAATGAAATGGGCCTTGCATTGTCGTGTTGGAGAAGAACGCCACGCCCCCATTTCCCATGACTGCTAATCTCATGTCAATGTGTGAAGCAGCCAATCCTTCCCTCCAAAGAAACTACACTGTCCATGTCTTAGAGTTGTCCACGAATGCACCCGCACACTGGCACAAATGACACAGCACTGTTCTATCTGTGCGATGTAACAATATCATCTTGTGGCAATATGCAGTTCTATAATCTATCTTCAAGCACACACCAACGCGTATTTTAAACTGCTACTTTTCCAGAGTTATGGAGAGAATGTCAATCATTTTCGAACGACCTAAATAATACGCAACTGTGCTAAGAACTATTCAAGATAAAATTATATTATCAACACGGATTATAAAGGCAACTTTACCTCTAGCTGCTACGTACATCACATTCATCCTCACTTGCAGTATCAGACACACAACAGCAACAATAACACTACTCACCAAGAGTCTTCGGAATGACAAGCAAGGCCTCAGCATAAGCCTGCACCCCAAGCCTCATTTTACCCTTCACTTCATCCTTGTAACGTAACAGTTCTTGATTTGCTGCTATTTCAAAGGCACCAGCACCAGGAATTAGACAACCTATAAAACAAAGCATTTTACCTCTTAATCGCCAGCAAGATGGATACTAATTTGTTCAAAATAGATCTTAATTAACATGAGTTTGTGATTGGTTCTTTCACTAGCCATGATTCCTACTCTAGCAATATAAGGAATATTTATTACATCAATGGTAAAATTACAGTGATTATGATAACCAGCAAAACTTTGGTATTGGGTTATTTCATACGCCACCAATCTATGACATAGTAACCTTTCATATCTGGTCACCCACTGCAGTCTCCTGAGTTCATTTCTAGTTTATGAAGTGCACAATGAGCTATTTGTGCCTAAATGCTTCAGTAGATGTCTACACCCTTACTGAGGAAGGAGAATCTTTCATAAATAGTCATGTTATTGCCCTTAGCCAAGATGTTGTGAATTTGCAATTTTCAGGTTTAGTCGCAATTTTATATAAGCACTTCATAGCATTTTGATTTAAGGCAACATGCCTGGACCCATATTATGGAATGAGCACTGGTTCCAGTATTCATGAAGAAAGATATTTTCTCGTGAAATTTCAGCCAGTGCATGTGACAGGTGCTCACCCAGCATTGTGAGGAATTGGAAATGGAATGGAATTTTCGGGAGGGGTGCACTATGGCCCAGCACTGCGACCTGTTATGATCTATTGTGCTAATCCTCAAGCTAGGTGCATTCCCAAACCCAAACTGGCTGACTATGCTGAAGTTAGCTGTGTACCCAGGTTTCAAGCAGGCAATCCCTCTTGTTCCTAGGCCAGCCTCCTCTGTGCATCACCAGCACAGCTATTAGGGAATGCTATGGGATGATGATGAAATGGAGAAATGGTGACGGAATGATGTAGATGTCTAATATGGGGAAAAATGGGAGAACCCCGAGATAAACCCCAATTTCGATCCTATCTGCCACAAGTGTCATTATGGATTTTTCAATGAATATGGTAGAAGATTAAGTATCGCCTGGACATAGTCCAGTGCTTAAATACAGCTTTACAAAAAGGTATTGATGTTTCTTTATATAACTGTGTAAACAAAGGTAATAAATATAATTGTTTCAGAAATATGATTTTTGCTTTTTCATCAGTTCTCTGCCAGACATAGCATATTTTTAAACGGACACATGTTGAATGGAGAATAATAGCATATTATATATAATGCACTGATGCTGCACTTCCTTAGAAATAACAAAAGCCAGAAACTTACCATCATCTATAGCATTCTTGATGGCCCGTAATCCATCACGAACTGCATCCTTAATCTGAGTGAGTGTGTGTTTGTTAGGTCCTTTGATTAAGATGGTCACACTCTGTGGGAACTTGCACTCCTCCACAAACGTAAATTTGTTCTCACCCTGTGAAAAAGTCATTAAAATTGTTATAATCATTGTACACCACTGATTTGTTCAGCTGGTTACTAATGCCTTCTGATATGGTCTCTACAACTTGACAATGTTAATCTGACAGTGTCGAATTTTTTCTAAGGAGAGAAAACATGGAAGATGGAATTCATATCCCCTAATGACAGAATGAAAAAGATGACTGGCAGAGATAAATTCTGACATGGGCAAGACATGGTTAGTAAAGTTGGCTCGAAACCTCTAATTCAGGAACTAGATTCTTTTATTTATAGTATTTCTACAATATGTGACCCATGGTTAAGTTTTCTTTTATTACGAACAATGTTATAGAATTTTAACACATCTTAGAATTCATTCATGTTAAGGATTTTTATTATCTTGAAGAATCTAATAACATCAGCACAATTTGAACCCATTATCCTTGATTTCACAGCAAAATATGATAACTTCGTATTCTATTTTTCTTGCTTTAATGCTTTCATTTGTAATTTGATGTAAAGTATATAAAAAATGCTTTCACAAACTAAAAACCTCAAATTCTATTTTACTCAAACAGTGGTTCTAATAGCAACAGGTTCTAAGCTATTAAGTCAATATATCACTGTACTGATAGTAATATATCACTGTACTGATAGTAAATTTCAATCAGTGATCATATTTGAGTGCTACAATGGAAGTTTATTATATATACATAATATTTTGGTAGTTAAAGCTTTAAATGAGCATAACATAATATGAAGATAGTTCGTCCTATAGTTACCTTTGGTTCAGAGACATGGACATTTACAAAGAAAGAACTCCTTAAGAAGTTTTGAATGAAAGATTCTGCATAGAATCTTTGGCCCAGTCAATGATCATAAAGGATGGAGGATACGCTCCAACAATGAACTTCTTAACCTGACAGGAGGTCAAGATGTTGTAAAATTTATGAAAGCTCAAAGACTGAGATGTCTGAAACACGCACTCCTATTAGAATGTTAAAGGGGAGATTATATAACAGGAGGAGAAGGGATATCCAAAGATCTTGAAATTATGGGAGTGAGAGGATGGATTAATTTGAAGGACAAAGTAAGATGGAAGGCGGCTATTAAGGAGGCCAAAACCCACCTCAGGTTGTAGCACTAACTGATGATGATGACATAATATGTTGTTGTTTTCTAATGCCAGGCGTTTGACAATAAAGTCATTTGACCTCTTGCACTCCAATATTTTTCAAAGATATCATGACCAGCCACTGAAGCACAGATTTTGAGGTGTTCCGAATCCATTTCTTGGTTTGAGTTGCACAATGGGCAGTTAGGGGACTGATATATTCCAATTCTATGCAGGTGTTTGGCCAAGCAATCATGGCCTGTTGCCAATCTCAATGCAGCTACAGACGATTTTCGTGGTAAATCGGGAATTAACTGTGGATTTTAATGCAGAGAGTTCCATTTTTTCCCTTGGGATTGAGTTATCAAATTTTGTTTGTTGAAGTCTAAGTATGTAGATTTAATAAATCTCTTCACAGAGTAATACGTAGATTTAGTAACAGGTCTGTACGTATAATATGAAAATTTCCAGTGAAGCTTTCATTCAAATGAAAATCCTCTGAATATTATTTATAAGTTGCATAGCCTATATAGTAATATTGTGAAAAGTGTCAACCACTTACCAATACATGTTCGTACACAAGGCCAGCATAGCCAAGGTTCTCCTCTGTGATGTCATCTACACTATTCATGGCAGTACCTCCACAAGCCAAAGCCAGACGTTCCATATTACGTCTCTTAGCTCGACGGAGGGCAATAATGCCTTCCTTTGCCATCATGTCCAGTGACATGGGGTCAATACCCTAAGAAAAACAATAATATGTTAATATTTCTGATGCTGTTGCAAATGGTGTACTTAACATGTAGAATTATTTTACTGTTTGTTAGCTTACACAAAAGCTCTTTTATAACCACCCACAACTCAGAGAATACACGATAAATTTAACTCTCTCTCAGGCTTAAACTTACCTTCTGGTTTATAACTACAAATCTCTTGTCTGTATTGTCGCACAGCTTCTTTTTCAGCTCTATCACCTTCTGAACTCGCTTCTCAATGAATTCTCGTTCAGCTGCCACAAGTTTTTCTCTCTCTTCTGCAGATTTGTAGAAGAATCCAGAGTTCACCTCACTGCACACAAACATTTTAATATTTGAAAAACTGTCGAAATGTCCGTATGTATTAACTGCACACTCTTTCAGATCTTTTCCCTTACTAAAATAGCTAGTATCTTAGCACATATTGAAAAGTATATGTTTCACTCTATTAACATTTATAATATCGTATGGCTTTGATTGTTATTAATTGAGGACGTCACTTGAATAAGGGCGTATAGAGCAAAATGTAGTTCTGATATAAACTAATTTCAATGTTTGTCAGCTGTTAGGTTTATCTCAGTTGTATCGAAAAAGTTTTTCACTGTCAAATTATACTTTTTCGACACAACTACGATTCAACCTGACAGTTGACAAACACTGAAATCAGTTTATATCAGAACTACATTTTGCTCTATACACCTTTATTCGGGTGACGTCCTCAATTCATTCCACAAACCTGTGGTGGTTATTGAAATGACAAAGTATTGTGATAAATACGATGTTTAAGAGAAGGATGATTTATGACTTCTGTAACAAATATTACCAGTAGATAATGGTGTAGATCAGTGTTCCGCAACCGGTGTGATGCGAACTTTTACCTATTATTGTAAGAAATTAATCAAATTAATTAAAACTAAATTCCTCTCTCTGCTGACACAATTAACTGCCCAGCTAGTGACATGGCCAGTGACATCCAAGACATTATGAAGGATAAAATAAAGAGCAGTCAGAAGTTCTCACTTCAGATCAACGAGTCCACCGATATTAGCGGTCATGCACAACTTGTCTTACATTCGGTACATTGATGGGGATGTAATTGCAATTTTTTTTTATGCAAACTGCCCGAGTGAGCAACTGGTGAAGAAATGTTTCGTACAACTAATGAATATGTGGTCCGTAATGAATTAACATGGGAGGATTGTATTGTTGTTTTAAGAGATGGAGCCGCTTCTATGACAGACTGAATGAAAGAATTAATGGCTGAAGTACGTGAAGTAGGCCTATATCCTTACATATGGGCGACCATTGTCTCATTCACCGTGAAGCCATTGTTTTGCCATCTCCTCTGAAAATTGTGATGGACGAAGTAGTAAAAGTCGTGAACTTCATCAAATCGCGGTCCCTAAATATGCGGCTTTTTCTGTTTTGTGTCAGGAAATGCGATCAGAGCACACTATACTCCTCCTACATAAGAACATTGAAATTAGAACTTCTCGAAGTACCTTTGGAAACATTTTGGTTGTCAATAAGGAGTTAATACCTGGCTATCTCTGAGATGACAGTTAATATATTATTGCCATTTTCAACTACATAATACATGTGTGAACTGGGCTTCTCGACATTAACTGAAATTAAAACATTAAAGAGGAAGAGACTCAAATCCATCTATGAAGAAATTAGGCTTGAACTGTCAACGATTCTACCGTGGATCAGCCACCTGTGTGCAGCTAAGCAGGTTCAAGTATCACATTGAAAGTATGAGTTGAGTTATTTACTTTAATATTAGTAGTAGAAATGTGTATTTTCTACAGTGAATTAAAGTTCATAAATTGTTAATAAATACAAGAGTCCATTTTTGTTTAACAATAATAACAATAATAATAATAATAATAATAATAATAATAATAATAATAATAATAATAAAAAATTTGATTACATTACGTAATTATATTAGGAGAGTCACATCATATATTTTTGAGGGGATTAACGTTTTTGGTGTGCAGTGTTGAGTCTAGGCATGTCTAGGGTGTGCCATGAGTAGAAAAAGATTGTGGAACACTGGTGTAGATTAATGATTGTGCCCATCTTGAGAATATGGCTGACAATTTTCAGCATTGATGACAAATTTTTATAAGCTTCACATGAACATTAAATTGACTTTCCCAGTGCTTGATATTAATTCTTCTCAGGTTCTCAGCTGGGCGAGTGGGATTATTGATTCCAAGCTTGACTAGCTCTGCCATCTTCTTCAGGCACTTCAGTCCCTGAAGAAGATGGCGGAGCTAGTCATCGAAAGCTTGGAATCAACAATCCCACTCGCCCAGCTGAGAACCTGAGAAGAATTAATCATTACATTTTTGCTTCAACCTAGTGTAAACACTTAAGTAGACTCAAGAAATTAAGAAAACAGTTCATGGTGATCAGTGCTTGAGTGATACTCAGTGGCTGACTTGGTGCTCTGGATGGTGAAATCATGCATTGTAATCGTCATTTGATAGTTTGAAAAATAGCCGAAGACTCCAACATATCATTAGGATCTTGCAATGGCATCGTCACGACAAAATTAGAAATGCACTAGATAACTGCGAAGTTAGTCCCACGATTTTTGACACAGATCAAAGAGACAATCAAGTTGCCATTCACCCATCAGAAACATTTTGATCACTATAACAAAGCTGAAAATTACATGAAAGAAATTATAACAGGCAATAAAAGATGAGTTTTTGGATATGATGCCGAAATGAAAATGCACTCTTCACAATTAGCTGGAAAAATTCTCTGGGACCAAAAAAGTGTGGCAGGTCAGGTAGAATCTCAAAGTAATTTCAAGAGCTTTTTTTTTTTTTGACATCCAGTGTGTTGTGTATTATGAATTCTTACGTGAGGAACAAATTGTGAACTATTAGTATTATCTCGATGTGTTGAAACGTCTGAGAAATATAATTCAGGATAAAAACAACTCCTGGTTCCTTTATTTTCTTATTTTCCAAAATGAAATTCACACTGACGAAATGAATGGGAATTCGCAGACAAAATTATGTGTAATCTCCCACTCCCACCCAAGAAAAAAGCCTACCACAATTGCTTCCAAAAGTGACAACGGCATTGGGACTAATGCATAAAACAGGGGAGAAGTACTTCAAATGCGATCAGGCTCACTTAGTTCCAGGTTATGTGCGAAAAAAAATATAAAAATATTTTAAAATAGTTCCGGAACTATTTGAACAGATTTTGAATAAAATTACTAGGAACAGTCCTGTTATAATTTTAACTACTAAACATATATACAGTATATATTATATAAAATACCCATTTAATCCCGAATACCATCTGCCTCTGAATAAGACCCAAATCCTAAATTTCTAACAACAAAATTGAGACCACGATATGAAAGACCTGAATAAGACCCACACCCGATTTTCAGAAGCAATATTTTTTCAAGAGTGGTATTTGGAATTATATGGTAGTCCACTGTTCTGAAGTAGTAGTCAGTGTGTCTGACTGCGAAACTAGCAGGCCTGGGATCAAATCCTGGTTGGGACAAGTTGCCAGGTTGAGGATTTTTCAGGAGTTTTCTTCCAACCATTAAGAGCAAATGTTGGGTAACTTCCGGCACCAGACCCTGGGTTCATTCTGCTATCATTATCACCATCTTCACCAGCCTGGCTACTTCTTTTATACTCATATATCATCCTGTCACCCAGGGCTAACAGAAAAAAAAAAATATATATATATATATATATATAATATCTGTGAAGACTTGGAAGACGGGGAGAGAGGGGAAATAGAAGTATGGGCATCAACTGATCAAATCCCTCTCCTCTCCTTACTGGTTATACTCCTGCATGAGAGGAAAAAAATCTCACTCCTCTCCACTCATGTTACCATAGAGTTAGCAGTTATAAACTTAAAAAATGTAACCATCAACTGTACAATATATTAAGAGCATTGCACAAGGCTGTTTCTCTCCATGCAAACAAACCTATGATTTAAAAATATACATACATAGTAATAAACGACATATTACAACATAACATAGACAGGTCATGACAGTCTAGCAGCACACCTCTGAAAAATAAAGATTTTCACAACAATGAATGCCGACCACCTTCTTACCTGCAGGAAACTTGACGCTAAACAGCAGCAGACAGCTGACTTGGCTAATGTTTAGGTGAGGGGTTTGAACTTTTTCCATTGCTGGTTGTCACAATCAAAAAATTAAGACAACATTTCGAAGGGTGGTTCTCCCTTCGTCTTCAGGTGGAAGGAAGGAGGGAAAGGAAAAACCTACTGTCGGGATCGTTACGTACAGCTATTCTGTATGACTGATCGATTGATTCCTGGCTTCGGTGGAGATTCTAATTAAGAAAAATCCGAAGTCATTAGCAGTATGTTGGCACTAAACCAAACAGAATAAAAAGATGGGCGTGAAGTGGCTAAAAAATTGATGAAAGACACACAAAAGGAGGGGGTGGGGAACTAAAAAAATTAACAAGTGTTATGATATCTCGATAGAAAATAAAAGAAGGTAAGAAAAGGAAAAAAAGGAAAAAACTAGTAACAAGGACATGATAAAAACTACTACTGCCACCTAGCGGTAGCAGACATTACTACTAACTACTAAGCTGCAACACTAGGTTGCGTTGTCTAATAGTGGAGATGACCCCAGATGGTCTATGTGGTGTTGAATGAGGGGTTGGAAAAAGTCCAAACCCCTCACCTAAACATTAATGATCCACCATTGCTTTCCAACCCCTCATTCAGATCAACATTGGCTAAATTGTACTGGACAGTAAGATTCCAAATGAACTAAATGATTTCAGTTGGAAGACCATTGGTGGAAGAAGAAGAAGAAGAAGAAGAAGAAGAAGAAGAAGAAGAAGAAGAAGAAGAAGAAGAAGAAGAAGAAGAACAACAACAACAACAACAACAACAAGACGACATAATATTTCTCATATGTTATTAATTTCTCAGACTCACCTCTTCTCATACTCCATACTAACGTTGCATGTGAGAATGTAGGCATTCTCAACCCGTTTAGGCATATCTGGATGTCGAGATCCATGATCTAACACAAGACCACGGACCAGAGTAGTTTCTGTTGAGGTCTTATGCTGCATCTCCATGATCTCTATCATATGTAAATCGATTGGCTTGTCTCCCTGACGCACAGCCAACACTGCATCCACACATACCTGGAACAAAATGTATAAATCATAAAAATATTACAAATAAATTTAAGCGCGAAACTATCTCAATGTTAGTTATTAGGAAATGTATTAAACTTGTAATAAGAAAGCAACAGAAACAAAGAATCTGTAACTTCACAAAACTTCCAATTAAAATTTCTTACGTCTCCACTCTGAATTTTCAGCATGTTTTAATGAAATACAGTAAAAGCCCAATATAGCACAGTCCGATTTACTGTGAATTCGTATTTAAGGACTATTTTTCCTTTATGATGTTTTGATAACATAATTATTATACATAATATATTCTCTGAACTTGCAGAGTGCTCTTTTAATTAATTAGTAACTCCTTTAAATCTACTTCAACATGGGGAAATGTTCATACAGGGGTCCCACAAGGATCTATATTAGGGCCTCTTCTTTTTCTAATTTTTATAAATGACCTTGGCCCCATAATAAAAGGAATAGGTTATCCTATACTATTTTCAGATGACATAAGTATCATAATTACAGACAAGAACTTTGCCACATTCAAATATAAAACAGAAATAATTCTCCTTAAAATTTATGCCTGGTTTACAACCAATAAACTAGCATTAAACATTAATAAAACTAACATAATTCAATTTAAAGCCACTTCAAATTTAATCTCTGAAACATTGGACACAACTATCAACAACATACCTCTACTACAAACATCAACAACCAAATTTCTTGGTTTGCATATTAATAATACAATAAATTGGAAAAATCATATCAAAGAAATAACCCCCAAACTTAGCTCAGCATGCTTCGCAATTAGGTCGTTACAACAATTTCTAAACAGCAGTATCTTAAAGACAATATATTTTGCCTATTTTCATTCCATTATGTCCTACAGAATAATATTTTATTTTGGGGAAATTCTGTAGATTGTAAAAATATATTCTTATTACAAAAAAGAGTCATTTGAATAGTAGTTGGTGCAAAGGCTAGAGAATCATGTAGATTATTTTTTAAAAAATTCGAGATTCTAACCTTAACAAATCAATACATATACTCTACAATAAATTTCCTCTTGTGTAATAAAGAAAATTTTCCAACTAACTCAGCCATACATAGTATAAATACCCGCAGAAGGAATGATTTGCATATGCCATCATCAAATTTATCATGCTCTCAAAGGGGAGTACGTTACATGGTGATAAAAATGTTCAATAGTCTTCCTGAAGACATTAAGAATCATAGCCAAAACCCTGCATTATTTAAGGCAAAACTAAAAAATTACTTAATATCTCACACTTTCTATTCTGTAGATGAATTCTTGACATTTCACAGTACTGTGTAAATATTATAATACTATTAAATGGTAAACATATTACATTGTATAAAATATTGTTATTAAGGTATTAATTCTGTACATATTTCATATTTGCATTTTATATGTATTGCATTTTATTCTTAAACGTAAGACTTGGACATGTTCTTTATTCTATGCTTTAAAGCAAATGTAAGAATATTATGGAACGAATAAATCTATCTATCTAGGTAACTCTTTGGCAATGATCATTACAGAACATTGTAACAATCAATAACACGAATTACAAAGAGTTGAATATTAAAGTCATGCTTTAAAAATGCCAGACATTTTGCCAATTTTTAAAATGCCTGAAGGATAGGAGGACAAGATCAAAAAGGAGGAAATGTCCTCTAAAGGGCGGACACCTGGTCATCCTGTCTTCACACTTTTCTCTTAATATTTTTACATGATATATATTTACATAATGTTTTGAAGGGAAATATTTAAAATTACAAGAGATAATCATAACATACATTTCAAATGTTACTTTGATATGTTGACAAGAATAATATAATTAGTTGGATTTTCAAGAAACGTCTACAAACTGTGGGGCTCTTTCAAAGAGAACTCATTTGTAGAATGTGCAAGCAGCACCCAGAAACTGCAAAGCACATACTGCTTGAATGTGGTGCCTTAGATAGGAGACTTCAATTTTTTGAAACCCTGTCCCAAGCAGTATAAGTAAACCTATCACAGAAGTGAAGATTCTGGAACTTATCATGAATAAGGAACTAGAACTCATATGATTGGTCAAGGGATAGCACAAAAAGTCCAAGAGACTGACGTGCAAGAGTCAAAGAATTCTCAAACTTCACCTTTTCTTAGTACTACTAGTCAGGTTTACTATCAATACAGCCTAGCATTAGTTGAAACTGCGACACAATTTCACTACCTAATTCTCACAATGCATGAAATCAGTAAAATGTTTTTAAATAATGTTGGAAACAATTCCTTCACAATATGACTTAATAATGTACAGTATACCATTTCGGTGCATTACTTCAGGATATATAAAGTCAATTTATAGCACTGTACCTGTCACTGGATAAAAGAAATAAAAAAACTACACCATTATCTAATGCTATGAAAGTCATAAATCTTCTATTCTCTTAAACATCACATTTATCATGATACTTACGTCCGTGAGAACATCCGCAAGTTGCTGATGAACTTTAGTACGCAGTGAAGTTCGTGCCACATTTAACAGATTTTCACGTGTTGGTTCAATCTTGATCTTAAGTTTCTCCAGAATTTCAAGAGTCTTGGCTCGTGCCTTGTCAAACCCTTCTGTGACAATACGTGGATGAAGACCCTGCAATGAAATTCAGAATATTTAAGAAAAGGGGCACAAAATTATATGAAGCTTCTGAGCTTCTGCTTCTGTGTGTATGTATTCTATACAAGAATAACTTAAAGCTTCATGAGGAAGGATGATACGTAAAAAAAGCACACCTATTATTTATAATCTTCCTTGAATAGAAATGTATTGTACATTTATGCACAGGATGAGTGATGTCGGACACTGAAATGAAAGTACTGGTACCGTATATTATCGCATAATTTCCTCTCATTTTCCTGAAGTTTTTGACCGAAAAACACTGGTGTTTTGGTGTTTTTCGTCCAAAAATTATGAGAGTATATTTTCCGAAGGGATGTATAAAGTAGCTGAATGTGTTCATAAACGTATAATTTGTTAATTCAATTTCATTATGGATGCTGGCTCTAAGTCTCGGATTCTTTCATCTGGTCGGAAAAATGAGGGTTAATGAAGACATGCATAAACAAATAAATATACACAATAAAACGACTACATTAAATTACGAGTAACTTATATATATAAAATAAAAATATGGTATATAGGCCTACATAAGTTCCTTTAAAACAGTTGAATAAACACTGTTAAATCACACACAATGATTTTTCATGTCTTTTCCTCCACCCTATTCTATACTCTGTTGTCATCACTTTCATCAGTACCATCACTATTTTCATACACATTTGATACAGATAACACATTATCACAGTCTAGTATATACAGTCACGAAGCTCAATACATAGTAAATATGCATCCATAGTTGCTAACCACTAGGATCACTACTATCGCCTCTTACAGACAATGCGAAATAGTATTGGCACAGTCTATTGTTCCTAGTACCCTCACAACTCAAGCTTCGTGACTGTATATACTAGAGTGTGACATTATCTCGTTCATTTTCATTATTCCACAACATGTTATCCTCGGACCTATCAACAGCACAGGACATTCTTAATAATTTTCTCAGTGATCAAACCTCCATGCTTGGATTTTCGCTTACACACTGTCAGTATAGATGGTTTGTAATGGTACTTGTAGTGGAGTTAAAAAGAAAACCAAAAGAGATAGCACAACTTAGATGGAGCAGGTACAGGTCTATTGTTAGGAGGTCACTGACCCTGGAAATCACGGTCGAAAATTTATGGAATGTCAAACAAATGGTAAAGAAAACTTTCCACCACAAACTGGTTGAAAGTAATTCCAACGTCTTTTCTGGGGAAAGAAATATGCGATGTTTAATTTCAATATTGTTAATAAAAAAATTTTTGGAAGGGGGAAATTACGTAAGGGGAGTGGGTTTATGCGATAAAATACGATATGCAGATATTTTTGTAGTTGTATATAAAATTTAATGATTAAATGATAAATGTCATGTTCCTTAGTTATTAAGTTACAAAGTAGCCTATCTACTTAAAGACGAACTATACTTACTTACTTACTGGGTTTTAAGGAACCCAGAGGTTCATTGCCATCCTCACATAAGCCAGCCATTGGTCCCTATCCTGAGCAAGATTAATCCAGTCTCTACCATCATATCCCACCTCCCTCAAATCCATTTTAATATTATCTTCCCACCTACGTCTGGCCTCCCCAAAGGTCTTTTTCCCTCCGGCCTCCCAACTAACACTCTATATGCATTTCTGGATTCGCCCATATGTGCTACATGCCTTGCCCATCTCAAACGTCTGGATTTAATGTTCCTAATTACGTCAGGTGAAGAATACAATGCATGCAGTTCTGTGTTGTGTAACTTTCTCCATTCTCCTGTAACTTCATCCCTCTTAACCCAAATATTTTCCTAAGAACCTTATTCTCAAACATCCTTAATCTCTTTTCCTCTCTCAAAGTGAGAGTCCAAGTTTTACAACCATACAGAACAACCGGTAATATAACTGTTTTATAAATTCTAACTTTCAGATTTTTTGACAGAAGACTAGACGATAAAAGCTTCTCAACCGAATAATAACACGCATTTCCCATATTTATTCTGCGTTTAATTTCCTCCCGAGTGTCATTTATATTTGTTACTGTTGCTCGAAGATATTTGAATTTTTCCACCTCTTCGAAAGATAAATCTCCAATTTTTATAGTTCCATTTCGCACAATATTCTGGTCACGAGACATAATCATATACTTAGTCTTTTCGGGATTTACTTCCAACCCTATCACTTTACTTGCTTCAACTAGAATTTCCGCGTTTTCCCTAATCGTTTGTGGATTTTCTCCTAGCATATTCACGTCATCCGCATAGACAAAAAGCTGATGTAACCCATTCAACTCCAATCTCTATCTATTATCCTGAACTTTCCTAATTGCATATTCTAGAGCGAAGTTAAAAAGTAAAGGTGATAGTGCATCTCCCTGCTTTAGTCCGCAGTGAATTGGAAATATAGCTCACATAATAATAATAATAATAATAATAATAATAATAATAATAATAATAATACATTATTTTATTCGCCATTAAATATGTAACAATATAACAAGTAAATGTCAAATATGGTCTAACATAATATTAAATTCTTAAAAACTAGTCAACAGTATAAAAAGCATTCTCTTTTAAAACATTCAAGTGATGTAGGAAATTATATATATATTATTATATATTATATTATTGTTTTATATATAATTTATATTATATATTATTATATTATATATAATATTATAAAATTATGTATACCTGTATAGGCTATCTATAGAAAATTCCATAAACACACAACTATGTTGTTGTGTATGATAATACAGAATCGAATACCGGATCTACCAAAGAATCTTCCACTTACTTCTGATATGTAGAGATCAGCCTGCTTTAGAAGTTCCCCAATGACAAGAACAGTGGAGGTAGTGCCATCTCCAGTCATGTCATCCTGAGCAGTTGATGCACGTGCAATGAGAGATGCTGTGGGATGCTGAATTTGCTGTCAACGCAAGACAAAATTATTGTACGAGTATCATGTTATATGACAATACCAGCATGTCACAAAGACTATTAGGTCTGTACTTCGTTCAGATTAGAAAAAAATTCAATCCTTTATGTAGATTTGTACTGTCTAAAGGAATTATACTTGTGAAGACTTCATATTTACCATTTCATGAAGCAAAACATTTCCATCCTTCGTAATTTTGATCTCACCTGCACCAGACACCAACCTGTGTGAACACAATTAGCCATGAGTTTCAAGGCTATAGATCAATATTATCGACCTACAGTGAGTGAGATATAAGGTTGTGATTAACACTGCGTGGTCAAACTCACATGTGTTGAGGCTCGGTGTCATCTTGCCCAATTCACGAGATCATGACCCTCTTCCGTCACCCCTCGGTCAAGAATCTTAGACCACTTGCATTAATTACTCACCGGTTTGGCGAACATTATCATAATTTGTTTTCTCCTATATTTACCGGTTACTGTTACTTCTTTCCAAATAGGCTAACCAAGGAAAACGTATAATAGGTCATACTGAATCATATTAATGAAAATATATAAAAATGTGTGAAACTAACATATTACTCGGGGTGGTGTAATGCATGTTTTTTCCTGTTTTTTTACAAGTATAGATACAAGAAAGTTAACGCCCTCAAACAATGATTCTTCATTCAGTTTCTGAAACGCCATAGAATTGACTATATATGGTCATACGGGTTTCACTTGTTCTTACTTGTAGGCCTACCGCAGAATTTTCGACACACCAAAATTACTGAATCAGTTATCCACCACGTGTGATGCAAAAATAAAACATTATACATTTTTTTATTTATAACAATATTAACAAATTAAGACCACATGGTCGAAGACTACTTACATCTTCATTGTACCCTTAGGACCTAAATTGGTTCTCATTACATCTTGAATTCCTTTTGCTGCGGATATATTTATTGCTAAAGCTTGAGCAGCTCTAGCAAATTCAGCTTTTGGATTTAGTAACGTAATTGCTGACATTTTTCAATTCTTTCTCACAAACTTTCCTGAGCTATAGTCACCAAAATTCGACAAAAGTCACAGTATCATTGATTGTCAAGCGGTTAGATCTCGCTACATCTGACCAACATAATGTCTCATATATCTATTGACTTCCATCTGTGAACAATAGATCAAACTACATGAACCGGCTGCAGTCGATAAAACTGGTAACGCGCTCTTTTTAAATTGGTACACAATGTTCACGCGCGCTATTTTCGAAAATCTTTACTTTTTTTGTCTACCTTTTTCTCCTTTTCACAATATGATCCAAATGAGGAAGGGGGATTAAATTCACTATGTAATCCTAGTCTAGGGCCCACACAACACTGTGACGCTAAAGGGAGAGTAGTGGGGAGAATAATAATAATAATAATAATAATAATAATAATAATAATAATAATAATAATAATAATAATAATAATAATAATAATAATAGCAGGGCATAAAACCCAGGCTAGTCTAGAAGCCCAAATCTTACAAATCTATCCCTCATCAGAAATAATAATAATAATAATAATAATAATAATAATAATAATAATAATAATAATAATAATAATACATTGTATACTGTACTTCATGACCATGATACATTTCCAGAATTTGGTGGTGACATAGGTTCCAGTACCTACTTGAGACGTTATAGATTCCCTCAGTGAATTATAAAAATAACTGAATTAAATTTACAGAATAAATGTAGAGGTTACTCATATGATTTTTGGGCACTTTGCATTCCAATTAATTTGATATGGATTCATTCTAAAGTATGGTACCGTACAAACCAATATTAACTGACAGGAGGTTTAAGTTTTTGTCAGAAAATAAAAATACAGTAGAACCCCGTTAATACGCTTGTCTAGGGACTGTAGCCTTAAAGCACTGTAAGTGGACAGTGCTATAGACGGTATGGAAAGGGGAAAACAATTTAGAAACCATTTCATAAGAAACCTATTACATTGTGCATTAATTACAGTGCAAAAATGCAAATAAGAGCTCATTTCGCATGAAAAAATATTTTGTTTGTTGTGTGTTTGTAGGCCTACTGCTATTATGAATGATAACATTTATTATATGGTTCGAGTAATTGCTGATAACTTCACTTGATACGTCACTAGGTGCAACACTAAAGTAATTTTTCACTTATAGACAAAGATTTCCGCTTTGCCATTTTTCACTATCAAACTTACTTCACACTCCATAGAATTCAAAGAATGACTAAATTTTACAGGAAGGGCAGGAATTTATTGACAGGGGGATTTTTTAATGTTAAAATCCTTCCATACAAAGGAAAGTACTGATACAATACAAAGACTGTGCAAATTAAAAATAATTAAAACACATGTTTTTTTATTGATGGCACAAGGGTAGGTAAATAAATAAGTACATAAAAAAGATATGTCCTCTGGACAGAAAATAAATAATTCAATAAAGCAATAACAACATATGTACTTACGCGGTATTCTGAAGTCGTCCCAACATCTTACAGTTCGATATACATAGGGAGCTTGCCTTGGCGCTGATAGTTTCAGACTATGTTTGATTAACAGTTCTCCTTATATGGTGTAACATTTTACGTAAAATTTATGGTTCAACTGAAGCTTGAACCACGACAATTTTCTATTTGCCAGACCTTTCAGGTGCATAGATCTACTTCAGATTTTTAAAATGCTATTATGCTTTAGAATTACTTTTTAGGAATGCTTTTATCATCTAGTCTGCTGTCAAAAAATCTGAAAGTTAGAATTTATAAAACAGTTATATTACCGGTTGTTCTGTATGGTTGTGAAACTTGGACTCTCACTCTGAGAGAGGAACATAGGTTAAGGGTGTTTGAGAATAAGATGCTTAGGAAGATATTTGGGGCTAAGCGGGATGAAGTTACAGGAGAATGGAGAAAGTTACACAACGCAGAACTGCACGCATTGTATTCTTCACCTGACATAATTAGGAACATTAAATCCAGACGTTTGAGATGGGCAGAGCATGTAGCACGTATGGGTGAATCAAGATATGCATATAGAGTGTTAGTTGGGAGACCGGAGCGAAAAAGACCATTGGGGAGGCCGAGACGTAGATGGGAGGATAATATTAAAATGGATTTGAGGGAGGTGGGATATGATGATAGAGACTGGATTAATCTTGCACAGGATAGGGACCGATGGCGGGCTTATGTGAGGGCGGCAATGAACCTTCGGGTTCCTTAAAAGCCATTTGTAAGTAAGTATTATAATATTGAAGCAAATGCATTTTGTAGTATCACAGTACCTTTTCTCAAATGTCATTGTCAAATCTGAGATCTATTTATGAGTTCCACCAATTAAATTAATTTTATAGCTTTCCTTTCTCCCTTCCAAATTACTTTGATTCCAATAGTTAATTTCGATCAATATGGAAGTTGGATAGTATAACATGATCGTGTGGAAAGAAATAAAGAAATTGTCAACTAAATAAAGTTTAATAACATGTCACATACATATTTTGTTGAATACTTTTATCCAGTTAACATCAGTCAACAACATCAATTGAAGTGGCTCCCTGTGTCAATACAGATATAGGAAGAAATTGTGATGCATGTCAGCAATAAAGATAATAACAACACATTATAACCGTTTTAAATGTACTAGTCATAAACATCAATCTGGCTGGTAAATGAATTCAGTTTCAACTGTGACAGTGAAACCTGTCCAAGCTTCATATTCTTGGTTAGGATCATCTTCCTAGTTATCACAAAAAAATTTCAGCCATCAAACTAAAAACTGACAAAATAAAATCACGTATTTTAATTCTTTTACACTGACCAGTTAAAAGAACCCTTTTGATACGTTGCTGAGTAACTTACACAGCTTTTGGTCTATGATCACAAAATAAACTCACTTTATTTTACGTTAAGTTACCGTAAACTTTATGTAGTACATACATCATGAAGCTTAGCTAGGACAAGTTTATACAAATTCGGAATGCTACATTTTTTAACAGTCTTTCACCATAAAAATGACAGTATAAAAATAAAAAAAACATGAACTGCTTACAGTTGGTAAAATATAAACTTATACTAAAAGATTTTAAATAAATATCGCGCAGTAAGTCACACAAAGTTATTTACTAAATGATTACTGATATTATTAGTTTACATATGAAGAAGTGACAATGATTTAGTCCTAAGTCACATGACAAAATTTTACAGGGGAGTATATTAAAAATTTTGGGTGGTATTCATATACATTTCACAGCGCGCGCTACGAGCGTACTAAGCTAGCCCCGGTTATCCACTGGTTACTAGTACAGAATTCAAATCATATCCTATCGCTAACACTGGTTTATGAATACGAAAAACGCTGATAATCCACCAAAAGCCCGTGCTAAAAATGTCTATGAATACGGCCCTTAGAGTCCAATGGTATTAGGTATGGTATCATAATTTCTTCGGTGTATACTTACGTCATTTCTTGAGTAATTTTTATAATATTTTACTAGTAGCTTCCCCAAATATAAGAAATGAACTCTCACTAAAAAGCATTTTTGTTAAAAGTGTGGCTTTGGACTATCTCATTATCACCCCTTCATATATTCAATTACGGAATAACATGAATTTCCAAAAGTCACTGAAAATTAAAAATATTATGACAATATAGTTAGTACAACGATGTAGAATGGTGCAGAATAAATTAAAATTTATATAATACGAACAGCGTTCATTCAATCAGACTGTTAAGTTCACAATACAGATATGTTATGTTCTTAATTGTGACAAATAAGAAATGTTATCATGGAACATTATTCTTTTTCCATTTTAAACTGAAATAGAACTTGCTCCATTACATAATCCAGCTATCAATATGATGAAGTTTGGAAGTAAGCTGGGCGTTAAAAATATAAGTGTACAGTTTTTTTTTTTAATGTCTTACATTATTTTAATATAATATGTAAGAGAACTGAATAAATATTTTTTCCCGAAAAGAGGGCAATATTTTTATGCTCGACCATGCCGAAATGTAGTAATTATACACCTGGTAGTAGCCCTTTAATGCACCTCATTAAAGTACACCTATTCATTATAGTTCAGTTGTTCAGCCAATCAGAAATCACCATTGTAGCATTATAAAAGCACAAGTATCGATTACTCTCGGATATGCAATCAAAAGACAACTAGCGAAACGTCACGGAGGCTGGAAATCCAATACTGTCGCAGAAGGTTAGGTTCTGTTACTATAATAATTAGCGTTAATTGTAAATAATATTCAAATAAATTCAATTTGTCATCTCGTTTTTCAATTCTAATTCAATTTCCAGGTTATATCAAGATTAATGTTCATGTTATTCTCTAGATTATATCAAGGTTAATGACATTCGTTCCTCGGAAAAAATCAATACTTTCGCGCCTGCACACATCTCACAATTTAGAAGGTCAATTCCGCTCCTCACTTAGATAACCATAACATGAATACTTATGAATAATTTCAAGTTAGAAATATGGTCGAGCATAAAAAGTCGTATGAAACTTGCCTATAATGATAAGACCCTCGTATGAAAATTATGAAACTCGCTTGCGCTCGTTTCATAAACAAACATACTCGCGTCTTAATTACTACCATCTTGTTGCATAATGTACTATTACTGTTCTTCATTTAGTCCACAGTTTAGATATTTCAAACAGACTTTTAAATATGATAGAAAATCAGCAATAATCACATTTCAAATTTAGGGAGGTCATGATTGCTTGGCAGGATACCTACACAGAGTAAGATGTACACGAGATTTAAGATATAAACTGCAACAAATCTGAACAAACTCACAAAACTCCTAACTTTTTGAAAGGTGGAGAGAAAAAACGTTACAACATGAAATTTATGGATTATATTGAGTAGCAAAGGGAAAAATTATGTACTGGAAATACGGTAATTCTAAATTGCTTACTGGCAAGGACACACTTGCTAGCATAAGTTGTATTATTACCTATTCTAGAAATGCCGACAGAATTTCTATTTATAGTGTCATTTCATCTACAGAATAGACCATAATTCTTACATTTCATGTCCAATATAACACAAACGATTTATGAAGTTTTACCGGTAAATTTAGTGGGGAGAATGATGTAACCTGTACGTTACACTATGATGCAGAGCTCTAAATAAATTACCTCAGTACAACCTGTATCCAGAATATCTTGCCCTAAATATATAAAATGACATGATAATTAAACTATAAAATAACAATAAAAAATACATTGTGTCCAATAGTAACAAGTGGGTAAACTTAAAGATATTGATATTCGTACACGGTTATTAGAGTTATAAGAACAATAGGAAAATTAATATGTGTGACAAGACACGTGGATTTATCTCACCACTTAGAGCATAAATTTAGTCAGATTCATCATTAAATTCTCCATAATGCAATTGGAAATTTTAGTTGTCAATTATAAATAACTTTTCTTTTACCGGTAACATAAGAGATCGTATTCCAAAAGCCATATTTTGTATCTTGGAAATATGGAGAGGTAAAATAAAATTGATATGAAGATCAAATATGTACCAATGAGAAATAAAAATTGAATTATACTTTATGTCGAATGCATAAAGCAATGAATTTCTACGTAAAATCTATAGTTTCAAATTACGGAAAGTTCGAGTGGTAATGGTGGGAGGAGGGAAGGGGTATTTGGAACAATTTTCCGCGGGGTACTTTCCTTTCTCTTGCCAGTATTCCTTTAATCATCATTTTAGCAACTCAGTCCACCATCCAAGGAACACCCTAAGCCAGGCATTTCCAACTGCTGGCTCTGTGACGACACTTCTGCTCTCGAGCTCCTTGAGAGGGGAATCATAGGTAAACGAGCAAAGTAGGAGGAGAGGCAATGAAAAGGATGGAGCTGCTTAAATAACGGAGACACAACATTACCCTCCCTCATGTGCTCTACCAGCTCTTTTCCGAGACGGAAAACGTGCTCTGATGTCACAGGTTGGCCAGTTGGAAATGACTGCCCTAAGCAATGACAGAGATCAAAAAGGTGAGTTTCACCATGTTATTTTTGGGGATCTCTGTAGTTCATCCACGAACAAGAGACCGTGAATATTTTTATACAGCGAATTTCAATACATAAATTTACGTACTACATTGACTGGAGAATGTTCCATGACACCACATCTTACTAAGTTATTCACAGCATCATTTTCATTCGGGATATAAATGAAGATAACATTAAGTACAATACATATCAATTCATTGAGCACATTGCAAACTCTCAGTTCACATTCATGACTAGAAAAATGATATGCAATTAGCATAGAACATTAAATTAGCTTCAGTACCAGTCTTGCGCTAGCTGTTGTCTAGTACGGATCGCTAGTGTGTTTTGTATTTGGAGGTTCGATACTACAATCTTATAGTTCAGCGAGATCCTTTTCATTTTGCTTATAGTATATACTTTAGTACACATATAATTGGTTTAATTTAAACAGTTTTTTTTTTCTTTTGTGCAACGAAATCAGTGCAACCATGTCTCACATACAACGAAAAAACACAATCAAGATCACATTCCCAGCAGAAGCAGCGAAACCTACAGCATTGGAGCTACGCAACTGGATTGACGCAGAGTTAAACATCATTCCAGACCAGGTAGAAATGATAAAGCTTAATACCTTAGAACAGCATTTCTCAAACCTTTTTGAAGTGGGGACCACTTTTTAAAGTTAGAACAGTTCCACAGACCACCTTACTCTTGTTCCCTTCGAAAGCAAATTTATCATTTTCGTAGCATATTTTGATGCCAGTATACTTATATTTTAAAATTGAATTAAAGTTCGGTACTTTGGTCCTGTGTTATGAATTCGGGTGGTCCCTGGCTGGGTTACAGGCGCGGCGCCAGATGTGCAGGGAAAAGATGTCGAGAAACACCACGTATATAGTGATTTAAATCCCTCTTTTGCTGCTGAGAGTAGAATGGGAAGTCGATAGATGGGTAGGGTAATAAATTTCATAAAATGCAGTACTGGGAGAAAAAGTGAAATTCGATTGCCATATGTCATTTCCAAACTCTGAGATTTTAAGCTATAGTGTGATATGCAATTCGTTTGAATTTTATTTTTTCTTCTGTTTTTTTGGAAGGACCACAAGGGCAGACCTCGAGGACCACAGGTGGTCCGCAGACCATAGTTTGAGAAACGCTGCCTTAGAAGGATCAGTTTATCTCAAATTAACCTCTATAACACAGTATGAACAACTTATGAATACATACGAAGGTGAAGTTAACTTCAAATACGATAACAAGAGTATAATAAAGGTTAGTTTTCAGCGTGCTGACATTAATGCAATTACAGTGCGAATACTTAATGTACCTCCGGAAGTTGAAAATAACTTAATAAGTCGAACATATAGTCAGTATGGGACAGTTAAAACGATACGTGCTGAAATGTGAAGTACGCAGTACAAATTTCCAGTAAACAACGGAGTTCGCGCTGTGCATATTGAGATGCGAAAACATATTCCAAGCAAACTAATAATTGGTGGTTATACTGCAGTGATACATTACCCAGGTCAACCGCAACTGTGCTACGTATGTGGGGAAAGTTCACATCTTCGTTCCGAACGCCCAAGAAGAAAGTTTAGTTTTCCAGTAACTGTAGCAGGTCGGCAACCCTTGCTTAGTGAAGTGGGGGAGGGGGGAATGTCAACAAACTTATGTAACATCTTTTTTACAATTCATATTGGGAAATGTTCAACTAAGCCTCGTGTTAATGACATATATCAAAATATGATTAATTATTTATTCCGTCAATATGGCTTAAGCATTGAATTACATATGAAAGAAAATATTGATGTATTACATCTTCTTTTATCTTGATACAAACGTTTTCGCCCCTAATGGGGCATCTTCAGATACAAGATATAAGCATCATCTAAAATCAATTACAATACAAGCTTTACATTTGAAAATGACTAGAGTAAAATGTGACATAGTGACAATATTATCCATATCAACATTAAGTGTCCTGTCAAAATATTAAAAACAAATTTAATTTAAAACAATGTGAATTAGTATAGCTATACAAAGTAGATCTCCGTGTATGGTATCTCAAATATATTGTGATGTTGCCAATAAGGTCAATAAAGATACTAAAAATATACAAAACTAAAACCTAATATTTACGATATACAATCGCTTAACCCAACATCTAGCATATGCAGATGATGTGGCTATAATTGCGAGAACAAAGGCAGCACTATCAGGGTCACTACAAGAATTTGGGGAAGAAGTGAGAAAACTCGGTTTGGAAATAAATGAAAGAAAAACCAAGTATATGAAAACATCCAGAAGAGAGGTACAGAAGCAGGACAATGTGGTTTTTCATCACCACAATTTTGAAAATTGTACAAGTTTTAAATATTTAGGTACAATGATTACAAACAATAATGATATATCCTCAGAAATAAAGACAAGAATAATGGCCGGTAATAGGTGCTTGTTTGGGCTTGGAAAACTATTTAAACTCGGTTCATTATCCAGATCTGCAAAGAAAATAATTTATAAAACTATTCTAAGACCAGTGGTTACATATGCCAGCGAAGCTTGGGTTTTAACAATAAATAATGAAAATATGCTAGCAGTTTGGGAAAGAAAAGTCCTGAGAAAGATATATGGCCCTCATTTTGAAAATGGTCAGTTTAGAAGTAGAACAAATAAAGAACTAATGGAACTGTATGGAGAACCGAGTATAGTTTCCTTCATTAAGAAAGGCAGACTTAGATGGTTGGGACATCTTGAACGTATGCCAGAAGGCCGATTACCTAAACGGGCATTATATGGACACCCAGGAGGATTAAGGAAGAGAGGAAGACCAAGGCTGAGGTGGCTTCAGGATGTGGAGGATGATCTGCGGAGAGTTGGATGCAAGATATGGAGACAACGGGCTCAAGATAGAGATGAATGGTTTCTACTGATTAAGGAAGCCCAGGCCCTTCATGAGCTGTAGTGCTAATAATGAAAACCTAATATTATTAAATGTGGAGTCATAAAAGCGTGTATTACTAATTTCGTAGAGCGAGTGGAATTCTCGTTAAATGTTCAATGCTCTCGTATAACATCATGCACGGGTTGTTGAACAGAAGACTGATTACGGGCAAAAAACACATCTCTTCTGTTCAACAACCCGTTCATGATGATCAGACTTGCATGATGTTATACGAGAGCATTGAACATTTAACGAGAATTCCACTCGCTCTACAAAATTAGTAATACACGCTTTTATGACTCCACATCTAATAACATTAGGTTTTAGTTTTGTATATTTTTAGTATTTTTATTGACCTTATTGGTAACATCGCAATATATATGAGATACTATACAAGGGGATCTACTTTGTATAGCTATGCAAATTCACATTGTTTTAAATTAAATTTGTTTTTAATATTTTGACAGGACACTTAATGTTGATATGGATAATATTGTCACTATGTCACATTTTACTATAGTCATTTTCAAATGTAAAGCTTGTATTGTAATTGATTTTAGATGATACTTATATCTTGTACCTGAAGATGCCTCATTAGGGGCGAAAACGTTAGTATCAAGATAAAATAGGATGTAACACATCAATATTTTCTTTCATATGTAATTCAATGCTTAAGCCATATTGA
Source organism: Periplaneta americana (assembly GCF_040183065.1). Taxonomy (NCBI): domain Eukaryota; kingdom Metazoa; phylum Arthropoda; class Insecta; order Blattodea; family Blattidae; genus Periplaneta; species Periplaneta americana. The sequence continues at coordinate 35,329,460 of NC_091122.1, forward strand.
CGGAATAATCATATTTTGATATATGTCATTATGTAACATCGCTGATCAGCCAACGAGTTTGATAGAAGACCCTGTACAACATGTAAATGTTAAGGAACAAATGACAGACAGACAGACAGACAGACAGGTGGAAATGCAAACTGACAATTCAACTGCAGGTCCGAGTAACAGTGACTCTCACGACACTAGCCCGGTTCGACTAGCAGACGAACACACTACGCCCAGTGTTCCTCTGCAAGGAACATCAAACATGAATACAACCACAGAATACTATACAGAGCCTGCTTTGCACATTCATACAGAAATAAATGATGATAATAAAAAAGACAACAGAACGATAACAATGAACAAATGATGGAAGATGACTCTAAAGCTACAGACAGTGATACAGAAATGAAGAAAAACTTGTCTGAAAACAACATATCAATTCCACAACGATAGCTACAACAAATGATAATGGAGCAACCAAGAGATGATTCTGATGGCAAAAAGGAACTGCCCCCTAACAGGGATCCTAGAATGAATGGGCTATTCCATCTCAAATCGACCGAAATATAGAGAAAATTGACCTTGCAATTTTTAAATACAATGAAACTTTTTCTGCCCGTTGACAACTGTGATACAATGCTTTGTGCAAAGTTTGAGGCATCAGAACTTCATAGTGTTTAAATTAAAAATATTTAAATTTATCGTATTTTCATAAAATTAGCAACTTTAAACTGTTATGGCTCCGAAACCCTTTCACCCAATGATCAAAATCATGGTTTATTTTGATGCTGAGAAATTAAAGTTTATATTGATATGTAAACAGTTTTTCTTACTTTTTATGGAAATGGAGAAATTTAGATTTTTCTTCATTAAGACGCCTTTGACCATGAAAAAATATTTTTTTAAATATATGGTTAGATTTCGCATTGAAAGTACAAATAAACACATATTTTTTACTGGTGGTACGTTGATAAGAGAGTATTGAAAATATCAAATAAAGAAAATAAATAGTACGCGCGTGAACTAACCAGCTGACTGTATGTGATGTGTCGTCTAGCAGTCATGGCTGGGCTAGCTTTATCACAAGTTTTCATAAATATAGGAGTAAAATGACGCCCAATGCTCGCTTATCTTCAGCTCTCGGCCAGTGCATGGAGTACTGCACCGTTCAAGTCTAGGCTTGTGAATATAATTTATTTCATACCCTCGAAACTTATTGCCGAGCCACTAAGCAAACAATGCCGAATCCCTCTTAATAATGCAAGGTTTTTTCTCAATATTTTTTTACAATTTTAAAAATGGGCAAAAAGCCTAAAAGTAAGTAAAATCGGATTATCTGTCTCTCTGTATACAATAAAAATAAGTATTACTTCTTATCATAACCTACTAAATGTCAGCTTCAAAATGAGCTCCCGTTCAATGTTCTGCAATAAGTGGTTCCAGAGTTCTGAGCGCTGAAAGAGGCTTGTTTTTATAAAATATGCTAAATTTGTCGCTCAATAGTACGAAAACCGTTTGACTTCCGATAGTATATTTTTGAAAATGCAATCTCCTCGGCACCTTGTATAAATAGGGAAAAAATTAGAGTATTAAAAAAATGCGAGGTTTTTTACTGATCGATTTCATATGGAATAGCCCGAATAGTAAACGAGAGATTGACCTTCATGAACAAGATACACATCACGATACCTCAGAACCAAAACAGAAAATAATGAAAAAAACATACTACACGAGCAGTACAATATCTTGTTTCTGGTAAATTTCCAACAAAAACGGGGAGCATACTGTTGCACATACAGATTCAGCATCAATATCTCATACGCAACCATAATGTGTGTAACATTTTTTCCATATTCATATGTCGATCTTACTCATTCTTGTTCCATGGCAATTAGTATATATTATAACAAAGCTACCTACTTATATACAATCATCCATGCAGACGTGTCTTCCGCAATACAACAAAATATTTTGTGTGCAGTGCAGACGTTGTTTCAGTGTATTGGAAGAGTGGTGTAACTTGCGAAACGAATACATGGAGAATGTCATAGATGTTAATAATGAAGACGAAGAAAGGCTGAGAGACGTAATACACCAGCAGGAAATAAGATACCAAGAACAGCTCCAGGACGTCAGAGAAGGACAAGAGGCAATAAAAGAGATGATGCACCAACAGGAAGTAAGACACTAAGAACAGATGGAAGATCTGAAAGTACAACTGCAGGCACAGAAAGAAGCAAGGCATCAGCAGCATGTAAGATATGAGGAGCAGATTCAGAACCTCACTGAAGAAGTAGAGGCTCAGGAACACATGACTCTGCTACAGGATATAGAATACGAGGAGCACCTCTCAAATATGAGACAGCAACTAGTCTCAGTGCAAGAGGCGATACACCAGCAGGAAGTAAAATACCAAGGACAATTGGAAACTCTAACTAAAGAATTACAGGAAGAGAAGAAGATGAGGCGCCAACAGAAAGTTGAATACGAGGAGCACCTCTCAAATATGAGACAGCAACTAGTCTCAGTGCAAGAGGCGATAAGTAAAATACCAAGGACAATTGGAAATTCTAACTAAGGAATTAGAGGAGGAGAAGAAGATGAGGCGCCAAGAGAAAGTTGAATACGAGGAGCACCTCTCAAATATGAGACAGCAACTAGTCTCAGTGCAAGAGGCGATACACCAGCAGGAAGTAAAATACCAAGGACAATTGGAAACTCTAACTAAAGAATTATAGGAAGAGAAGAAGATGAGGCACCAACAGAAAGTTGAATACGAGGAGCATCTCTCAAATATGAGACAGCAACTAGTCTCAGTGCAAGAGGCGATACACCAGCAGGAAGTAGAATACAGGGAGAATGTCATAGATGTTAATAATGAAGACGAAGAAAGGCTGAGAGACGTAATACACCAGCAGGAAATAAGATACCAAGAACAGCTCCAGGACGTCAGAGAAGGACAAGAGGCAGTAAAAGAGATGATACGCCAATAGGAAGTAAGACACCAAGAACAGATGGAAGATCTGAAAGTACAATTGCAGGCAGAGGAAGAAGCAAGGCGTCAGCAGCATGTAAGATACGAGGAGCAGATTCGGAACCTCACTGAAGAAGTAGAGGCTCAGGAACACATGACTCTGCTACAGGATATAGAATACGAGGAGCACCTCTCAAATATGAGACAGCAACTAGTCTCAGTGCAAGAGGCGATACACCAGTAGGAAGTAAAATAACAAGGAGAATTGGAAACTCTAACTAAAGAATTAGACGAAGAGAAGAAGAGGAGGCCAACAGAAAGTTGAATACGAGGAGCACCTCTCAAATATGAGACAGCAACTAGTCTCAGTGCAAGAGGCGATACACCAGCAGGAAGTAAAATACCAAGGAGAATTGGAAATTCTAACTAAAGAATTAGAGGAAGAGAAGAAGATGAGGCGCCAACAGAAAGTTGAATACGAGGAGCACCTCTCAAATATGAGACAGCAAATAGTCTCAGTGCAAGAGGCGATAAGTAAAATACCAAGGACAATTCGAAACTCTAACTAAGGAATTAGAGGAGGAGAAGAAGATGAGGTGCCAACAGAAAGTTGAATACGAGGAGCACCTCTCAAATATGAGACAGCAACTAGTCTCAGTGCAAGAGGCGATACACCAGCAGGAAGTAAAATACCAAGGTCAATTGGAAACTCTAACTAAAGAATTAGAGGAAGAGAAGATGAGGCGCCAAGAGAAAGTTGAATACGAGGAGCACCTCTCAAATATGAGACAGCAACTAGTCTCAGTGCAAGAGGCGATACACCAGCAGGAAGTAAAATACCGAGGACAATTGGAAACTCTAACTAAAGAATTAGAGGAAGAGAAGAAGATGAGGCACCAAGAGAAAGTTGAATACGAGGAGCACCTCTCAAATATGAGACAGCAACTAGTCTCAGTGCAATAGGCGATACACCAGCAGGAAGTAAAATACCGAGGACAATTGGAAACTCTAACTAAAAACTTACAGAAAGAGAAGAAGATGAGGCGCCAACAGAAAGTTGAATACGAGGAGCACCTCTCAAATATGAGACAGCAACTAGTCTCAGTGCAAGAGGCGATACACCAGTAGGAAGTAAAATACCAAGGACAATTGGAAACTCTAACTAAAGAATTACAGGAAGAGAAGAAGATGAGGTGCCAACAGAAAGTTGAATACGAGGAGCATCTCTCAAATATGAGACAGCAACTAGTCTCAGTGCAAGAGGCGATACACCAGCAGGAAGTAAAATACCGAGGACAATTGGAAACTCTAACTAAAGAATTACAGAAAGAGAAGAAGATGAGACGCCAACAGAAAGTTGAATACGAGGAGCACCTCTCAAATATGAGACAGCAACTAGTCTCAGTGCAAGAGGCGATACACCAGCAGGAAGTAAAATACCAAGGACAATTGGAAACTCTAACTAAAGAATTACAGGAAGAGAAGAAGATGAGGCGCCAACAGAAAGTTGAATACGAGGAGCATCTCTCAAATATGAGACAGCAACTAGTCTCAGTGCAAGAGGCGATACACCAGCAGGAAGTAAAATACCAAGGACAATTGGAAACTCTAACTAAAGAATTAGAGGAAGAGAAGAAGATGAGGCGCCAACAGAAAGTTGAATACGAGGAGCACCTCTCAAATATGAGACAGCAACTAGTCTCAGTGCAAGAGGCGATACACCAGCAGGAAGTAGAATATAGGGAGAATGTCATAGATGTTAATAATGAAGACGAAGAAAGGCTGAGAGACGTAATACACCAGCAGGAAATAAGATACCAAGAACAGCTCCAGGACGTCAGAGGACAAGAGGCAATAAAAGAGATGATACGCCAACAGGAAGTAAGACACCAAGAACAGATGGAAGATCTGAAAGTACAATTGCAGGCAGAGGAAGAAGCAAGGCGTCAGCAGCATGTAAGATACGAGGAGCAGATTCGGAACCTCACTGAAGAAGTAGAGGCTCAGGAACACATGACTCTGGCACAGGATATAGAATACGAGGAGCACCTCTCAAATACAAACAGCAACTAGTCTCAGTGCAAGAGTCGATACACCAGCAGGAAGTAAAATACCAAGGAGAATTGGAAACTCTAACTAAAGAATTAGACGAAGAGAAGAAGACTTGGAGCCAGCAGAATATACTCTTCGTCTAGGACCTGAACTCTCTTAAAGCATGCATCTTTCATCGCAGTGTGTGAAGATGAAGATGGTGTGTCAACTTGCGGTTTTGGCAGTCTCCTGTTTTGCCATTTTCCAGATGACTTGGAATGTGTACTACACATATTTTCATTTGTTCCCTTGTCCAGGAAATTAAGATATTTTTAAAGTTTTAGCAATGACGTCCTTAAGATTTTGCAGGAGTGGCAAATATTTTGTTTTATAAATCTTTTTTTTTTTTTTTTTAATGTTTTATTTACCGACGCTCGCAACTGCAGAGGTTATATCAGCGTCGCCGGATGTGCCAGAATTTTGTCCCGCAGGAGTTATAAATCTTAACTACAGGCCTATATGAAATTCTTTGTTATCAGATTAGACAAATGTCCCATTTTGAACAGAAATGTGAAAAGTCCGGCTTGTTCTTTTAATATATTTCGTGAACAATATCACTTTAGTTATAAATAAATACATAGTAAGATAGATTTATCTCATGAGAATGATATAATATAATCTTCAATGTACTGTACATATATATATATATATATATATATATATATATATATATGTAGGGTTAAAAAAAAAGTACAGTTCAGTATGAAATAATAATAATAATAATAATAATAATAATAATAATAATAATAATAATAATAATAATAATAATAATACTCAAGAATGTAGTTTCTTTTAAAAGTAATAACACATTTAAAAATTTCCCTGACGGAAAAAATAGTACGAAAAACAACTTTTAATTCCTATGTGCTAAATTTTTTTGCATTGTGTTGTAGATAAAGTAACATCCAACATTTTAGAGCTATGCTTTAGGTCCATCACCAAGGAAGAGGGGGTAAGTGAAACTTAACATTTTTCTTGCTTTTCCCTCATGTTGGAGTTGATGCATAGCTCCAAACCTTTGGATGTTTCTACAAGACATTGTGCAAAAAAATTTCGCATTGAGTTTTTAATCACACTATTTTTTGTTTCTAATTTAAATGTTCCTCATTTGAGCATGGGTGTCAATTTTGTACATATTACGATATTAACTTAAGTTTATATTCTAAATATTAACAATAAGTAGTCTATGACAAAAAAATCTAATGGAAATTGAACAAATAATATAATGAACGACATGTAATTCAATAGGGATCAGAATACACGAAAAATATTTTCATCCGTAGATATTAAAAACAACATTTGCTTGTTAGCCACCGGTATTTCCCAATTTTATATTACATTAATCTAACAGAATAATGATATATGTATAACATTTAGAAAAAACTCAATTCAAAATTCAATATACAATGAAAGAAGTGAAATATGGAAGAACAAACAATACACACAAGTACTGACGACGTCAACATTATAAAATGTTAATAATTTATAAAATGTTTTATTCAAATTAGGGATTTCTATAGTTTTAAAAAAATACTGAGTTCAAGTAATTATAATGGTTGCAACATTTTTACTAAGATGCTATTAGCTGTTTCTTTCTCAGCTTTTGGATGACTAGTGTTATGGAAGATTGGAGAAAAAATTGAAAAAATCAGGATGGCAAGAGCACCTTGAGTCCATTTTCATTCTCTGTAATTCAAATAAAGGGGAAATAATGTGATGTTCAAGTCTTTGAACTTTTGAAGTTAAAATGGACACTATAACATGGAGACAAGGAGTTGATTCTAACGTTTATTTACTTTTACTTTACTTTCATGAAAGAATTTGCGACATCTACTAGAAAAGAAAGTTTGTGAAATATAGTGACATACTGTGTTGAAGAAAGTGAACAACTGATATTATTAACTTGCCAATCTCTTCAGTATAGTAACCAGTGAGGGAAGTGAGACAGTATGCAATGGTAGGGAATACCGCCACTGGTTTCTATGACCAGAAGACATACCGTTAGTGAAAAATGGCATATAGTCATGAAAAAATGTGATCTGTAAAAAATTTGTTTATACATTTCTTCACAACAAAGAGTAGGCTACTATCTGTTTGCTCGTAAATCTAAACCACAAACTCCAGGAACTGTATTCAACGTGTATTTAGACACGTTTATTTGATAAATCAATCCCTGGAATGCTTACGAGTGGCTGTGGTCTGTAGCTTGTAGTGGCCATAGTGACTCTCATTTTTGTTGTTGTTTCACTTTTTATTAATAATTAAGTAAGGCACTTTGAAGCTTTAACATTATTTTAAATGATAAGTCTCAAAAGACATTGTAAAATAATCTAGTAAATAACTGAAGTAACTTGAAATTATTTCATTAAGAAATTTAACGAGTTGCTTAAGCTTCAAAGATTCGAGTTACTGATTGTAACAAAACAATTTATTGTAGACATCATGTATGTGTATGTTATACCGGTAACGAAAGGGGGTATGCCTTTTTTAAATCGAGGTATGCCAGGGGAAAATCTTGGGGTAGCATACTGCCTCTGGTTTTTTTGCCACTTCCCTCACTGGTAGTAACTAACGACTTTTTAAACGATTTTGCAGAATGTACATGGCTACAACGTTAATAAATGATTTTGTTACACAAATTACAAATAGTAAGACTCAAAATATTTTCATTCGTGAAATTTCGTAATTCAGAGTGAATTTCTCTTATAGACACACATGTAGCTTACTGAATGTAGAAAGATAGTCACAGTAGTTAAAAGCAACTCAAAATTTGTAACTCCAGAACTGATGCTTGAGATTCATATAGTGAACAAATAGGAATGCAATACATTTGCTATATTAAAAAAATAGTTAACCCAATCTGTCCACAAGTTAATATTTTACCCTAAGTTGCACACAATATGTCTAAATAATGGCTGAGTGTGGATCCTATTTTTGTTACCTCTACTAAAAAAAAGAACACACCCTGCAACATAGAACATTAGGTGTAATATTGTACTGTGTATTTCTCCAGAAATCAATCACCTACAGTTTCCAATGTCTAATTTACATGATTATATTAAATCTATTCACACCACACTACGATTTTAAAATTACGCAATCATAAAGATTCTTTTTCTGTCAATCATTCTTTTCAGGAACATCAATGCTCTACGTTTGTTATACATAAGTACCAGTATCTCGTACCACACGATTTGCTACCTCTCTTTAAAAATACTAATTACAACATTGCAGCTATAATAATAATAACAAAATGTATTTCGCCAGCACTTCTCAACAATGAACACACAGAAATGTAATCGTTGGAAATAAGTACATATAAATGTATGCATTGTACAACATAATGTAAACAATTACATGATTATCATCATAACATGGAATAAAAGGCACAATTATCGTTTTCGTGTCACTGGTTGATATTTTATAATATTAACAGGATATCAGAAAGGAAGGTTTCGTAATTAATTAATTTAATATTAATTTTTTTCCCTTCACAAGGCATGTTATTGTCACAAAGATTCACAGAAAGCACAGATTGGTGTAATTAATTTATATACGAATAAATTTGTACAAGAACAAAGGCAAGTTAAAATATTTGTGGACAGTGGCGTTCACCATGTTTCACTGAGAAATACAAAAATCCTTAATACGAGTTTAATTCGAAACTATTCGTAATTTTTACAGTTCGTAACACACTGAAATTTATGAAAAATTAGGTACCAAATTCTGTTGTAAATAATGTCATAACTATTACTTAAAATGGAACATACAGTAAAGCCTCGTTAAGCCAGACCCTGCTTAGAAAGGCGATCTGAACAAACAAAATTCAATACAGTAAATTCTAAAACAAATTACATATTCCAACAAGACAAGGCTTAAGTTTCCGCATGTGCTGTAGTTTGTATTTCTAGGGCAGAAAAAATACTGAAAAATTAATATTACGTGAATTCAGATCGATGAGTTTGAATTTTTCTGTTGTAGTGAATGACATAGTGTCCTCTACATTGGTCAACAGTAGTGTCAAACTCGAGAGTCAAGAAATTAAAATCAAAGACAGTAAAGTTGTGAAGCACTGAATAGAGGTGGTGAGAGATTCGTCACAGTATAAAAGGTTGACTGGCTTAATAATGATGATGATTCAGGCTATCACATAATGAATGTAGATAGTATAAACGAGACTGGAGCCTCTGATGATATATCTGAAGATGAGGGTATTAATACCCGAAGTCCACACCTGCGGAGTAATGGTTAGCAAGTCTGGCCGCGAAATCAGGTGGTCCGGGTTCTAATCCCGGTCAGAGCAAGTTACCTGGTTGAGGTTTTTTCCGAGGTTTTCCCTCAACCCAATATGAGCAAATGCTGGGTAATTATTGGTGCTGGACCCCGGACTCATTTCACCGGCATTATCACCTCCGTATCATTCAGACGCTAAATAACGTGAGATGTTGATACAGAGTCGTAAAATAACCCACTAAAAAAATGAATATTCGAATCCCAAAAATTCAGTTGAGGTTAAACAACACTTGAATTATGTGATCGATTTTATTCAACAAAATAATAAAAAGATTTCTGCATATTATAGGCCTACCTACTACTACACGAAGCATCTGTGTGAATGTCTAGCAAAGTGACAAGCCACATAATAAAGTGAATAGTTTTCTTTAATCAAAGAAACAGAATGATTTACAACACGTGATACCAATAACACAGATATTGTACTTTATTATGTTATTGTATTGTATTGTATTTTTGTTCACGAAATTGCCTGCATTTTATTTTTTTAATTAGGATAATACTCAGCCTCAATGTGTCTGGATTAACGGAATTTTACTCTATTTGCAATAATAAATAAGGAAACTTTTGCTTTCTGGTACCCTTAATAATATAAAAAAAAGTGATTCAACAATATTACAATTTTGTATATACTATTCAGTTCAAAAAGTTTCCGGAATATATTTTTTTCGTTGAAATGAATAATGTTATGTGGTATATTTCTGTTTTTTATCTTGGCATCATTCATGACGTCACTTCCGTAGAAGTTTCATGATCATAGACATTGTTGTTGTGTGGCAATTGGCTGTTGTTGTGTTATATTCGTTCATCGCATTTCAGAATGAAGACAGTAGGCTTATGAATATCAAAGATGACCAGCACTCCAATCGACCTTCAGACCTGCTTCTTTTTTTTTTTTCATTGCTGCTTCACCATAAGCTTTTTCAAGCATTCTTAATGTCGCTGAAGGAGATTTGTGCAACAAAAAAAAAGAATTTTGATATATTCGCATTGCTCTGTATCCCACATTCTGAAATGCAACGAACGAATATCACACAAACAACAACAGCCAGTTGCCACGCAACAACAACAACAACAAATACAACAACGACTATGATCATGAAATTTCTGCGGAAGTGACGTCATGAATAATGCCAACACTAGAAACAGAAATATACCACATAACATACATTTCGGTGAAAAAATATATATATATTTTGGAAGCTTTTTGAATAAAGTGTGTACATATGTTTGTGTGTGTGTGTGTGTGTGTGTATGTGTACTGATCTTAACAAGCAACACTGATTAATTACAAATTTACATCTGTTAGTTTAAACAAATTTACTGGGGTATGAGTACGTGTGTAAGGATGTGTGTGTGGTGCACGGTTTCTAACGGATATTAAACATGGTTGGAGGATCAGTATCTTTTATCATAAGTGTGCAAGGAAATTACTTAAGGATAGAGATACCAGCAAGATTTATAATCTGCACTGAGTGTAAGGAACAATAATAGTTTTGTTTCCATTAAGAATGTCAAAAAGAACATGAAACGCCAACTGTCAAACTGTCATATACACAAACATCAGTACTCTTGACATGTTAATAAATTATCATCACAACAATATGGACCGGCTGATTATGAAAAGTCACTATATATTCATGATGGACAATATTCAAGAAGGAATAAGTATGCAACAATAAATAAGGAAACATTTTCTCTCTGGTACCCTTAATATAAAAAAGGAGTTATTCAACAATATTACAATAATATATATACTGATCTTAACAAGCAACACTGATTTAACTTGAATACAATCCTCTTATCAAAAATTACTTTGGTGTTGAATTCCATCAAGATTCCAAACGAAGTATAAATACTAAGTTAAAAAACACATATTTAATAGTAATACTGTATTGCTGAGAGACAGTTCCAATATATATATATAAATAACATCACAACAACAATCTTCAGTGGAACACTAAAAACATACAAAGGGATTCTTTGAAGTTTTCCTTTAATCATGTAATTTCTTGTCATACCTCTGTTTATCATTGTGGATAACACTGCATTTAGGTAAAGAAATACTCTATGTGTATATGTATTAAAAAGATTTGTACAACAATAACAACGCAGTGTGATTGCTACTGATAGTAAGATTCTTCTTTCAATAGTGCATATGGAGGAAGATACTTCTATTACATTCATGTTACTGCTAAGTAATTTATTTGATGCAAGTCCACCATGATCCAAATTAAAAGAAATACTAGTGGCTTGTGCAGCAAATGCTGCAAACTAAGTTCATTAGACGTTCAAATAAACATTTTTCAGATTTATTTTCAATGAAGAATACCAGACATTCTGAAAGTTATTTGCTTCCATAATAATGAAAGATACTCTCTCTCGAGCCAATGCTGAAGAGAACCACGTATATAAATATCTACACCACACCGCCATTAAATATATGAAAAAGACCCAACTCCACTTAATTAATAACTATAAAAATATTTGATTTTTAATAATATTATTATCTTACGTAAGTTTTATAGCTTTCAGTAACATATACTATATAGCCGCCACTCAGTAAAATATAGAAATTAAAATCTAATTTAAGTTATTCCCTACATCTACTTATATAACCCCAAAACGTTTCACTTTCATATCATCAATATAGCATTAATATGTATAATTAATGAAAAAGTCACATCATGGCATTAACTACAATAATATTTCATTTCTAATAGTAATAATGTCATCAAACCGCCTCAAGTTTTGTAGTTTTTAATATCCAATACATAGATGTACCCAGAAAATTACACACCACAGAATCGAAACTGTAAATTATTTTTAGTAAGTTAAGTTTTTAATAACCAATTTAATTTGAGCTCTAAATATGTCAGCATTTTTGCAGATCATGGCCTTCGTGTAATATTGTTTACTGTAGTGTGTGTTTTGTTTTATTCTGAAATGCAACACGGCCAACTTGATGCTCGCTTCGCTTCCCCTGAATGCAATTAGCTAGTTCTCAAAACCGACGACAAATGGATTTTGGAAAATAGGAAAATTATGTAGGAAAATTGACATTTCACTGAAAACTACTATTTTTTCGAAAAACTTTGGGTTCCAAGCTTCAAAATGAGGAGCCATTTATTAAATTCCGTTCAGCCGTTTTCCTGTAATTTCCATTACCAGTTCAAATGATATATATATATATATAGATATATCATTAAGGCTACGAAAACCTTCCAAATCGAAGTTTATAGTACGTAAGTTACAGTAACCAATCCTATACTAAGCATTCTTTCAACTTAACAAAACCACTTTCAAAATAGTGGATAAAAAATACGAGAAGCGCCCATAAAGTAACTTTCCCACTCGTCCCACAGCTAGCAAACCATATGTTGCACGAAGCGACTGCGAGTACGTGATAGAGTAATGTCCTGGCATGGCGCATGCACTAGCGGAACTTCCCGAGTGCTCTCAGTAGCTTCGTTGCATTGGTTGAAGATGGACGTTCCTATTCCAGCTCCCGCCACGTGTGAAGTGTGATCAGTGATCAAGTTTTTGAATGCACAGGGCATAGCGCTGATTGAAATTTATAGTCAGCTGTGCCAGGCTATGGCCTAACATCATGAGCAAGCAGATGGTGCGTTGCTCCTCAAGGTCGTCTGTGCTCCCACTGCGCTCATCATGCACATTTTGGCGTCCTGCTGAAAACTGTCTACAGCAGCAATCTTTCAATCAAATTATTTTTTGTAGGCTACATATTATTTTATTTAAAACGTATTTCCTACAAAATGTCATAATTTTTGTTTTTTTTTTTTTTCATCCTGCATTTTATTTCTATATTACATTTTTCATATAAACATGCCATGAAGGCACAAGGGAGGCATGGAGGTAAAACTTCATGCTTTCTTGATCTTGGCACTAGAATGAGGTGATGTAATCGGCACCATGCCTTTGCACCCCCAGGAAAGACCTGGTACTCAGTTTGATAGAAGGCTGAACAAAACCTTGGAGCTATTCTATCATACCCGGGATTGAACCTCGGATCTTCAAGCCCGTAGCTAGTTGCTCTATCAACTGAGCTACCAGGTTGCCACAAGAGCTAGAGCAGCTGCAAAAAGTATAGCATCTAACAGAAGTTTCCATTGATTAAATTGAATCCGTGGTAAGAAATTAAGAAAATTTCTATTAACTTTTATTTAACCTTGTACCATGAAAACGAGCATCAAACAAACACTTAACATACTACCTTCAAAATGAATGTTAAACTTATAAAATACTTGTACAGTTGTATTTTGAAATACCGTGCCTAACTCTTTCAAGAAGTTGTGATCAAAACTTAAAGTGCTGATCATAAAATACGTGAAGAATTTATAACTTAATTAAGAATACAGTCATACACTTTTTTTTTTTTTTTAATTTTCAAACTCAAATGTAGAGATGTCTATCAGTATGGCATGTCTGTTTTTCCATTTCTCAATGTTTCGATTATGTAAATCTTATTCGAACAAATATATCTGCTCACAGCTAAAAACAACAGTTCTAGGTTACTACTAAAAGCAAGTTTCAATCACAACCTTCGAAATACAATATTATGAAAACGCCATTATAAAAAAAATAGGAAATCAAATGTGCCACTACAACTAATTGTTTACAGACACATTTACATTCACTTTTGTACTATTGCAAGCTTATATTTTTAAATGCTGCTACCGATACATTCAATTAATTATCTTCACATTAATACTGAAGTGTTTCTAATTATCTTGTGTATAAGTCAGAAAATTATAAAAATAACACATGTAAGTTGTTCATTAACTGAAAAAAGTAATGTCCAAGTATCAAACACTATCTTGACTTAATTATTTTAGTAAGTAATAACACAGAAGAGGATAATGTATATCTATAATCACAGTCACAAAAAGGTACCTGGAAATTCAACAACTCGAAACAACCTGCAAGGAAATTATACAACGAATTGAAATTGAGGAATTTGTAAACTTTACGACAGAAAGTTAATGAATCCATATTACACCTATTCCTAATGTTACCAGTGTGTAAGCTGCATTCATTTTTATTTTGAAAAACAAACGAGTTCTAAAATGATAAATTAATTGGACATATTCTACAATAGATACACTAAACTGCTGAATATCATACTTTTGCCACAAATTTTTACAATACAGTTTATCTTAAATATAAACTAAAATTATATAAATAAAATGAGTAAAAATAAATTACTAAAAGACAGCAAGCAATAGTTGAAAACAACATAAAATGAATGCACACTGATGAGATGTCACAATTAAAACACTTCAGCATAATCTTTCATCACAGGTTTTTGCATGATTATAGTTTTATGAAGCATTTCCCTAAAGAAATAAAACATGTATGTAAAAATGTAAACCTTTTTACTGATACAATCTCGTAAATTACCTGTATTTATCATCAGTAACAGAAAGTCAGAATTTCTAAATAATAATTAATTGATTAAATGGCGATCTTACTCGTGTTAATTGTGTAAGCATGTGCGGCTTACAGCTGTTTCGGTGCTTCTTCACACCATCCTCAGTGCCTACTAGATCTCGGCGTCATCTCCAACTTCGCTGCCTGTTGTGTGGGTGCGTTCGATTGTTGAAAAGTGTTGAAATGTGGTGAACACACACACTATTTGACACCACATTTCAACACTTTTCAACAATCGAACGCACCCACACAACAGGCAGCGAAGTTCGAGATGACGCCGAGATCTAGTAGGCTCTGAGGATGGTGTGAAGAAACACCGAAAAAGCTGTAAGCCGCACATGCTTACACAATTAACACGAGTAAGATCGCCATTTAAACAATTATTTATATTCAAGTGTTAAAAGTAGTGTACGAAAGATTCAACATGGATTATCTAAATAATAATTGTTCGATGAACATCACTAAACTTAAATATTCTTACAGACATCTGTATTGTTAATTTTTACATTACTCTGTACAGTTTTTACAACTTTCTTCTTGATAATTAGCTTGAGACACTTTCAAAGCAATTACACTGACAATTTTCAGTCCATATTTTCACACAGTCAGCTTCAAGACAGCTTTAACAACATGATATTCAGACTAGGCTGCTCTACGCATTTCAGAACTAAAAGTACAATAGCAATATATTTCAAAAGAACACTTGATGTTACCCTAGATCATATATGTAACATATAGGTCGGCCTTATAGGCTTTGACGTTAACAACTTTTGTCAGGTTTACTACGCTGCTATCTAGTTGTTACATAAGGAGTCACGTCATAATTCCCATTTGAATTGCATTAGCAACTGTAATGCCATCTCGTGTTCGTTTACGGCGGATGGGTGGCGATCCTGGCGGTTGTTCTCTTCAAAATGCTACCAATTTTAACATAGCGATGAGTTATCTATTACATATATGATCTAAGATGTTACTAAAATTTCAAAATTACGAACATCTCTTAAAACAATTGTAACACAAAAGTTAAGGACCAATGTGCGGAAGGTTAATTTTGAAAGTACCAATACGTCACAAACTTCTTTGTGAAATGTAAGCTGTACTAATACAACAGACAGTAGCATTTATTGTTCAAGTCCTACATAGGAGATGCCATAGCAACACGTGATACACAGAGAGAAAGTGGAGGAGATTTTGAAGGAAGATACAAATTTTACCTTTTACTTGTGAAGTCAGAACAAGGATCTATTTGTTGAGAAAGATCCTCATTTCCTTGTTCTGTTTGGACATGCTAATATCTGCCGTTTCTGCTTTCATCAACATCGAGTCTAACTTGTCAATTTGAGAGTTCAGTTTCCCTTCTAGGTCCACATCTCGTTTCACAGGTGTAGCTGTTGTAGTTCCATTGCCCTTATCAGGCTTACTTTCTGTTCCATTTCCACCTTAAAGAATAATGAATGGTAAGTTTATCTGGTGCTTCAACAGAAGTTCCAGCTACGTGCACCAGTCTACCATCATGGTTAACTTATTCAATAATGTATCTACTTAAACTTAAGACACAACTGTTAGATGTTTGAAAATTACAAACCTGATTCAGAATTTACAGGAGTTTCTTGGTTTGATAGGGCACAGTCTGGTTCTGACACTTGACTACTGCAGTCGCTTGCTGTACCATCACTCTTACCTCCTACCCTTAGTTTCAGAAGGTTGGTGAAACTGCCACAAACTGTCTGTATTAACATAAAACATTACTTTTACATTATTTATTAAATATCATACAAGTGGTCATGATTATGTTGATGAGTGGGAGGAGAAAGAGATGATTTGGGAGAGGGGGACGAGAGTAAAACTCACATTAAAAAATGTTAATTAATGTACGAAATGGGATCACAAACGCAATGAAGATGGAATGGAAGAATTACAACTAGAATCTGTAATTAACCATGTAAAACATTATCGGAACAACTCGATAAATCATCTGCATCGCATGCGTAGAGATAGAATCCCAAAAGTCATGCTCCACTATCGTCCAAACGGGAAGAAATCTCTCGGTCATCCAAAGAACTGCTGGATTGAAAATTCAACTTGAGATTGTAACAGGTCAAATGGCCTAATATTTGAAGGGAAGAAGAAGAAGAAGAAGACTTACTTATTTACAAATGGCTTTTAGAGAACCCAAACCTTTATATGAAACAACGAGAAGAAATATCAGAAGGAAGTGAAATAGGGAGAGGAGTACGACAAGGATGCCCTTTATCACCTACCCTGTTCAACATCTACTTGGAGGACTTAGTGAAGAACTGTTTTCAGAACATGGGAGGAATGATAGTAGGAGGAAGAAGAATAAACTGTATAAGATTTGCTTATGATTTTATTTTATTGGGTTATTTTACGACGCTGTATCAACATCTAAGGTTATTTAGCGTCTGAATGAAATGAAGGTGATAATGCTGGTGAAATGAGTCCGAGGTCCACCACCGAAAGTTACCCAGCATTTGCTCGAATTGGGTTGAGGGAAAACCCCGGAAAAAACCTCAACCAAGTAACTTGCCCCGACCAGGATTCGAACCCGGGCCACCTGGTTTTTGCTGATGATACAGCATTGTTAGCAGAAGAGGAGATGATACTAAGGGATATGCTACTGGAGCTAAATGACAGCTGTGAGCAGTATGGAATGAAGATAAATGCCAACAAGACGAAGACGATGATCATAGGAAGAAAAGTAAAGAAGGTAAACTTGCGAATTTTAAATGACGCTTAGATAAGAAATATGAGTATACCACTTCCGATGTTGATCAATAATGATGCCCAGATATTTCACAACTGCAGCTTCTTTCAAAGGAAGACATTCACAATTAGAAATAATTATATATAATTGAGAGATTTTTTCGACGTCTTTCTAATGTTATTCTAATTTCGTCCAATTTCTCTTCTGTTAAAACAGTCCTTCCCCCCTCCCCATTTGCTTTTTGTTCACCACCAAATTTACCAGTATAACAAAATCTCTTTATTTTAGCACCAATATAGACCAAACTTTTCTAAACTGTATTACTATTCTTACAATCTAAGTGGAGCATAATCATCTTTCAGTACTTTGTGGAAAACTGTCTTCTTAGCTCAACCATTTCTAACCTATGTGTTGTGGCACAGGAGTGTGCTGCAAATGATCCACTGGTATGCGAGAGAAAATGAAAAATAGTAAAGGCTGTCGTAGCAAAATTGGAAAAATAAATGTAAAAAGAGTAGTAAAAAGTGAGTCCACAAGAATCAACTTTCAGTGAAAGTGGCACAAGTCAACATTCAGTACATGTAGTGTAGATCAGGGATGTCGAAAAGCGCTCTCAAGCTGTGAAACGATTAGGTACTGCTTACTACCTGAGCTGGAGCGGTGAGGTCAGTCTACCCTTACTGTAGCAGTGTTCTGTACGCAGTGTGTTTATCAACTCTGGCAGCTGGTATGGATATGGAACGATGTTTCAATAGTGAATGGATAGATAAACATTTATTTATCTTAAAGGACGGAAAGGCACGTTGCTTAAGATGTAGAAAGAAACTTTGATACATAAGCCCTAATAATATTAAGAGGCATTTTAATTCAATGCATGCTGAAGCTTATGGAGCAGAAAAATTATCCGGTTCCGCTCATGAAAAGGCAAAAGAGATATGTCTAGAATGTTTTTAAATCTCTAAGTTTGTCCCGTAATATTGTTGCTGAGCGCATGACAGAAATGGGAGATAACTTGGACGGACAACTGATAGCAAGAATGAAAACTTTTACTTGTTATGCACTAGCTCTTGATGAAAGTACCGACCGCAAAGATACGGCGCAGCTAGCTATATTCATAAGGGATGTCGATTCAGATTTCAATCTTCATTAAGATCTTATAGATGTCATTTTACTAAAGGATCGAACTCGAGGTGAAGATATTTTTGAATCTGTAACAAAAACTATGAACAAATTTCAAATCATAGTAAGATTAATTAATATTGTACTTCAAAACAGTTTACGTTTTTGAACTTGCTCTGCTACAACATATACACATCAAGTTGATATTTTAAACATGAATTAGCAACATTATTATGATGATTTATTTCTGCCACTAACGAACAACATTCATGAATGATCCAGTAGATAAAACGATATTATTATTATTATTATTATTATTATTATTATTATTATTATTATTATTATTATTATTATTATTATTATTATCATCCACCCAGCCTCATGTAGACATACATTCTTCGTTCATCAAAGTTTTCAAGCGAAAATCTAAAATGAGCTTCTAAAAATTAGTAAGATGTATAAAAATTATTTAAGTACCAGCCGCCGCATTAGCAGTTTCGCTTTTGTTTACGATCATTCGCCCGGTCTGCTTGCTACCTGTGTTGAACCGTTGCACAGTAAGGGAGGAGTGAAGGCTCTTCAGTTCACAGCTCGAGAGCGCTGTTCGACATCCCTGGTGTAGATGAACGATTTGGCAGAGAAGAGAATGACTGACGCACAGCCAGGGTTTCAAGATAAGTAAAGTTAGAATAACACACTAATCTTGAATTGAATTCGAATTTAAGAGAGGAGGCACTATGACCCATTTACTGTGACCTTATTAGAACTACTGTGCTAACTCTCCAGCTAGCCACATTCCCAAATCTACACCAGTTGACAAAACTAAGATTTGCTGCATACCCAAGTTATATAGCAGGTAACCCTACTCGTCCATAGGCCAGCTCCTTCCACATGTCACCTGCCGGTGTTTGAGGAATGCTATGGAATAATGACGGAATGGAAAAATGTTGACGGAATAATGTACAGTAGGTGCCTAATATGAGGAAATGGGACAACACCAAGAAAAATTCCAACTGCGATGTTTTCCGCCACAAGTGTCACTACAAAATATCATACTTGTTTTCTATGAAAAAAAAAAAAAATCCTTCTAGTTAGGAACGACTGATTTTGATTTTGAGTGTGCTGCGCGATTTTAAATTACAACTTAGTGTGTCACATGTTGAAAAAGATTGAAAAACCTTGTCTTAGGGTACGAACACGTTGGCGCCTAGCTTTAAAGCTAGCAGGCTCCGCTATCAGTGTTATGAAAGACAAGGAAGCTTGGTGTGCACAAATTGGAGCTTGTTTGCAGGTCGCTTTAATCTCTCAGCTGACTCACAGCTGATTATGTCATCTCCTTGGAATCTCTGTGTAGACTTGGCATCGCAATGGATTCAAGTAGTGAGGACGAATTTGATTTATTAGACAGTGCAGGAACAAAGTGCTTATTATTACAAGAATTCTTTTCTCGAGTCTGTTGCCTTCACCCTATAAATAATGAAAGGGTTGCGTTTGGTGAATATTATTTTTTAAATATCTGCGAAACTTCCCAGAAAAATTCATTAGCTAGCCGAGAGTGGAAATCGAAACTTTCGATTATCTTCTATTTAACCAAAGATTCCATACAGAAGGCTTGTAAAAATTGCCAGGGAATCCTATTTTGCAGGAAGAACGGCTTAAACTCACACTGAGGTAAACTGTACAATTCTTACAAAATAGTGCCTAGTGAACATTCTCAATAACTTGATTGATATTAGTTTTTTTTTTTTTTTTCGTGGTATTAAAGGCACATACAGAAGAAAGCGATTAAACTCTTGAAATGAGATCGAAGACTCCAAATCAGGCCTATTGGTGAACGACGATGTCCATTCATCCGAGTTCATTAGTAGTTTGTAATTTTAAAATTAATTAAATTCTACCTCCAGTTTGAATCTATACAAAAAGTTAATGTCGTGGCAGGTCTTTCGAACACACGAGCAATCAGTTTTTCTACATCCATTGTGTGCAGTGTTTTAAAACTTTACAACCACTGACACAGGATTCCCGCCACGAGTGAAGCAAGCGGTATGCTCAAGGCGGAGCTTGACAGGCCGCTAGCTGATAGTCGGAGTAGCCAAGAATATTTCCCGCTCCGTTTATCATTATCACGTCGTAGCATCTATGATATTCAAACAATCGCGCTGCAATTTTTTTTATTGATAAATCAATGTCCAAGGGAAGCATAGAAAACAATTCGAAGTCAAAATATTGTTTTTAAAAGTGAGAAAAAAAAAATTAACTTTGAAGTGATCTGCTCAAAGCAAAAAATTTACTGTAAGCGGTAAACTTTCTTGTTTTCCACATTAGATGGGGGTCAAAGCGAGAAAAATATTGAGTAAGAATGGAAATTTGTTTTAAAAGTTACCGCTGCTCAAAATCTTTACTGGTTACCGAGTTACGACCAATTAAAGTCAAGACTAAACCAAACGCGCGTAGTTTAAAATAAAATACAAATTTGTGTAAATTAAAAAGCACGAATACTTGAGTAAGTTACACAAATAATTGATAAAAGTCGTCCCTACTAATTACACAAGTCGTCATTGATATCTGGTCCACAGACCACCTCTCCAATGCCTCTCTGCTCCACGCCGAGACTTGCGCTGCAAACTTGAAAAAAATGACTGAAAACATTCCTGGAGCTTACAGCTTGCTGGAAAGCTAGCAGTAAAGCGACCATCCATGAGTCAACGTGTGCGGTGTCATATGTTTCTAGTGATTCATTTCCCCCACTACCGCTACCAGCTACTCTACCAGCTAGTCTACCATCGTCAACGTGTTCGTACCCTTAGCTCTTAGGGATCCTATTTCAATGTATGACTCATATAGAAAATTTTCTGACCAGGAGCATATTTCTGATTTGCATTATTAAAATAGAGCATTTGGAAACCACCCCATCCACATAAAAAATTACGTTTATCAATATTAAGTAAATATTAAAAGAACAGAATAGTATACCAAAAAGCCAATTTTCCGTTGTTTCTGTATGGTTACTCTGTCCAACAATAGCTCTACGGAGACAAGGATAGACTTACCTTAAACCTGTTTATCTTCTTTTGAGTTATAGTAAGTATACTGTTTAGTTCATCTAAACCCCCTGATACTCGTCCCATCTGCTCTTCTTGAAGTTCAACATTCTAAGATAAAAGAAGAAATTAGAATTAGTTATTACTACCATGTAAAGGTAAAAAAGGTAAAGGTATCCCCGTCACATGCCATGATGGCACTTGGGGGGGGGGGGCATGGAGGTAGAGCCCCATGCTTTCCATGACCTCGGCACTAGAATGAGGTGGTGTGGTCGGCACCACGCTCTGACCGCCTTTTACCCTTGGGAAAGACCCAGTACTCAATTTTATAGGAGGCTGAGTGAACCTTGGGGCCATTCTGAAAGTTTGGCAACGAGAAAAAATCCCGTCACCACTCCAGGTACACAAAATAATGAATGGTTTATTTTTATTTTGTAGGTACTAATATCACTTAGAAGCCGGATATAGGCTGTATACATTATGTAAAAGGGCCAGAGAAACTACATTACCTTTAATGTCAATTATTCACATAGGTATAACTATTAATCAAGCAGTTAACATTCTTGGCTTTTCTGTAGCACGTGACGCTGAAACTTCCAACTTGCTTTTTCTAAGTTCTCTGCGGGAACCCGTGGTAGGTTAGGTTAGATTAGCTTAAGCTTTTGGTATGTCTTGCATATACCAATCTGTGACATGTTAGGTTACGTTAGTTTAGGTTTTCAATATGCCTTGCATATACGACTCTGTGATAGGTTAGATTAGGTTAGTTTAGACTTTTGATATGTCTTGCATAATATATTAAGTAAAATAAAATGTGAGTTCCACGTTCATTTTGAAGTGTTCTACCTATTTATTTTACGTGTTAAATAATCACTTTTAAGTACCTACACACCGATCAATTCTTTCCAATTTTAGCTATTTTCTCATGTTTTCAAGTCAACTGACGTTCTATATGAATTCTTCACGTTCCAAACCATCTTCCCTCTGAAAATTAGACAATTTTTCCACTTTTTTCGTCAAAAAATTCTTCAATGTTGCATGCAATAGAAAACTCACATTGTTCTCGATTTCTTCACTCTATTCAACTAAATTTTAGTTGCTGCTTTATATTTTCCATAGACAAATTACTAATACCTATATCTAAAAAGAAAATGTTCAATACAAAACTGCATTTTAGGCTTTGAAAGTATAACGTTTATTATAAACAGCAGAAAACACAAAAATCTTCTTAATCCAATAAGCAAACAAATAGTCTTTTGTATCTTTGAGAACTGTCAGCAAATACTCTGAAAGAGAATGTTACATTTAATCATGCAATAAAAACAAACGGAAATTTAAAAGACGTTTTCGTAAAATGTATTCTATAATAAATGTATAGTGTGTGATCTCAATATACAAATACAGACCTCATTTAATTCGGTGTCTTCTCCATCTACGTTACTGGGATCTGTCTCTCCGTCGTTTTCGGTGACAGGTGGGAGTGGCTTTTTTTCAGGCGGTGGTAATCCCAATAATTCGCATCTCATAACTTCATATTCGTAGTCACCTTCCGACATTTTATTAAGCAGAAACTAAAGTACGTAGTACTGTTTAAATCTTGAAGATATTAACAATTATCAGGAATGCAACTGACAGCCTCTCTTCTCAGCTAACAACAAGCTTCCATATTGAATTCGCATTGCAGCAACAGCTGTTTTCGTATTTTGACATGGCCTCCGTATTTTAATATTTTGTTCATTTCTTTCTTTCCGACATCAAACATGAGATACACTTTTCATTACGAACGTTGAGATAATCAAGCTTGACTGTAAAATAAAACAATTCATTTTCATTAAACACAATCTTCATGGACTTATTGATATTGATTCATATCTCCTGCTTGATGTAAATCACTATTTTTTTATATAATTGCTGGGATGATTCCATCGTTAGGACAATCCTACTTTCTCACTAGGGTTTGATTAATAGTTCATGTTCTTTTATCATCCAATACTACGGGCACGTGTTAGAACACTAGTCCGTCCTGCTAGTCCTCAACCCAGCGTCGTGGCTCGAGCTTCACGGAACTGTAAATAATAAATGTAATTCCGAACCCAACTCTGTATATATATTTTCAAATTTGTATTAGACCAAGTGGTCTGTTACGATCTCACATCAGTCCATCTCTTCGCCAAACGACCAATCAATAGGTCTTCTTCCATGAGGTATAGTACAAGTACATACTAAAGGAGGAATGTGCTCCCCCCTTTTCCATAAGTAATAACAATAATATATTTGCTTACTCGAAATTAATTATTACCCAAATTCGCGGAAGTTTCCTAGTACCCGGTACTCGTTACATAAGCGTTAAGTCAACCATTGTTGTATAATCATAAAAAAAAAGGTATCCCCGTAACATGCCATGAAGGCGCTTGGGGGGAATGGAGGTAGAGCCCCATGCTTTCCATGACCTCGGCACTAGAATGAGGTGGTGTGGTCGGCACCACGCTCTGACCGCCTTTTACCCCCGGGAAAGACCCGGTACTCAATTTTATAGAAGGCTGAGTGAACCTTGGGGCCGTTCTGAAAGTTTGGCAACCAGAAAAAAACCCTGTCACCATCTGGGATCGAACCCCGGACCTTCCAGTCCGTAGCCAGCTGCTCTACCAACTGAGCTACCCGGATAAAAGATGTATATTTTCCCTGGACCAAAAATATATTACAAACTATACTTGTTTTTTTGAAAGATGGGACATGACGGGAGCGTTGCGATCGGAAAAACCAACGAGTTAGAAAGAGAAAAATATAGAGTGGTCTTTGCGCCGCCATGTTTGAAGAAAATTGAACGACCGTCGGTAATGAACTTATGCGCCCAAAACAAAGTGGGCGTGGTGATAACTTACATTAGAATCGTCAGCTGTTAAATTTCTTTTGCATAAATCAGTTAAACTGAAGTGGAAAAACCTAGTATTTCGTCAAATCCGTGCTAGGAACTTAATCTAAACTTATGTACGCTAAATTTAAAACACTTGAGCTATTCCTAGAAGGAATGCTTAAAAGAATAACCTAAGCAAAATTGTCATGTAGTATGACAAGAAGTCCTAGCAAATATACTGAAGAAAATGTTAATATTCCTAGGTTCTTTTAAATGCGACCTGCAAGATTGCCTATAAAATGAACGAGTATATTTCGGATGATTTTATTAAATTGTTTTCCCAGTCTCTACACGTTGCAAAACTATTTACTATACCATAAGATATAGAATGAAAGTAGGCCCTATCTGTAGTAAACAACCTTTACCTCCAAGCTTCTAACGTGGGTGAAACATGACAAAACACGCTTTCAGTTTTTTTGTTACAGTAAAGTATAATTATTATCGAAATGTGAACGTGAGGCCAACAGCCGGCTGGTCTGTCTGAGCTTTCAAGGGCTGTGGCACCACAGATAATTATTAGTGTATAATTGAGCACCCACCTACAATAATGGGGTAAGTAGTTACGAAATATATTCATACTTACCCCATTATTGCACGTGGGTGCTCAATTATGTTCTTTCATGTCCTTCCAGTCAAAATACTAACAACAATACGACCTATCCCAGAGTTTTGCGTTACTTTGGATGCGAGTGTCGAAATACAATTTTAATATTTGATTGCTATTACTAGGTTTGAAACGGAATTGTAGCGGTTTTATCCGTATTTAGTTTAACTTTATTACTAGTGAACCATTTACTTGATTAATCGTTTGTCTTCGAAATAGGCTTACTTCTTATAAGCTACAGCTCATCGTCTTCTTGTATAAGCAGTAAGGACAGAAGGAGCAGAAATAAAGGATGCCGGTGTCGAAATACAGTTTTAATATTGTATTGCTATTTGTTTTTCACTGGGTCTGAAACGGAATTGTATTGGTTTTATCCGTATTTAGTTTAAGTACATTACCAGTGAACCATTTATTTTGTTTATGCCGGGCGTTGTTACACATTTATGCATGAAAAAAAATGCTGCTAATTAACAAAACTATGGACTTAACTTCATAAAATTTACATGAAATATGATATATCAGTTGTCTTTTTCCTTTTGACATTGCAGTTATATGCAGCACACACAACAGGCATGTTTTTTCTTCGTTTTTTGTACATCTTACCTCCGTTATACAACATTGTAAGCAGACGAATTTTTACAAAGGTGGGCGCTTAGCTCAGATCTGTCGTGTTTCGCGGTGGCACCGCAAAGAGCGCTGTACAGGACAACATGGCCACTCTATAGTCTTCGCTTTCTAACTCGTTGGGAAAAACAACTGAATGTCACATAGCGTGGTTGGCCTGTTGCTATGGTAACAACGGTTGAGTTGCCAAACTTACCGTTTCCACATAGCATTAGCAAGTGCTTATAGCTCTCTTGGCGACATTTATTGTGCACATAATGTTAGCATTGGTACGATTCTCTGTCGATTTTTGTATTGTTTTCTTACCTTTGCGTCAATTGTCAATGAATGTTTTAACGTCAGCCATCTTAACATCAATTGCTAGCTTCCATCATCTGGCAGTGTGGTAGTTCATATTGGCAACATAGCACTGTAATTCCAAGCTCGGCCGCTTAACTGTCATGTCCCATCTTTCAAAAAAACAAGTATAGAATCACATCTATAATAGTAACAAACTATTAAAATTCTTTTCAGAAAAAAAAAAAAGCCAGTGTAAACACAAAAAACATCCTATGTAACGAGCACCGGGTAATAATAACTTTAAAATTATCGTTTACATGCAGGCTGCATTATCATAGCGACGTTAAGTTCATACGGTTATAATTTTTCGAACGCTATGCAATAAGGGTTGCTATATGTCCAGGATTACAATAAATGTCCCAGACTTGATCAAAATTGAAAATAAAACAAATAACCCTACCGGTTTTTGCTTCATGCAACGGGAAGAAATTACAATATGCACGTGTCTTTTTTATGTATTACTGTAGGCTATATCGAAAAAATAAAAAAATAAACATTCTAAAGCATTTCATAAACAATCCACTATCGAGTAGTATTACAAAATGTTGTATAACTATACATTCTTGCGTTTAGGTTTAAATATTTCATCTTTGGAAGAAATAGCACTAAATGTTTTGAGAGACTCATTACATATAGTAAATTATCATTTGTACAATCATACGATAAGAAATGACCCCGTTAGAAATAGCTGCTCCTTTAATTTATAGCCACTTCGATTAAATATTATAAATTATTTTTAAAAATATATTCAGAGAAAGAAAAAATCTTTAATTAATAAATTAAATTGTCTTTTTATTGACTGATCAGTAGCTGAATCTTTTAATAGTACCCTTTAAAAAAAAAAGTAGCTACCCAACATTTTGGGGTCTCTCTCTCTCTCTCTAACAACTGATTGGCTCAATATTAGTGAACCGCAGCCAAGGTGTCATTTCATTAGAAACGAATATAAACAGCGATCATACTGAGACGAAGGGTGATAGGAACTGGCCACCCTACCCCATTATCTCCTGGCCTAGTTGCCTCATAAGTGGTGCCTTCTTAGTATCACTTGTGAGGTTCAAACCTGTCTTCGGACAGCTGCCTACACAACAACATACTGAGACGACCATAAATTGCAGTACTTCGCAGGTTCACACTTTGCATCGATGGTGTGTACAGGCCGTAAGGCAGACCACGTGATCGCTTAACAGCTGATAGCGAAGGGCGATCAATTAGTTGCAGTACATGAAAAATAACATATATTTCTCTGAAATGCAGTGTAATCGCGTCAGTAAAATTTTAAACAGTGATTGTGAGACACTTGAGACACAATTCACTTGCAACGTAAAGGCTAATTCACATGAAGAGGCTAATTCACATGAAGATAGTTTACAGGAGTCAAGTGCTTGGAGCAAGTCGACTTTCCTTCAACTTTCCCCGTGTCGAGACAGTCAAGTTGTGACTTGGCGGTCAAGCAGAATTTGTGTTAACGACCCGTCAACTTTTGTGTCCACTTTCCTGTCACGTGACCAACTTGACTCCACCACTTCCCGCGTGTGAATGCGAACTTGTAGCAACTTGGCAAGTAGAAAGTTTGTAGTTTTAGGCCTAGTGTCGAAGTAAATTAACAATAATTAATAATGAGCGCCCCTAAGTGGAATTCCAACGATATCATAAAGTTTTTGGAAGTGCATGAGAATTATGAACTTGTATGGAATATACGTGACAAAGAATACCTCAATAAAAACAAGCGGGAATTATTATTCCAGAAACTAGTTAGTGAACTCATGGAACAAGGTTTCGAAAACATAGATGTAGAAGTGGTTCGAAAAAAGTTAAAAACCCTTAAAACAGGACTCATTCTGAGGTGTTTTCTATATTCTGCAGGATCTCCTTCAGCTAATTCTTTCAATAAGGTATTATATGCACCGTGCATAATTCTTCTACGAATCCATTTCTTAACCCATATTCTCTTTTCCTTTTTTTCAAGAATATTTTGTAATTCATACAATAACAAGGCGCCAATTAGCTGCACACTTGTTTGATATGTGCTGGTGGCATCTTCAGTTTCACCAAACTAAAAATGCCAGTTCACTATTGATTTTTATTAACTATAACAGAATACAAGAATTCAAACATCACTACGAATATAACATTCAGCGCGCGCTTTTTTTCAAGCATGGTTTCAAGTTTAATGTCTCAGTGTGATCACAAATATAGCATCAAGTTTAGAGGCTTCAAGCACTTGACTCCTGTAAACTATCCCCGTGTGACTCGGGTTTAAGGTATATTATTATTTTTGGTGTGAAAATTACGTTGTTGCAGGCAAAGTTCGTATGTGTAATACCTGCCTTTATTTCGATTAAATATTGCGCCCTTATGCGGTTAAGTGAATTTTTGGTGTTATAAACAGTAAATATGTGTAATAATATACACGTGAAAGTGAAACATTGACTGGGATGTAAAGTAAATTATGATTAGGCCTAAGTGCAGCGTTACTGATGTTACTCTTGTCTAATCCATTATTGTTAGTTTACCGTATTTGTTTTATTAAATTTAAATTATTGCGCCCTTCTTATGTGTGAATAATCTACATTATAAATAATGCGACGTTTGATAATATATACAATTTGAACTAAAAGCGAGATACATATAGTATATTATGAAAAATTATACCTTATAATTTTCATTACTGTTACAGTATCTAGTATTGTAATTAATTGAAATAAAGCACGCTCGCTTCATTACGAAATTCTTGCACATTCATTTAAGCACGTTTCAACAATTTTCAGTTGCGTCGCACACATATTTTGATGTGTTGACATTATAGGTTATGTTTCTCTATCAGTACTTGCCTTATTTCTATATTCGCAATTATGCATCATAATTAAGCATAACGCTACGTATAACTTGTAAATGCAATTTGTCTACACTTCAATTGTATTTATTCGTTTCATACGGTACTCCAGTCTCATTAGTTTAATATGTTACCAGGGCTAAACTAGCGCTGAGGTATATTATATATATATTATTTAATGTACCGAAGTACATATGATATTTCCATGCAGATATTCTGCGTCATCATAAGAAGAAAGAGTAATGGAACGGAGAAAAATTCTCTCCGGCGCCGGGATTTGAACCCGGGTTTTCAGCTCTACGTGCTGACGCTTTATCCACTAAGCCACACCGGATTCCACCCCGGCGTCGGAAGAATCGTCTCAGTTTTAAGTTCCAACTCTTGGGCTCCCTCTAGTGGCCGCCCTCTGCACTACGTCATAGATGTCTATGAACGTAGGACCGAAGTCCACACATGTGCTGAGGTGCACTCGTAATGAGTGACTAGTTGGCCGGGATCCGACGGAATAAGCGCCGTCTTAAATCACGAAGTGATTTACGCATATCATATATATTATTTAATGTACCGAAGTACATATGATATTTCCATGCAGATATTCTGCGTCATCATACGAAGAAAGAGTAATGGAACGGAGAAAAAATTTTCTTCGTATGATGACGCAGAATATCTGCATGGAAATATCATATGTACTTCGGTACATTAAATAATATATATGATATGCGTAAATCACTTCGTGATCTAAGACGGCGCTTATTCCGTCGGATCCCGGCCAACTAGTCACTCATTACGAGTGCACCTCAGCACATGTGTGGACTTCGGTCCTACGTTCATAGACATCTATGACGTAGTGCAGAGGGCGGCCACTAGAGGGAACCCAAGAGTTGGAACTTAAAACTGAGACGATTCTTCCGACGCCGGGGTGGAATCCGGTGTGGCTTAGTGGATAAAGCGTCAGCACGTAGAGCTGAAAACCCGGGTTCAAATCCCGGCGCCGGAGAGAATTTTTCTCCGTTCCATTACTCTTTCTTCGTAGCGCTGAGGTAGTTCCCTTCGTATTAATACACCTTGCATATACTAATTAGTTCGGTTAGTTCAGGCTTTTATTATGCCTTGCTTAGAGGATGAAATGCATCTCCACAAAAAATAAATTCAACTGTTTTCAGTTCAGAAGTTATCGGAATTATACCTCAGCGCTCGTTTAACCCTAGTTAAGTAATATAACCGTATGTACATTTCATAGGAGGGACTGTGGTGAATTTTCTACCTATAAGTAAGGAAGATAACCGTGTCCTGAAGTTTATCCTAAATATATTCTTCTTTATTAAATCTCAAAATAGCTTTCGTTCTCAACTTAAAATGTTGGCGCAAATAGGTTATGTTAACATGGTGAATTCTCTTCACATAAAAATAACACAGTTTTATAATTATTCCTGCCACATTATGCAACAAATAAATGGAACTAGCCGGAAATTATGCACACATTGCATTGAATAACAATTTAATTGTATTATTTATTTGTTCCTTACTATACTGGGTCGTATTGAATTCTATTTATCTAACCTACCAGATGAAGTAACACAACCGTACGTACCTACAGTTATTTCATAGGAGGGACTGTGGTAAATTTTCTACCTACAAGTAAGGAAGATAGATGTGCTAAATTAAAATCACAATATAAATAATTCTTCTTTATTAAATCTCAAAATAGCTTCCATTCCAAATTTAAAATGTTGATGCAAACAGGTTATGTTAACATGTAAAACTCCGTTCACATTAAAATAACACAGCTTTGTAATTATTTCTGCAACATATTATGCAGTAAGAAGTAAACGTATCTTATACACACATTACACTAAATAAAATTGAGCACCGACACGCATTAAAGTAATATATTTCACCCAGTTCCGTATACTCAAATAGAAAAGCCCGCCCCATCGAGTGACGTCACACATCCTGCATTACGGCTAGATCTCGATGGCAGTGGGTGGGTCCTATAATGCATTTCCTTAGCATTATTCTTTTCATTTCTTTTATGCCACTGAGGTTATGAAATTCATTAGCCAAGAGCTTGAAATCCCCGACATGCCAATCTATACCTAAATATTTTACTGTCCCCACTGTTTCATATATCGCCTTATACTCCTCAGAAGTAAGAATTTCATTCTTCTTACGCAAAACTTTTCCTACTAGCCCAAACGCTCTGTCAACTGGTAGAAAATAGCCTCTTACCGGAAAAACTAACAGATTTTCAGAAACCTGAGGACGTGCTTTTCTTTGGAGCCAAAGACTAAGAGCGTGTACAACATGCATTCTATTTTGTCCACCACATTCATCGGCGAACAGCCTAATATAGCGCCCGCCCAGCCTGTGCTTCATTTCATGTAAAGAAATTTGGCCTCTGTGAAGCTTTATCAGTTACACAGAGAGTATAGAAAGCTAATTGTCTTGAATAATATACTTCACCTATGCTGAGTTTCGAGAGCGGTTGCAGTTGCTGTAAGTCGAAACAAAATGACTGTGCCTCATTAGGTTCTGTTCTCATAATTTTATGGAACGTATTGGCACGAAGCTTATGTGCGCCTAAATCGACTAAGAGCCTAGTCTTTTTCACTGTATCATCGCAGTATCTTATTGGGAACAGCATGTGTGCGCAATAACTGCATTCATCATTGGCCGGTGTACAAAATCCTATAGCCTATTGAATTCTGTCTGAAAAAAAAAATCTTTTTGCTCTTAAGTCGGATATTAACACTTTAATTGCACATTTTGAAGAGCTTTGTAATATTTAAGTCGAAAGCCAAATAAAGTCTCTGACTTTTACTTCTATTATAATGTGATTCCCTTGCTCTATCTTATAGTACGTTATTTTACGACGATCTATCAACATCTGAGGTTATTTAGCGTCTGAATGAAGTAAGGTGATAATGCCGGTGAAATGCGTCCGGGGTAGAGCACCGATAGTTATCCAGCATTGGCTCATATCGGGTTGAGGGAAAACCCCGGAAAAAACCTCAGCCAGGTAACTTGCTCTGAACGGGAATCAAACCCGGGCCACCTGGTTTCGCGGCCAGACGTGCTCACCGTTACTCCACAGGTGTGGACCACTTGCTCTTAATTTAGAGATAAATTACACCACTTCCCTTTTCTACATACAATGCTCTCTTTTGGGCACCACCTCTCCTCTCTCCGATTCCCTTACTGCTCTTAATAGACTTTGCTATTGTACATACCTTGATAATCACAATGTTGTAAAACAGCGGGAAACTCAATAATGGTGGGAAGATACCGCACACTGGCAACGCTGTCCATTTTAGATTTTAACTAATGGAAGTTGTACATAATACAATTTCATCCGACACGTCATGGGAGTTGTACATAATACGATTTGATCCAACACATAATTTTCATCATAGAAAAAAGGCGGGAAAGAATACGAATTGCTCCAATATGAGATCAGGGTCTTAAAGAATACCGTCTCAGCTATGCGAAATCGCTTCAAACTAAATTTCGACCGAGGATGTATTTAATACGATTTGAAACGACACTCCACATTTTTTCTCATGAGCTCGCCAGTTTTGTTCAAGCTCCTGTATTTGAAAGTTTAACGCGCGCGTAAATGTACACATGTAGTTTAATACTGTGTACGTATACAGTATGTTTCAAAAATACGGGGCATAATTTCAGGTATGTATTTCCCACATGTAGACAATCAAAATAGTTCATTACAACATGTGTCCGGAAATGCTTTATTTCCGAGTTATGGCCTTCACAACATTGAAATTCACAGGAACGTTTTTCTTTCCGCAGGTCGTTGCCGTCAAAGGAGACATTAAGAGGGCACTATGACAGTTCATTCCGAGGCGAAGGTTACATTCAGTGTTGTGTAGGCGTTAGACTGTGCGACATGTATTCAAATCAAGAGCTGGCAGAGATACACTTCATATACGGTAAGGCGGACGGCAATGCTGCGCTGGCTCGTCGTTTGTACCAGGAGAGGTACCCACAGCGACAATGTCCAGATCGGAAGACATTTGTACGTCTCCATTACCGTCTGTGCGAGTATGGAAAATTTAACTCTCCTGGTTTGGGAAGGGGACGACCAAGATCTATAACTCCAGAAGTACAGGAGGAGATTCTGGAGGCTGTGAACATGACTCCTTCTATCAGCACACGAAGGGTAGCGTTGCAAGTCAATGTTCCTCATACGACTGTCTGGAGATTGTTGAAAGAGTATCAATTGTATCCTTATCATTTGCAACGTGTACAGGCCCTGTCACCAGCAGATTACCCTGCACGAGTTAGGTTCTGTCAGTGGTTCTTGCAGCAGTGTGGTGTAAATCCGAACTTTCCTGCCTTAGTATTATTTACAGATGAAGCACAGTTCACACGAGATGGCATAACAAATTTCCACAATCAGCATGTATGGGCGTATGAAAACCCACGTGCAACTGTTCCATCGCATCACCAGGTGCGGTTTTCCCTCAACATGTGGGCCGGTATCATTGGTGATCGATTACTTGGACCCCATGTACTTGTAAACAGACTTACGGGGCAGGCGTACACAAACTTCCTGGAAAACACCATACCTCATGTTTTAGAAGACACTCCACTGAACTTTGCCCTGTATTTTACAGAATGTTTACTTTAACCCTCATTACCCATTTTTGACTTACACTACTTCTGCTCTGAAAATAAAATTAGGCCTACATTTTGGGAGTTAATATTGAAGTTAAAATTTTTTCAACAAAATTGTGTGTTCATTTATTTGTTCTCACCTACGTCATATTAACAGTAAGTGCATGTAAATTACGTATTATATAGGTAGGATAAGTTAAAATTAAGCTTATGTGTGAAAACTGGAAATGTAATGTAAAATGCGGTAAACTTGCCATACAAATTTACACCATAATATCAGCACTATTTGTGACTCAAAATAATAAAGGAAATACCGGTTCTTAAGAAATGGAAAAATAATGAACTTCATAAATCAATGTCATATTAAGGTTTAAATCCTCCCCTTTTTTCTTTTCAAGTTTACCTCAGCGGCCGAGTTTACGCCAATTTGTGGTATGGAAAATAGCTAATTTCTCAGGAAATAGGGAGTGGAGTTCATCACGCGATGTACCCTACGAGATATGGCCTACAATTTTGAAGCTACTAATTTTGACTCTTCTCACAGTAAATACAGAATTCCAATGATTCATAAATATATTTAGGAATGTTGAAACAGAGCTTCCGGGCTAAGATGCCGTGGTCTACTGGTGCTGACGTTACCAGACGTTTCGTCTACTTCTACGGTAGACATCTTCAGTGGTTAGGTATCCTCGGTCGAAGTCTTCTGCTCGGGATACCTGTAGCAACTGATGACCTGGCTAGTTGCTCGTCCTTATTTATAGCGCCGAGACTTGGTGTTCCGTTGTCGCGGCGGTCCGCGCCCGTCAGATCGTGACCTTGGACTGGCCGTGGCGTTGATTGGTCGCGGCGGCTCGCACCTGCTCGGTCCCCGTGGCCTTGGGCTGGTCGTGGCGCACAGTTGTTGCGGCGGTCCGCGCTCGCTAGAGTGCGGTGGCCTTGGGCTGGTTGTTGTGTTCCAATATCGTGGCGGACAGCACTCGCAGGATTTCGGTTTCCATCCGTCGTACCGTCGCTGTGCACAGGTTTTGTACGAGTCCGTTTCAGGACAGGATGCCAGCAGTTGTTAAGTTTCAGACCCTCTTCTTTACGGTTGAAATTGTTTGGATGTTTATGGATTTCAATCGCTTCCCTGAATAGGCGGGGGAAGTAATTGGACGTGTTACTGAGGATGTCTGTTTCTCGGAACTGTATGTCGTGCCTCCCATCCTGAAACGCATGTTCCGCCACTGCAGATTTATCCAGCTGTCCCAATCTGCAGTTCCGTTCGTGTTCCACTAGTCTAGTTTTGACGCTACGTTGTGTAGTGCCTATGTATACGGCACCGCAGGAGCACGGAATCCTGTATACACCTGCGGCAACCAACTTGTCTCTCTTGTCCTTTACCGATCTCAGCATGTTACGGACTTGTTGGGTCGGCAGGAAAACCGTGTCTACATCGTGCCGTTTTAATATCTTGCCGATCCGGTCCGTGACATTCTGATGATACGGGAGGAAGACCGTGCCCTTCTTCTTCTGCTGGACTAGAGTGTGGCTTTGGGATGGCCCGTTCAGATCTCTCCTGGGATGCATGGCCCTCCTAATCTCCGGAGCTGAGTACCCGTTACTGCTTAGCGCAGCTCTTAAGTGGGCCATTTCTTGTCGGAGATGTTGTGGTTCTGAGATTTTCTGCGCTCGCTCAATCAGAGTCTTCATCATGGCTCGTTTTTGACCAGGATGATGGTTTGAGCTCTTGTGTAGGTATCTATCGGTGTGGGTGGGTTTCCGATAGACGCTGTGTCCTAGGGTACCGTCCGGTTTCCTGTGGACCAACACATCCAGGAACGGTAACTTTCCTTCTGATTCTAATTCCATCGTAAACTGGATCTGTTTGTGGACCCCATTTAGATGGTTGAGAAAATCCCTTAGTGCTGGTTCTCCATGTCTCCACACCACAAATGTGTCGTCCACGTATCTGAACCAGCATTCAGGTCTTCGTGCCGTGGCCTTGAGTGTAGTATCTTCAAAGTACTCCATGTAGAAGTTGGCAACCATCGGGCTAAGAGGGCTGCCCATGGCTACTCCGTCTGTCTGTTCATAGAAGTCCCCATTCCATTGAAAATACGTAGTAGTGAGCACCAGTTGGAATAGCGCTACAATGTCCTCTGGGAAGATGTTCTTCAATAGTTCTATGGTTTCTATAATTGGGACTCTGGTAAACAGAGACACCACATCAAAGCTGACCATAATGTCTCCAGGTCGGGTTTTCAGCGTTTGAATCTTCTCAATGAAGTGGCTGGAATCTCTGATGTATGAGGATGTCTTGCCTACTAAGGGTTTCAGTAGGTTGCTCAGGTATTTGGCTAATGCGTACGTTGGTGACCCGATAGCATTGACAATGGGCCTGAGCGGCACATCCTGTTTGTGTATCTTAGGTAGTCCATACAGTCTCGGCGGTAGTGCTTCCGACTTCTTAATCGTACGTTGTATTTCTGTTGGAATCGACGAATTCTTGATTAGAAGGTTGGTCTTCCTTAAGATGACTGAGGTTGGGTCCCGCGCCAGTTTTTTGTATGTAACTGGATCTAACAAGTCTCTTACTTTCTGCATATAATCCTCCGTGTTCAGGACTACCGTTGCATTTCCTTTGTCCGCAGCAAGGATTACGATGTTGTCTTTCTCGTTCAAGGTCTTTATAGCTTTCCTTTCTTCCCCGGACAGGTTGCTTTTCGGTGGTGCTACGTGTTGTAGAACCCTTGCCGTCTCACGTCGGATCTCTTCTGTAGCGTCAGAGCTCAGGTTTCTGATTCCCGACTCTATGTTCGCAATGATGTCTTCAATTGGAACCATCCGTGGCGTTACCGCATAATTCCCTCCCTTCGCCAGGACTGTGATTTCCTCCGGTGAAAGCGTTTCGTCTGATAGGTGTCTGGTGTCCGTGGTATCTTTACCCGCCTTGGTTGTAGTGAGGTTGTTGTA
Source organism: Periplaneta americana (assembly GCF_040183065.1). Taxonomy (NCBI): domain Eukaryota; kingdom Metazoa; phylum Arthropoda; class Insecta; order Blattodea; family Blattidae; genus Periplaneta; species Periplaneta americana. Next base: position 35,366,049 of record NC_091122.1, read on the forward strand.
TTTCTTCTTCAGACGCTCGGAGACTCTATGCAGATTGGACTCCATTGTAGCATAAGTCATTCTGTCTATAACGACCCAGTCATCTATTTTCAGGTTGTTACTCAGACGAATGTGTAGGGCGTACAGGTTGTAGTCATTCAAGGCTAGTTCCCGACGGGTTTGATGGATCCGTTCTCGTAGCAGGGCTTTCTCTGTCCTATTATAGATCCGGTGGGATGAGGCCGTTCGGAACAGACGTTTCATACTCAGGAATCGTGGGATGACTCCTGTGTCTCGGCATCGTAGAAGGAAGGTCAGAGAACCTAGAAGTTGAGATTTCTTTTTGCGCAGAGCTTCCAGTCGTCGGATCAGTTTGTATGTCTCCTCCCCGTAGAGGCGATTAATCTTAGCATATTAAAACGGCACGATGTAGACACGGTTTCCCTGCCGACCCAACAAGTCCGTAACATGCTGAGATCGGTAAAGGACAAGAGAGACAAGTTGGTTGCCGCAGGTGTATACAGGATTCCGTGCTCCTGCGGTGCCGTATACATAGGCACTACACAACGTAGCGTCAAAACTAGACTAGTGGAACACGAACGGAACTGCAGATTGGGACAGCTGGATAAATCTGCAGTGGCGGAACATGCGTTTCAGGATGGGAGGCACGACATACAGTTCCGAGAAACAGACATCCTCAGTAACACGTCCAATTACTTCCCCCGCCTATTCAGGGAAGCGATTGAAATCCATAAACATCCAAACAATTTCAACCGTAAAGAAGAGGGTCTGAAACTTAACAACTGCTGGCATCCTGTCCTGAAACGGACTCGTACAAAACCTGTGCACAGCGACGGTACGACGGATGGAAACCGAAATCCTGCGAGTGCTGTCCGCCACGATATTGGAACACAACAACCAGCCCAAGGCCACCGCACTCTAGCGAGCGCGGACCGCCGCAACAACTGTGCGCCACGACCAGCCCAAGGCCACGGGGACCGAGCAGGTGCGAGCCGCCGCGACCAATCAACGCCACGGCCAGTCCAAGGTCACGATCTGACGGGCGCGGACCGCCGCGACAACGGAACACCAAGTCTCGGCGCTATAAATAAGGACGAGCAACCAGCCAGGTCACCATGCCCCCCAAAGCTTCCGGAAAGGCTGCCAAGAAGGCCGGCAAGGCCCAGAAGAATATTTCGAAGGGCGATAAGAAGAAGAAGCGCAAGAGGAAGGAGAGCTACGCCATTTACATCTACAAGGATCTGAAACAAGTTCACCCAGACACGGGAATCAGTTCAAAGGCTATGAGCATCATGAAGCCAGGTCATCAGTTGCTACAGGTATCCCGAGCAGAAGACTTCGACCGAGGATACCTAACCACTGAAGATGTCTGCCGTAGAAGTAGACGAAACGTCTGGTAACGTCAGCACCAGTAGACCACGGCATCTTAGCCCGGAAGCTCTGTTTCAACTAGACACCGGCCGTGAAAGCCTGCATGCTAAGATATTTAGGAATGAATTGAATTAACCGTCCACGTACGAACAATTATATTATTTCAAAGCATGATACGTGATCAGGGACAAGATTCAGTTGTAAGGAGCAGAAAGAATTACGTTTATTCCCAGCTTCTGAAACTTGTAGATTAACTGCGTGTGAAATTCTTCTAGGATTCTAAAGTACAATTAATAAGAACATATACACTTACTGTATGGCATAAAAATATAAAATAAATTACGCAAAACCCGTTTTCTGATGTGTTATCATATGTCGTGTGCTGTTAACTTGCCTGCCGCTAGAAGGCTACTGTCGCGCCAGCTGTCAAATGTTGGCATATTTTATACGTATGAGTTGCGTGACTGTAAGTATTAGACTGTGATGTCTCCTTCATGTGCCTAGTACATGTATTCGACCTCAGGAGTTCATATAATATATTTGCAGGGTGACTTAAGTTCGAATCTTTTTAAAAAAGACTAGGCTATATAAATCAGGTTCACAGAAACTTTCAAAAAGTTAATGGTAATAATTTAAAACACAAGTGAATAATTAGCTTGTTACGTATCCCTATAATAAGCCTCGGAATAGGACTGATTCTCTGGAACGACCACAGCAAAGGAATAAGGATTTGAGATTTGGCACTTGGAACGTAACTAGTCTTTATAGAACAGGAGGGGTAACATTAGTAGCAAAAGAACTAGCTAGATATAGAATAGACTTCGTGGGAGTACAAGAGGTTAGGCTAGATGGGAATGGCATATCACAAATAGGAGATTACATGTTGTATTATGGGGAAGGAAACAATAATCACCAATTAGGAACAGGATTCTTTGTTCATAAAAGAATAAAATCAGCAGTAAAAAAGGTCGAATTTATCAGTGACAGGTTATCATATTTAGTACTTAAGGGTAGATGGTGCGACATCATAGTTATAAATGCTCACGCCCCTACAGAAGAGAAAGACGACCATATAAAGAATAGCTTCTATGAGGAATTGGAACATACTTTTGATCAGTTCCCTAGATATCACATGAAAATTTTATTGGGGGATTTCAATGCTAAAGTAGGACGGGAGGATATTTTTAGACCAACTATTGGAAAAGAGAGCCTACACGCAATTAGTAGTGACAATGGAGTTAGATTAGTCAACTTTGCCACATCGAAAAATTTAATTGTCAAAAGTACAACATTCCCCCATAAGGATATACATAAATATACTTGGACTTCTCCAGATGGATTGACACACAACCAAATAGATCACATCTTGATAGATAAACGGAGACATACTAGTATAGTAGATATTCGAACTTTCAGGGGTGCAGACTGTAATTCTGACCATTATTTGGTGATTAGAGAATTAAGAGAAAGATTATCAGTAGCCAAGCGAGTAGAGCAACAAGTTAATATTACTAAATTCAATATTTTGAAATTAAAGGACGAGGAAGCTAAGCAAAATTATCAGGTCGAAATTTCGAATAGGTTTGCCACTTTAGAAAGTTCCGACGAAGTTGAGAAAGAATTAGATGTTAATAGTGTGTGGGAAAATATCAGAGATAGTATCAAAATGCAGCTGAGCAGAGCATAGGTTATTATGAAACTAGGAAAAAGAAACCGTGGTTTGATGAAGATTGTTGCATGGTAGTAGAAAGAAGGAAACAGGCAAAATTGAAATTCTTACAGGATCCAGTTGAGGAGAAGAGAGATAATTATTTCAATGAAAGACGGGAAGCAAGTCGTACACTTAGGAATAAAAAGAGAGGTTACTTGAAGGAAAAACTGAATGAGGTAGAAACAAATAGTAAGAATAAAAACATTCGAGATTTATATAAGGGTATAAAGGAATTTAAGAACGGATATCAGCCAAGGGTAAACGTGATCAAGGATGAGAATGGTGAGTTGCTTGCAGACTCTCCATCAATCCTAAACAGATGGAAAAACTATTTTGCGCAACTACTAAATGTACATAGGCCAAATAGAAATGATCGGGACGAAATTGAAATACAAACTGCTGAGCCATTTATACCCGAACCCACGCTTTCAGAAGTCGAAATTGCGATAGAAAATCTGAAAAAATACAAGTCTCCAGGTATCGATCAAATTCCAGCAGAATTAATACAAGAGGGTGGGAGTGCATTATATAACGAAATTTATAAACTTGTACTTTCTATTTGGGAAAAGGAAATTGTACCAGAACAATGGAAGGAGTCCATAATTGTACCTATTTTTAAAAAGGGGGACAAAACCAACTGTGGTAACTTTCGAGGAATATCACTTTTGTTGACGTCGTACAAAATTTTGTCCAATATTCTTTTGAGAAGATTAACTCCGTACGTAGATGAAATTATTGGGGATCATCAGTGCGGTTTTCGGCGTAATAGATCGACTATTGATCAGATTTTTTGTATTCGACAGATAATGGAGAAAAAATGGGAGTATAAGGGTACAGTACATCAGTTATTCATAGATTTCAAAAAGGCTTATGACTCTGTTAAGAGGGAAGTATTATATGATATTCTTATTGAATTTGGTATTCCCAAGAAACTAGTTCGATTAATTAAAATGTGTCTCAGTGAAACATACAGCAGAGTCCGTATAGGTCAGTTTCTATCTGATGCTTTTCCAATTCACTGCGGGCTAAAGCAGGGAGATGCACTATCACCTTTACTTTTTAACTTCGCTCTAGAATATGCCATTAGGAAAGTTCAGGATAACAGACAGGGTTTGGAATTGAACGGGTTACATCAGCTTCTTGTCTATGCGGATGACGTGAATATGTTAGGAGAAAATACACAAACGATTAGGGAAAACACGGAAATTTTACTTGAAGCAAGTAGAGCGATCGGTTTGGAAGTAAATCCCGAAAAGACAAAGTATATGATTATGTCTCGTGACCAGAATATTGTACGAAATGGAAATATAAAAATTGGAGATTTATCCTTCGAAGAGGTGGAAAAATTCAAATATCTTGGAGCAACAGTATCAAATATAAATGACACTCGGGAGGAAATTAAACGCAGAATAAATATGGGAAATGCGTGTTATTATTCGGTTGAGAAGCTCTTATCATCCAGTCTGCTGTCGAAAAATCTGAAAGTTAGAATTTATAAAACAGTTATATTACCGGTTGTTCTGTATGGTTGTGAAACTTGGACTCTCACTCTGAGAGAGGAACATAGGTTCAGGGTGTTTGAGAATAAGGTGCTAAGGAAAATATTTGGGGCTAAGCGGGATGAAGTTACAGGAGAATGGAGAAAGTTACACAACACAGAACTACACGCATTGTATTCTTCACCTGACATAATTAGGAACATTAAATCCAGACGTTTGAGATGGGCAGGGCATGTAGCACGTATGGGCGAATCCAGAAATGCATATAGAGTGTTAGTTGGGAGACCGGAGGGAAAAAGACCTTTAGGGAGGCCGAGACGTAGATGGGAGGATAATATTAAAATGGATTTGAGGGAGGTGGGGTATGATGATAGAGACTGGATTAATCTTGCACAGGATAGGGACCGCTGGCGGGCTTATGTGAGGGCGGCAATGAACCTTCGGGTTCCTTAAAAGCCATTTGTAAGTAAGTAAGTGAATAATTATTTACTAATAAAATTTGGGCAGCATAAGTACCGGTATTGTTTTTACAAGGAACCATTAAGAATATTTAAATAATAACAGTTGTCAAAGATAGGAAAATATTGCACTTTGAATCACGCTGCTGCTGCTTCATTTTCATAGGAGTTCCATTGTCTTTCATTAAACGACTTTTAGTAGAGACGATTCTTCAAAATCAGTTTCGTCGAAATGACTGGAACACACAACAGTAGTTTTCGATGGTGTAAAACCTTTTCTGTTGATTTTCTTCACTCATGTTTTAAATCTTTGCAGTAACTTTTCTCTGTTCGGAAATACATTAAATGATATCCCTTCTCCATGTTCTGTTTTTGTTGTTCCCTCTGAACACGAAAAAAACACAACACCACGGCATTTTAAACTGTATTATGATACAGTTTCTTCTGTTTAGTCTACCGTAGTTCAAAATCGTTCATATAAAAGAAAATACGCCTACATAAAACCGCAACATTGGTGTATGGTGTTTTTATGATTAAATGAAAAGCAAAATATGACTTCACATCATCACAACTAAGTCTGAATTTCTGTTCATGTTTACTACGGCGAGAGAAGATATTTATTTTAATAGAAAGGACTGCGCTGCACTCGCCGATGTTCTCGGTCTACTACGCAATCACACCAGTTCAGTAGCTATGACGTCATAAATATTTGTGCGGAGTCAGTTAGCGTTGGGCGAAATAGTTCATTGTCAAGAGCTAGTTCGTTCGTTCCCGCACATGAACTTGAGTCGTTCAAATGAACTAGTTCGTTCATTTTACAAATGAACTAATAGGAACTAAGTAGTTCAATATCGCACAAAACGCACATTCGTGCGCACTTCGTTGCCAGTATCACTAAGTAGTGAATGAAATCGTCAACAGATGGCATAGCAATGTGTTCTGACCTAAAGCTATAGTGAGAGAATAGCGAACATAACCTTCTTTCTCTCATTTCCTCCCTGTCCCTTCATATAAAGCGGACAACTAGGACAAAAAAAAGTCTCCTTGAAACACAACTTCTCCCTTCCTTATTGCAGATAAATAACATACCAACCGACCTTTTCTTGCAAGATAATATTTTAATCGATTATTTTATGAAATATTAAGACAGAACATCTACACAGTGTTGCCAATTCACTGCTGATTCTGACATTTGAATTTCATAAAAGCTGGAAAATATGCTTGTATGCAGTGAATTGTAATTGTATACGTTAATTCATGCACAAAACAGGTATTTGTCCCATATGTGTTAAAATAGAAGAGGGATTCATCTGCTGGCTGAATGCTGTGTGAAGTATGTCAAAGTTCTAAGTTTTTTTACAATACATATTGACTCAAGTAGATTAATTCTTCACAGTAAACATAGTTATAAAATTAAATACACAACATTATTTCCTGGCAGATTTTCGCATCAGTTTAGGAGATTCTATAGTAGAGAGATTATAGTAGTTAGTCGGAACCTATCTGGTAGAGTTGGCTGCACTGCATCTACAGCACACCACACAGCTGACACAGCACAGCCCGAATGAACCAATCGTGAATCGTGTGTGAACTTGGTGAAGAGAAATGTGAACGGTATCATTGAGCGCTATTAAAGTTATAAAACACGAATGTGCACATTTCCCCAATTTATTATAAAAAATTCTGTTAATCACTCAGTATGCAAGCGCAAAACAACTCAAAGTCACTTTACACGTATGTATTCAACTACAGTTCGTAATTCAGCCCATTCAGTGTTTGTTCGTTCGTTCGTTCGTTCAATTGTGCGGCACACGTGAACTGTATATGAACTATTAGTTCAAAAATAATGAACGAACTATGAGCAGTTCGTTTGAACGAGTCGTTCAAATGAACTAGTTCGTTCATGAACGACCCATCGCTAGAGTCAGTAACTCAAGAACCATGCCTCGCATTGACATGCTGCAAATTACATTCTACTTAGATTGGAAAACATGTTTGATTAAAGCCAACTTAATTTTATCGCGGACTACTCCTTTAAACATAGTACAGAATAGGCAGGACTGTTCAAATAAGAAGTAAAACCTTCCAAAAATTAAACAGTTACAGTTTTCCATTCTCAACTGCAAACATTGTTGCTAAAAGCAATGTTCCATTTTGACTTGTAACACTTTCGCATTGAAAATATCCATGCTTCGAGTTTAGATTTGGCACATCTGAGGATAAGTTCATACAGTAATGATAGCATAATACTGGCTGCATTGCTTAAAAACAATGGGAAGGATGCATAAAGTTGTAGTATTACCTTTTGCTTTGACTATAGAAGATACCTGAAGTAGAAGTATATATTTTTTTTGTATCTATAAACCTGATAGTACTACTATTCAGTATGTACTACCAGTGCCAGTAGCCTTGCGCTTGTCCGCCATGACACTTGGCAACATAAAATTGCATTATACGAAATTTATATTTATATATTATTTTCGTAAAATATATATTATATTCTATAAACTCACCTTCCTGGATCTTTCGGAAGGATAACTCTAACCTATTTTTCTTACAATTTATAGTACTACAAACTATAGACAAATGCGGACCAGTGTCGCCAATCTAGTGACTTTGGCGCTAAATCTGGCAACTTTGAACTGTTTTTCGGCAATAATCTCTTAACTTTTCCATTGATTAAATATGGAGTTACCGATTTTTCAGCACTTTCTAGCGATAAAAATAAAGCCTCCTGCCTTGATTATGACGAATTTAGCGACTTTAAGAATACTATTTGGCGGCTTTTAGTACACTTCAATTGGCGACACTGGTGCGGACCAAACAGTAGCGAATGTCGCTTGAACAGGTGATAGCACAGTTTTGAGGCCAGTTGAAGTGTGAATTGAGGTGTGAGGAGAGGTTATGTATAGGATACCTAATGTTACCAGTATTATTATTATTCTTAGTAATGCAACTTACGACATTTTTCTAAGTATTGGTAAACATGTCGTTGAATTTCGACAAAATATGCCGCCTATGTATGATACAACCAAATGATAGTCTGTTGCCACTTTTTCAACACGACGACAATCTTCCTGGCAAAGTCATGACGGTGGTTCCACTACTGAAGGTTAATTTTACTTTGTATTTGGATAAAAGCAGTGATATATATTTTTTATTGTAATCAATACAATATCCCGTAGGCTAAGAATGAAAACCTCGCATATCAAATAAAAAAAATGCTTTTTTTGTCTTAATCGGAAGATAATCTCGTAACTCATCCGTAAAAAGTGTAAAAACAACTGTTTCTATTTCTGATTTAAAATTAAATTTGGTCAATTATGTTTAAAAAATATATAAAAATTAAATCTGCAGACAGTTTTTTGTTCCTCCTGTAAAATTTGGTTTTCGTGAGATACGAGGTTTTCATTCTTAGCTGACGAATTCGATTACTGTGGAATTAATGATAAGATAATAAACAATTTACTTGTATAACTACGAAGCTATTCTCTACTGTATTACTGGTGTCAAAAGATCTCGTGAAACCAAAATTCTTGTGGTAATTGGGCATTAAGAGTTCTTTTCTTATTTGAGATGACCAAAGTTCAAAAGGAAGCCTTTCATAACGAGATTTGTAAACCACTTATCTTGGAAACTAATCCACCTCAACAGTGTCTTTACTGCTATAGCAAAATGTAACTGTCGAATATGCTGTCAACATATGATTAGATTTATTCTGAAATACTAACTTAGAGCATCATGTAAATAATCAGTATCTGAACCCATTTCCTGTTTATAACATTATGTAATTAACACTGTATGATTCATCTTGAAGCACTATTTCTTCTTTATTTCACTCCATTATATATTTTGACGAATGTATGCTTTTAATTAAGTGATTATAATTAGGCTACACATTTTATGTGTATTTTTATTGTAAATGATTTCAATCTCGTAACTTTAAAGGTTTTGTTCCGTATTTTTATGTCTGATATCACTGCGCCTCAAAAATTTGCTATGTATTTTTAAAAAGATTTTGCAAGAGAAAGAAAGAAATAAGCATTGTCACTTTTAATTTTCTGGATTTTCAAAGATAATTACTTTCTGTATAATTTCAATAATTACAAGAAAAATAATAAGGGGAAATATAAAAATGGTTAATTCTTTTATACTACCCCGATAATTTTAGATATACTTTTATTAACTTCTTTTTTCCACCAAAATCTGTGACATTTCCACGTCCCATGAATTGTTTTTGAGATGCCAAGGCAGATGGCACATTTGTAGGACTGTCCCAGAAGATCTCGGATGTATAGCAACCCAAAATGAGAGAAAGGTACAGAGTTGATCCACAGTCTAGTATATACTACAGTCACGAAGCTCAATACGTAGTAAATATGCATCCATAGATAGTTGCTAACCACTAGGATCGCTAATATCGCCTCATTACAGACAATGCGAAATAGTACTGGCACAGTCTATTCTTCCTAGCACCCTCACAACTCAAGCTTCGTGACTGTATATACTACATTGTGGTTGAACTAATGAAAGTGTTTTCTTTAGCCGTACATTTCTGCACTCTTAAGATGTTTAATGTTGAGAAAAGTATTTATTTATCTTCATATTTTACAGTTGTGCATTGGTGACGGCCTGCCAGAACAGGTGTGTTCTCAGTGTGTGCAGCAGGTGAACATAAGCTACAATTTTAAGGTTCAGTGTGAAACTATTGACGCAACACTCAGACATCTGTTGTCTTGCCAACAGTTCTCAACTAATTTACAGGTATAACTAATTAGTAAAACATATCGTTTGAAAACAAAGATTTGTAATTTTTAAAAATATATATATGAAATAATAACAATCATCATCATCTTCATGGTAGGCCTCGGCCCGTTCTGCTCTCAAAATTCATCTTCCCATCGTCTTCTAGGACATTCCACATCTCTGTGACCTTGTGGCTGGTATAATAGTGCTTGTTTAGTTAACTTAGAAGAATCCATTCTTAAAATATGTTCATGCCATTTTTGTTTGTAATTTTGTATTTTTTCATGTAAATTAAAAATTTTTAGTTCTTGTCTTATTGTTTCACTAGGAATATGGTCTTTTAGAGTACATCCTGAAACGTATCTGAGGAACTTCATCTCTGATGTTTCTAATAATCTTCTGTCTGATCTATTCATGGCCCAATTTTCTGATCCATATGTCACAATGGGAACTGCCATTGCTTTATAAAACTTTAGTTTTGTTTCTTTTGTTGTTTTTGTTTGTAATGTTCTTTTAATTGTCCCACACATGCTTTGAAATTTGTAATTTTTCTCCTTTCTATCGTTTTTTCAATTATAGGATACTAGGTTGGTTTTGTTGGTATTTTGCAGCCTTTTAGAGATGCAATTAAGCTTTTTACTAAGGAGCAAGCATTCCCTTTTTTGTCTAATTATTTGTGTTATTATTTTGCTCCTATTTTTAGATTATTTTTGTATTTGTTGGTTTGATTTGTAATTCCTTATTTTACTGGTTTTGTGGCTTGTGCAGCAAATGCTGCAAACTAAGTTCATTAGACGTTTCAATAAAAATTTTTCAGGTTTATTTTCAATGAAAAATACCAGACATTTTGAAAGTTATTTGCTTCCATAATAATGAAATATACTCCCTCTGAATGGTTTTTATGCCAAATACTTTTTCTTGACTCTATGTATCCTATGTATCTTGAGTTTCAACGTGAAAACGCAAGTGACAATGTCAGAGCGATCAGTGTGTTTTTCATGTGGGAGTAAAGCAATAGCTATTTCAGGTCATTGTGGATTGTAAAAGTCAGGTTTGCTATGCTTTTGAAGAATAGACATAGCATTTTGGTATAGCTGCTGCATGTAGAGCTTGAAATGTAGAGGGTAAAATCATTTTATTCTGCTAAGAGATCTTGCTGAAATGATTGGGAGACTACAAAATTTTGTAGGCCTCTTATTTTATCAGTAAGTAATACCGTCTTTCCTCTCTCGAGCCAATACTGAAGAGAATGACGCATATAAGTATCTACATCAGACCGCCATTAAATATGTGAAAAAGACCCAACCCCATTTGATTAATAACTATAAAAATAGTTGATTTTTAATAACAATATTATTATCTTACGTAAGTTTTGTAGTTTTATATATATATATATATATATATATATATATATATATATATATATATATATATATAATAGTAAATTATAGAAATGAAGATCTAATTTAACACAATCTCTATATCTACTTATATAACTCCAAAACGTTTCACTTTCATATCATCAGTATAGCATTAATATGTATAATTAATGAAAAATAGTCACATAATGGCATTAACTGTAATGAAATTTAATTTCTAATGGTAATTATGTCATCAAGCCATCTCAAGTTTTGTAGATTTCAATATCCAATACACAACTGTACTCAGAAAATTACACACCGCAGAATCAGACCTGTAAATTATTTTTAGTAAGTCTTGACGTTTTAGTAACCAATTGAATTTGAACTATAAATATGTCAGCAATCCTGCAGGTCATGGTCTTCGTGTAATAGCTATTGTTTATTGTAGTATGTGTTTTGTTTTATTCCGAAATCACGGCCGTGCTGAAATGCAATTATTTCTCAAAACTGAAGAAAGATGGATTTTGGAAAATAGGAAAATAATGTACGAAAATTGATATTTCATTGAAAACTACTATTTTTCTGAAAAAATGTTGGGTTCCAAGCTTCAAAGTGAGGGGTCATTTATTAAAATCCGTTCAGCCGTTTTCCCGTAATTTCCATTACCAGTTCAAATTATATATATAGATGTGACATCCTAAATATTTAAAACTTTGTACTTGTTCGATAATTTCATATGAAATAAAAGTAATTATTCATTTCTGTAAAGTAAAATAAATTAATGTTTTAAAACATTATTAGTACTTCTAAGTTTATTTCCTAGATGTAGTCGAGTTGTGTGGCATAGTCTCCTTTCCAGAGAGCACATATTTGTTGATTCACAATAACGTTTGGGAGTTTCTTTTTCGGATGTTGTAAAATAAGTGCATTCATTCCTGTTCTGGATTGTTTGATAATGTTCCATTGAATCTGTGTGACTTTCTGATTTATTTGAACTTGATATTAACTTGAATCATTCACCTGAACGATGTTGTAACCAACACTTTTATTGAAAGTGAGTTAAAGATGGCTCAACGTTTTGTCTGCCCTCCTGCATGCAATAGGAAACGTTGTTTTTGCGTAAATCAACAGTTGACACTATTACAGATATTTGAAATTACTGTTAAGTAGAACAACGTTATAACCAAACTTCTGTGTGTCCACAACATTCTTAGTGTACATACTGACTCAGTGCCAAATCATTATGTCATAGATTTGTAAATCTTTTGCCCATTTACTTCGTCAAGACCTTCCTAAACTCAACAATTAATGCTAAGTCATTCAGAATACAGATATGCCATAATTCATTTAGTTAAACATTCATTTTTAGCAATTTATTAATTCTTCATTGTTTGGTACACTCTTTTAACACTTGTACGATATAATCACTGATTCACAATAACTTCTTTACTGTGTTAATATTATAAAAATACTTGGCTGACTAGTTTCGAAACTAATTGTGTTACAGGAAGAGCTGTTGGCACCAGTTAAAGAGGAAATTGTAAAACCAGAAATCATATATGATGAAGAAGTAGACATTGAGAATGACAGCAGCTCACGGTGAGACTCATCAATATAATGTATAATCTCGAGGTTGTGCATTTAACTTGCAATTCTTTGCATCATTCCAGCATCTAGTACTTTCAATCATATTGAATGATTAGCATACTGCCTACTGTATTTATTTGGCTATAAGATCCCCCCTTTTTCTCTATTTTTACATAGAAAATTGGGGGAGGCGCAAACTTCATAAAATTATTTTTTTTGGAAGGGAATTAAAAATACGCTATTTTATTTTTATGCTGCATAATACAGGTAGTTATAATTAAAACAAAATTACAGTAAAACTCCAATAAGACGCTGTTCAAGGGATCGGGTGTAAAATGCGTATTAATGCGTATTAACCAGAACCGTGTATTAGGCGGGTATACTAATTTTGACATATACGGTATCTATTAGCCTTTTTCTTTGTTGAAATACATGATTCATGAAAGGTAATACAGTATTACTCCATTATGTAATTACTGTACTCTATGTCAAAGACATTTACATTATGTACTGTACTTAATTCTTTCGAAAAAAAAAAACATTTATAGTTGTTTGCCGTGTGCGTGTTCTCCAAGTCCTCATGTTTACCACACTTCAGTTTCTGTGATTACATCCTCCCGACGTCGCAGCTGTAGTGATTGAGTCACGATTTTTTTTTATCGTTCTTAATGTAAATGATGGGATTCCTAATGCATCAGGGAGTTGTTTCTGAGTAAGAGTACTGTTCTCATTGTACTTTCGTAAGATTTACAATTTTTCCGACACAGAAAGGGCTTTTCGTTTAACACTCATTGTAATCACATTCACAGACACTTCAATATACAAAAGGACAACAAACTGCCCAGCAAAAATTTCCAGAATTTTATTACAGCCGAGTGACGAATGCTGTTTGAGAGAGAGGGTTAACAAGAGGGTGAGGTATTGTAACTGTATGTAGGCTTTAACCACGCAGGTAAGGAGTCAAGAGGAGTAAAGAGTCGAATAAGAGGGCGTAACAAGAGGGTGGGGTATATTAAGGTATGAAGCATGAAGGTTTAAATGCGCAGGTAAAGGGTCGAATATCGAATACCAATACTTTTCAGGTTAATGGCACCAGTGATTTCAATGACCAAGATGTTTCATTGCTGTTACAGTACATTGCTGAAAATTACATCGAAAATATTCCACAAAAACAGCGTATTATGCGGGACTTGAGCACAACAAATGGGGTATTTTATAAAGACATTATATATGAAATGTGCAGGGACCGGACAAAAAAAGTGTATTACACGGGATAGCGTAATAAGCGGGCGCATCTTATCGAGGTTTTACTGTATTACAAAATTTTGTATTTTGACTTTCAAAAAGTAGGCGAGTAAATACGGCAAATATTTAAGCTCCTTCTTGTAAAAAAAAAAATAAATAAATAAATAAAATAAAAAAAAATAAAAATAAATAAATAAAAAAAATAAATTAAAAAAAAATAAAAATCCAGTACTTTTGTTAGTATGAAATTCTTTAAATTCTTTTCACTTGCTATTATTGAGGACTACATATTTTCAAGATATAGGACTTTTGACCAGTTGATAATTTCATATGGATAATGAAGAATTGTTATAGTATCAGCACAGTCTAGTGTATACAGTCACGAAGCTTGAGTTGTGAGGGTGTTAGGAACAATAGACTGTGCCAGTACTATTTCGCATTTTCTGTAATGAGGCGATAGTAGTGATCCTAGTGGTTAGCAACTATCTATGGATGCATATTTACTACGTATTGAACTTCGTGACTGTATATACTAGACCATGGTATCAGGTACTGTTGGTTGTATGGGATTAATTACACTTATATATTCGAAATATCCAAATGAACTCTTTTACATGTAACATATCGCAATTGGATTTGAAGTTCCTTAGGATAGTACATAATATATATGTAGCGCAAGTTTGAAAGAATTGGTTCATACACAGGGTTGCCATATTTAAAAAGTGAAAATTAAAAATATAGGAAATGAAAGAGGTACAAATATGCATTAATTAACTTTCTTGCATTAGATGTAGTAAATATAAAATAACATTAAACTTGAAAACAATTACCCTGAGTCTGTGCGTGGAAGTGCCGTACTTCCTTGAATCATGGATTTGTTTAAGTAATTTAATTTAAGTTTCTGATGAAACTGTACACATAATAAATAAAAAAATAGGTCTTAAATATTATAAATGCTTCAATGGTATCAATGTCCAGAAGTCCATTCGTCAGTCCATGATGAGCTCTTAATTGAAAATTAAAAAAAAAAAAAGAAAAACATGCTCCACAGAGGCATTGGTCCCAGGAAGAGTAGAGATGAATTCTACCATATAGACGAAAATGCAGAAATATCTAACTTCCTCATGAAATTTCTCGAAAATTTGCACCCATTTCCTTACCTTCCATAGATAAATTATTATCACTGACTTATTGAGCAATATAAACTTCGTCGAAAAAAGTAATAGAATCTAAGTGGCTGATATAGAGTTAGAGTTCAAATGACAAGAATAGCCATACCCAGACTTGAGCAAAACACTCTGTCCTTGACATACCAATGAAACATTTGAGGCATGCAGTTCGAAAATCCTCTAAATCGATTCGAGCAAATCTTTCAGGAAACGAAAAAAATCTTTTATCCATGACCATAACGAAAAACATGCCTTTACTAAATACTTTTGCGTTTGTAAAGTAGGCTTTTATTCAGCATTACTTTATTCCACTAGTGAGATAAAGACTTTATCTCACAGTTCATTAGTATTTTCCTAGTACCCGGGTACACACGTATACTTTTCCATTCAACTATTACTCAAGAAGTTAATATATTAGTTACTAGATGTCACTACCTCTACTTCTTTATTACCATTTCTTAAATATACATACACTCAATCTCCTTCTCTTTTCTCTATCTACTACGTCGTAATTTGTGCATTGCATCCATATCTAATATGTATTTTTTTTAAATTTTGTAATAATTTACCTTTTGGGATGTGAGGAGACTTGAACCTGCGAAGTTGGGTTTATAGGATTTTAAAACAATATGTGTTAGTCAACTGAGCTAAACAGACACGATGATAAGTTAAGTTTAATATTCCTCTTAAGTTTACAGAAGTAAAATATGAAATTATTTTAATCACATTAGTCCCGTGAACAGTTCTAAATAATCCCTGAAACTTCAAAAAGACGAAAATACACGTTTAAAATGAAAAAAATTTATATTAAAATTATATAATTAATTATAATTTGTTATTTATCCATGCCTTAAATACCATTCTTCACTAATGGCCTCCTACATCATAACCTACCTAGTGTAATTTAAGCACTCGGCTGACGCCTCGTGCTTAAATCTTTCCACTCGCGCAATAAAGATGCACTTACCTCACAAGTACCATAAATAACTATTACTGCTTTTGTTTTTATTCTGAGATGACAAGGCTTTTAGAGGATATTGGAAAAGTAACTATTTTTCAGATGAGCATTTTCACTATGGGTCAGTAGAGTGTATTAATCCATACTGTGAAGAGATTAAAAATAATTTTGCTGAAAAAGTGGATTTGGATTTAGAGGGCTTTGGAATTGTATGCCACAATTGTTTAATTCAATATGAACCAGTTCGACATTTAAATCCAATGTTATATATATATTTTTTGGGTTCACTGAAAATCAGAACTTTTATGCTTCGGAATCCCAGGCTGCAGATCTCGATTTTAATATGGTTCCGGAGACATATGGCAACCCTATTCTTAGACAGAAAAATTATTTATTTTCATCCCAGCTATTATAATCTTTGTCTTAGGTTTCATGATGCAGTTGAATCAGACTCCTGGACCAGTAGTGTACTGCCTGAATTACAACAGGAAGATGTAAGAAGAGGTCCCATTGACCAGTTCCAAGAAAGCAAAGTCATTACTGTAAAAAATACAACAGATAAACACAGATTTGTGTGCGATGTCTGTGGAAAGATATTTAAGATGAAGAAACGCCTACAGTGTCACATGCTGTCTCATACCGGAGAAAAACCATTTTCTTGTGATGTGTGCGGTAAAATGTTTGCGCTGAAAGAATGTTTGAAAATACACTCACGAATTCACACGGGTGAAAAACCATACTGCTGTGAAGAGTGCGGAGCTCGTTTCACTCAGAAGAGCGGTCTTCTCATCCACAGCAGGACTCACACGGGGAATAAACCATATGCGTGTGTCGAGTGTGGTGTGAGGTTCGCACGTCCCGCTCATCTGCAGTCCCATCTGGTGAGGCACACGGGTGAAAAGGCTTTTCCATGCAGTCAGTGCGGAAGAGAATTCGGAAGAAGGGATTCGTTAAAAAAGCACATGCAAGTTCACACCGGCCATAAACCGTTCCTGTGTACAGTGTGCGGTAAATGTTTCGCACAGAGTCAACAGCTTAAAGTGCATATTGCAACACATTCGGACAAGAAACCTTTCATGTGTTTACAGTGTGGAAAAGGTTTTGCGAACAATGCTCGTCTGAAAGATCATTTGACTATACATTCTGGTAAAAGACCATTTTCATGTCAACACTGTGCTAAAGGTTTTGTGAGAAGAGAACATCTCAAGTACCATTTAAATGCTGTACATGGTAAACAACAAATAAATTCATGACCCCAAGACATACAGTATTCATTTCAGTACAGTATCTCAAATGTGGACTCGTGAAGAGACAGCCAGTGACATCCAAAGGACATTGCTCATATATCAAATGAATCCGTACTTTGTATATGTTTAAGCTGTCAAGCTTAGTTCTTTTCCAAGTGCTTGACAATGGCTCTGAGAGTTTTGGATTCAAACCCAGGAATGAAAAAAGACTTGAACAGACACATGTGAAAGGTTCATAATTCTCATGTATTTACTTACTTATAGTTTTTAAAGGCTCGTCTTCACTATTAAACATTTAACAAGATGTTATTTGTAATAAACATTGAGGTTAGTTGGCCTACATTTGCACTGTAATGTTACCATATTCACATTTTATAACACAATACAATACGCTATATAAATTTGTACATTTTTTCCTTCATTGGATACAATAAAACAATGGCTTTGGAATAATAATAATAATAATTCTTGATGCGTAAAAGAGATGCACTTAAAATAGAAAAGAAAATTATTTCCCAAGTTTCAACTGCTGATACTCTTTAAGTACAGTGAAACCTGTTCAACGGAAGTGACATGGTCCTAATTCTTTTCCGTTGTGGACAGGTTTCCGTATTATTCAGGTGTGACATTAAAATGCAATATTTTGTCATTCATATATATGAAAAACAAAATGGGATGCCGCAAACTGCAAGAAGTACAAAATATTCCATTTAACACTCATCACATTAAATCAGCTTTCTTTTGCTTATTACGTTTGTGAATCATCTTGATTAAAATCTCATTTTCTGTATAAATATTATCGTAACTCACTCAGTCATTAAACATTACTAATGTTTACTAATCTCATTCTATTTAATATCTAACACTATACTCTAATACTGTACTGCATATCACTGCACATTATTAATTAACTGGACTAGGAGCCATCCATTAGAAGCCTTGAATTCTGGTTTATTAAATTTCTTTCCCAGTTCAATAGCTTGCTTTGCAGAATAGATCCAGAAATTGGCTTGTTCTTTGAAAGGTCATGAAGAACCCACTCCCACAACAGTTCATTTATTTTCACATAAACAGTTGCTTTCTGGCTCCTCTTGTGTCACCAATATTGGCCGCACGCCATTCACTCATTATGATCTTTATTTTTTAAAGTGTCACACCTGAGTTTTCCACAACTCTACTTCAATATTATTTCACATAGACTTTGTTTCTAATTTTACTTTATCTCGATAACTTTTACTTCATCACTTAATGTTAATGCCACATTTAATGCAACTTTTTTTTTTACCTGGAAATCACTACACTTGCGCTCTGTCTAGCTATAAGACAGTATACGGGTGTGAAGCATTGAAAATCTTTGAAGGGACTCGTCTGCCTAGTCAACAGGATAATAAAATTTATGACCGACAGGCCAATACACCCTCATACCCTCTAAAATTTTGCAAAGAAAACTTGTTTTTAACTTAGTGACCTACATATTTCGTATATTCCTTGAAATTACACGCTGTTTCAAAACATAATTACAAAATATAGTGTGTCCAAAATATTGTTTCTGTTTTGAACAGTAGCAGACAGTTTCCGTTTCCGCATTGGACAGTTTCTGTTTTATTCAGGAAAAATTACACGTAATTATACAAATTTTGCCGGGACCAATAAATTGTTCCGAAATAGACAGAATTCCGGATTATTCAGGTTCCGATTTGAACAGGTTTCACTGTATTAAGATTATGTACGCCATACTTAATTATTAATACTTATGTTAGTTAAATGTATGAACTTAAAAAAAATTGGATAAAGGTATTTATGAGTAAATTTGTTAGGACTGGGCCCTCATCTTACAGAAAAAGAATTTACTGGCCCGGTCCCTGAAAGGTCTATTAATTGCCAATAACTGTTCTTGTAATGAAGCAGGACGAAAGTAATTTAATATATCTGTATGAAATGCATCCAAACTTCAGTGGTGTAAAATAGCACAATCAACACTTTCCCACCAACTTATCTGTGGCATGTAAGCTAATGACCTGATATGCATGCGTGATTGATAAATGCCAGACCTGAACCTTTGTAATAACCTCCATTAAAATCTTTAAGAAGTCCACAATATCACGAAATGTATTACCAGAAAAGGTAGTTTTATTAAGAAATAATCAATCCAGGGGACTATCAACAGGCTTGTATTGTAATTCACTACAGTGAAACAGATTATGTAAAGTACGAGTGGGTAATTATGAGGTAGATGGAAGAATCACTTCCGGCAAGCTGTGGAGAACATTGCAGAGGCAAGTCTGTAAAAAATAATCCACATAAAATAGAAGAATCAGAAGACAATATCCTGGTCATAATACACTATCTACCAAAAATAATTGGACATTGTTTTTGTGCCTTTAGAACCTCGTAGTACCACCTCTTGTTGCTATAACAGCAGCCACCCTGTCAGGCATGCTTTCCACTAGTTTGTATAGGATATCCTCTGGAATGTGTTGCCATTCCTCTTGCAATATGGCACTGAGTTGTACAATGGAAGTTGGCCGCATCTCCCGAGACCTCAATCACCGGTCCAATTCGTCTCTAAGGTGCTCAGTGGGATTGAAATCAGAACTCTGTGCAGGCCAGTCCAACCGGTGAACATTATTGTCCGCATACCACTGCATAGTAGCCGCCGAAACATGGGGCCAACTTCCATTGCAGTTATATTGTCAGACTCCAAAGCAGCTATTCTATCAATAGTCTCTAAACACACACCTTCACCTCAAACAGCAGAAATAACTAAAATGCTCTCTCAATTAATATCACTCAATAAAAGAATTGTATTCCAATGGATACCATCCCATTGTGGAATCCTGGGAAACGAGAATGCAGATGCTTTAGCAAAGAAGGGCAGCACTGCTACTTACAGACCTGTTACTAAATCTACGTATTACTCTGTGAAAAGATTTATTAAACCTACATACTTAGACTTCAACAAACAAAATTTGATAACACAATCTCAAGGGAAAAAATGGAACTCTCTCTGCATCATAATCCACAGTTAATTTCCGATTTACCACGAAAATCGTCTGTAGCTGCATTTAGATTGGCAACAGCCCATGATTGTTTGGCCAAACACCTGCATAGAATTGGGATATATCAGTCCCCTAACTGCCCATTGTGCAACTCAAACCAAGAAATGGATTCGGAACACCTCAAAATCTGTGCTTCAGTGGCTGGCCATGATAATATCTTTGAAAAATATTGGAGTGCAAGAGGTAAATGACTTTAATGTCAAACACCTGGCATTAGAAAACAACAACAAAATTTATTGAATGAATTTCTGTTGTTCATACACAGTCATCCAGTGGTTTCTGCTAGCGGAACCTGTTTGCCTGGTTGTTTTCCGCACAGGTGACTTAGAAAAGAAGATCCTGTACAGTAATTTATATGATAATAAAGACTTGAAACTGCACTCTAATGAGACTGTTCAGATTTAATTATAAAATGTATATATATTTTAGAAATATTGTACATTACCACATATTGAGAAGAAATTCCTCTCATTTTTAATATTTCCAGAGCTTTATAGAAATATACATGAATACATCGTGAAAGGCTTGAGAATTCTTTTCTCTAAAAATAACACAAATGTTTACTAATTGCTAGTTACAGATATGAAATGTAGCTGAGATTCTACCTGAAAACATGTGTTGCTGGAAGTGTTACGTGAAAAGTTTTTCAAACACCCATTCTGGCAGATGAGTATTGATCCAAACTGAAAGTTTGAAATATAACTCCATGGGCTGGTAGCGTGGATGAGGGTACTGATGTACAAGTGCCTTTGTCAGAGCTTCCAAAACAGGTTCCTTATCTGTTGTCTGCAAATATCGTACATAATCACATAAAAATTAGTGTTTGTATACATGCACATGTGATCGTTAAAAGTAATCCACAAGCATGTAAAGAAGGTTGAATTATTCTGAACCACTAAATTCAAAAGCATGCAGGGAGTGCTGTTCATTAAAAAACTTTCACTGATGAATAGGGACCGGATTTTTATGTAATTACATATTATATTCCTTTCAACCTTTCCCTGAGCACGAGTTTTTTACTCCTTCAGGGAAGAACTAAGATTGTATTTCTGTCAATGTTATTTTATTAACAACAATAAACAACAATATATGAATAACAAATCTTTGCGAAGCTTGTAATTACCATTAATATATTAAAATTTGATACTACATATTTTTACATATTTACCCCACATTACATATCGTGGCTTGGTATTACATAAATCTACATATTTAGGGGTTTTATTCATTTTTACTTCTCTAAAATGAAAAAAAAAAAAATACTTCTGCTGGGGAAGTTTACAATTTGAAATACACAGATTTAAAAAGCCTTTTTATCTACCCAAGAAAGGATATATTTCTGGACGAAACATAATGTCCTTAGTTCCAGGAAGTAATAGAGGCACTCACCCCATACCGCCTACTGTAAATATGAGTGAAGAAAAAGCAACCTTTTTCATACAACTACTGTACCTTGTATTGTAAAAATCACTCAGAAAGTAGCGTTGCCTTCATGCTGTGGAGTGGGACGAGGACGACATGATTTGTTTCGAAGTATAATTGTTCTGAACACGTCTAACAAACCGTTTCCATATAATTTGCAACCTTACCCACCCTCAGAAAAACCCGTGTCAAGTCTGACATGAGCCGCAATAAAGTAGCCGAC
The DNA here is from genome assembly GCF_040183065.1 of Periplaneta americana. Classification (NCBI taxonomy): domain Eukaryota; kingdom Metazoa; phylum Arthropoda; class Insecta; order Blattodea; family Blattidae; genus Periplaneta; species Periplaneta americana. The sequence goes on from NC_091122.1 coordinate 35,388,105, forward strand.
TTTTGAAAAGAAGCTGGAGTAAAGGAACAAACTGGAAAGATGTTGAAAGATAGAAATAAATAGCTTTTCAGGTTATTGCTTGACCTCTTTACTTTAAATTTAGTACGCCTATACGAAAATGGGATTTTCCGAGCAATTAGAAAATATGGTTCTCAGCTGAAATAATCCTATCCTTCTGAATGAGACAGGAAGGTCACTTTTCAAACAACAGTTTGTAAATGCCTATAGTTTGAGGTTTTAGTAGGTACTTTGTTTCTTACAGGGAGCAGCTAAAATGCATGTGTCCCACATCTCCTCTTATTTTCTCTTAATCCAGTAAAGCAAAACAGTGCTTGCAGTACTGTTGTGTCATTCATTTCACTTAGTTCTCTAGTTCAAGTGAGTTTATCTACTACTTTTAACTAACTAAAATAGTCCCTATATTTTCAACCCTAAAGACAAAAATAAAATCATGGATTGTGATGGACGAAGCTTTCACTACAGATGGAAAAATAGTAATGTGTCAAGTGTGCAGTAAAAAAGTTGGGTGGTCTATGAAATCACAATTGGAGAGTCTTACCTATCCTATACCTGCCAGATATTGATATTAAATATTTTCATGATTTTACATATTTTGGTACATATTCAGCTTATTTTTCTTACATAAATATGTACATATTTCACACCTTGATATTACATAAAAATCCTGTCCCTACTGATGAAGTATTAAGTTATTTAAATTAAATGACACCTTTACTGCATTAATATTTAAATTATGGTGTTATTTTACCTCTTTGACTAGTTCCGATGTTATATCCATCATCCTATGAATTCTAGAATTCTGAGGATGGATATAACCTCGAAACTAGTCAATCACATAAAATAACACCATAATTTAAATATTAACACAGTGAAGTTGTCATTTATTTAATTTAAATAACTTAACAGTCCATCAGTGATTATATAAGTGTTAAAAGAGTGTATTCAAGAATAAATTAAAAAAAAACTTTCAATTCTGACATTTCTCTAAGAATTTTCTGTTGACAAGTTACAACTGTGTTTGGTAAATGTAGTCTACGGAAAGAAGTCACTTTTCTTACATTTACCATTTCTTAACTTTAGTACACTCATAAGACATCATTAGTTTATATCTCATTTAGCTTAACTTACCTACCATGTTACAACATAAACTTTTTGCCTTTCTGACTTGCTGGAAAGATAGTTCACTTTATGAGCTAGCAGATGGGACCAAAAAATAAAAATAAACAAAAAGTGACTAGGTTGGTCCTTTCTGTGGACCCTTCAAATGTCAATTTATTAATAATTTTCGAATGATTTATCCATGTGGGATATTTATACACAAAATTTATGCCATAATACCATTCTTATCATTCCTGCTGATTAAGTTTTTCTTGTAGATATCAAAAGTAAAAACTTGGTGTTGAAGTTCATATTTTGCACTAGAGATTTTTACTTAACTGAATGACACGAATCGAGTATTATTATTATTATTATTATTATTATTATTATTATTATTATTATTATTATTATTATTATTATTATTATCTTTTTTTTTAATAAGAACAGCCATGTGAAAACTGTACTCATATTATAAATGTAACCTAGCCCTCTCAACTCGTAAAAGAAGTCTATTGCAAAGGATTGCCACTATATGTAATTCTAAATCGGAAAACTCTTCCTAAAGAGCATTCCCTGGTATTATACACTACTGTTTGTGAAAAGTGCAACATTAGTAAATAAATAAATAAAATAATAATATATAAAGACTTCCTTTAATTTATATAATAATAATTTTTAAGTACTGGTAAGTACCTAATGTAAGTTTTATACAGTGGCGTAGCCAGACTAATTTTGAATGGGCCGGATATGCAGGGTTTAGAAAGTACCTGACTCATCTCCTAACAATGCCGCTGCCATCAACTCTCTTGAAACTCATTCACGGAAGTATTATTTAATAACATGCAAAATTATGATAAATAATCATGCAAGGCATATCTATACAAACGCTTCATAAGGTGAACTGGAGCTGTCGAGATTTTCTAGCAACGAATCTGTCGATCGCTGATGATAGGTCCTACAACAAATCTCAACTTTTCTCTCTCTCGATGGATAGAATTGCTAGATTACGAAGCCTTGTGCTTGACATGACTGTCAAATTTTTCTTCGCTTCAGAGCTTTGAAAAGTAATGAAGGACGAATATTTACTAATATCCATTTTTGGAGACTGAGGTGCTTCCGATAATGAATTTGCAAGAGCAAGAATATCGTCTAAACATACTAAATAAATAAGGTGTCAAAGTTTTCTAGCTGATGTAACAATTCAGTAGCCTTCATGGCTTCTTTCTTTTTATCGCTGCCAGACAATTTTTTAGGCCTAATCTAACACAGTTAAATTGGCTCTTGAAGAAATGAACCCATTATTGACTTCTTACCTTAATGCTATCGACTGTAACTATTGCTCTGGATTCATGGTTTAGTTTTAATGTTGAGTATTTTCCATAAAAAACGCAAAAATTCGCATATTTTTTTGGTGGGCCTGGGCCCACCTGCTGGGTATGCCACTGTATATAATTCTAAATCGGAAAACTCTTCCTAAAGAGCATCCCCTGGTATTATACACTTCTGTTTGTAAAAAGTGGAACATTAGTAAATAAATAAATAAAATAATAATATATAAAGGTAAAGGTATCCCTGTAACATGCCATGAAGGCACTTGGGGGGCATGGAGGTAGAGCCCCATGCTTTCCATGACCTCGGCACTAGAATGAGGTGGTGTGGTCGGCACCACGCTCTGACCGCCTTTTACCCCCGGGAAAAACCCGGTACTCAATTTTATAGGAGGCTGAGTGAACCTCGGGGCCGTTCTGAAAGTTTGGCAACGAGAAAAAATCTTGTCACCACCTGGGATCGAACCCCGGACCTACCAGTCCGTAGCCAGCTGCTCTACCAACTGAGCTACCCGGCCGCCAAGTTTTTCTTGTAGATATCAAAAGTAAATACTTGGTGTTGAAGTTCATATTTTGCACTAGAGATTTTTACTTAACTGAATGACACGAATCGAGTATTATTATTATTATTATTATTATTATTATTATTATTATTATCATCTTTTTTTGTATAAGAACAGCCATGTGAAAACTGTACTCATATTATAAATGCAACCCAGCCCTCTTAAGTCGTAAAAGATGTCTACTGCAAAGGATTGCCACTATATGTAATTCTATAGTCCTGTCGCTCTAATTTCCGGCAGCCAATCACGTTGCAGGTTGGCTACATTTAAACGTGTGCGTCTTGTGATTCGCTGATGAAGATGTTAAGCATTTCCTAAGGCTGGATAAATACTTAATATATAATCGCCCGCCATTTTGGCTCTTTCGTTAGCGTTTGCAGAAAGCACACGAGGACGTTATTTGCTGCTCATTTGGTGAATTACAATGCGTTTGATTTATTATCATAGGAGCTACGACATGATAATGTTTAATGGTGTGGCAAATAGATCCCTCGTCTGGTAGCTCGGCAACGAAAGAGCAAAAATAGCGAATGATACTACCTACCTAGACTTTATAGAGCCTTGACTTCCTAAGACGTAAGCAAAGAGGAGGAGTCACGCCGGAAATAACAGCGTCGCGACTATAAATCGGAAAACTCTTCCTAAAGAGCACCCCCTGGTATTATACACTACTGTTTGTGAAAAGTGCAACATTAGTAAATAAATAAATAAAATAATAATAATATATAAAGACTTCCTTTAATTTGTATAATAATAATTTTAAGTACTGGTGAGTACCTAATGTAAGTTTTATAATTATCTTCCACCACGAGAGTGACATTGATACGATAAAATCATCTAAAACCTATACATAGCCATTCGATTTCATTCTCTTAAAAGTTCGAGTTAGAATATGAAATTAAACAAAATTGTTTTATGAACAAGACTTCAAACTAAAAAGATGTATTCACATACCCGTAATATTAGTAAATATAATAAATGAATGAAGAATGCCTTAAACGTGCTTCAACTTACACCAAGAGTTGAATACATAATCATTTTTTCCACTAGACCATCGAAGTATTCCTTTGTGTAGTCCTTTTGAATTTCTTCCGGTATTTGTTTCCAGAGTGCTGCAGCATCTCTGCGGATTGAGTCTGGAGTGAAGACTCCCGTAGCTGTAGTCAAAAGAAGAGGATGTTAATTGTTATTGTTGTAAACAATATATTGTAAATAGCGATACTGTCAAGACATTCTTGACTCTTCCATAAGATGTTATTCTATATACTGGGTGTTCAACTCAAAATGTGTCATGGCTCGCTGTATGTCGTCATGTGGCTATCCGATGAGCCTAGGGAATTCAATTTTCCTACACTTCCGCAAAGGCATATTACCTAAATGCGAGAGAAGTTGCCTAGCAAGTACGGCGTTCATTCTGAAGATGACTTACCGATACGTACGGTAACACCAGTAGTGGCAAGAATGTGAACTGTTTGGAAACACGTACTGAAGTGAGTTTTTTTTTCTTACTGTCGGGATATGGGGGAGAGGGTTAAGAGGATTACTTACGTATTTGTTGACATTAACTTCGACGGTCAACATGGACACGGAGCATTTGATTTGTGTTGTGGAATGTTCCGTACACAACCGATGATAACAAATACCCTGCGTACGACTTGCCGGCGCAAAACACAGTTCGAAAGAGGTTATGGTAGCACACAGACCGTACAGACCGCCATCTGTTGCTACGACATTCAAGTTATACCGTACACGTTCTCAAGTTCAGATTGAAGAACACCTTAAATAATAGGCAACTTCTCTAACATATAAGCTGAAACGCGCTTCAAATCGGTGACCCAACAACAGTGACGTCATGACACACTTTGAAATGAACACCCAGTAGTATACAGTAGAACCCCAATTATCTGTCACCCTATTAACCGATTGTTGGATTATCCGTCTGTCATTTTCTCCTTTTTTTTTTGTTAAAAAATTTTGAGTACTGTACAGTACAGTAGCACGTATTTTTTTTTTTTTATATAGAGAGTGATATTGCAAGCCTTTGCCCTTACACATTATGATCTACTGTTCGAGTTATCCGTTTAATTTGTCTGCAAAACGTCTTTCAGAAGTTCCAAAAGAATACATGTTGTGCTAAGTATCGAAGGGAAGTGTTTATAATTGAGTGGTTTTGGAAAAGAGGTTCATCTCACATCGGAATACAAGATTGGAGTTACAACTGTGCGAGATTTAATAAAAAACAAGAATAAAGTGTTTAAATTACTTCAATCTATAACATGAGACCTATACTTTACTTTCTTTCCACAAAAATCCATAATAGGAAGTTTCCTTGTCCTTTAGAAACCCGTCATTAATTAATTCATTCATAGTGTTCTGTCACTCAGTAGCGGACGGTGGGTTTGAAAGTTGAGGAGGCCAAGACGTGAATGATGAGAATATAAAAATATAAGGCCTGTGACGTACCTCACTACCAAGCACAGAATTTATAGGTTTTAAGAAACTAAAATTAGGTTTTCCAATTTATGTTTTAGGATTTAAAATCTTATGTTTAGGAATTTATATGTTTTTACGGGGGAAAATAAAAATTAACAACATAGGCCTACTGTTAATATATTACAACGACTTAGTAAAGATTGCCTTTCTTTAGGATATTTTAAATCCTAACCTATGAATTAAATCTTTTAGGTCATATTGAATTTAACGATGTTACTCTTTGCTACTCGTACATAAAACGAATAAGAAAAGCAATATTTCGAGAGTAATGAGATGGCAACAAAATTGATTTGAACCTAAGAATCCGGGGCTTGCTCATTAGTTACTATTACATAGTCTAATTTTACAGAAAATTAACTCGACGATCCTCTTTCTTCTCAAACTGATCAATTAGGTCACAACATACTGAACAACTGCTACTAGAAGAAGCTAGAGACAAATCTGCATTTGTTTCTAAACTCTCGATATATTTAAAATATTGTATAAATAAATATATCTCGTAACACAAAAGAAAAAAATAACAGGAACACCTGCAAACAAGAGAAAAATCTAACAATATAAAAGAAAACTTTTACGCAGGGAGACAAACCTAACAACACGTGACTTAAATTTCTAAAACCAAAAAGAGAGAAAAAGCTTCCCAATACAGCCGAAACAGTTGTCAGCGATGGGTAGGACGTCTCCAAATTCGGCTCCCCTCGCGCGTTCTAGTCAAGTTTAAACACTCCGCTACTAGCTATCTTATTGGTTGAACTGCTGTTGTCATGGTAATTGTTGAGAGTGATGTAGCCGACTCCTCTCTCCCGCTCTCGCATGGACACTGCAGGCTGCTAGATGTCGCCTATACAGGTTACAGCGCTATCTGTTATTTTTCAGTACGAATTATTTGTACTATCTACAGTATAGCGAGCGGGCATCACTGACTGGATGTGGTTGACTTGACGTAACTTACATCTTAGTCGTAGTGAATAGTAAAATTAATATAAAAAGAAAAATGTTCGTCATTTGCTATCATTTGTTTGTGATCTTAATTCAGCTGGAATTATTACTGCCATATTGTGTTCTGGTAAAATATTAGGGGAGGCACGGCCTCCCTTGCTTCCCCTGAAAATCCGCCGCTGCTGTCACTGTAAACCCAACATTCTCCAGTCTTTCCTATTTTCTGCCTTTCTCTTAGTCTTTGCATATGATCCATACTTAAGGCCTTCTATTAATTGACGCCTTCTTCTGCCCCAAAATCTTCTCCCGCTCACCATTCCTTCCAGTGCATCCTTCAGTAGGCACTTTCTTCTCAGTCAGTGACCCAGCCAATTCCTTTTTCTCTTCCTGATCAGTTTCAGCATCATTCTTTCTTCACCCACTCTTTCCAACAGAGCTATTATACTTAAAAGTTCTGGTCCAGTACCTAATGTGTTAAAACACATAACCACAGAGAAAATTATGAAACTGAATTCTGCAACACTTCATTTATGAAAGTCTTCTACGGTATGGATTATCCGATTTTTTCGATTACCCGTTCAGCCCACCCCCTTCATTACCATGGATAATAGAGGTTCTACTGTAGTACATGATCCTTTCATAGTTCATATCTATTTGAAAATAAAGTGAAATCATAAGATATTTTCAATTTATATGGCGTTCGTATAAGTTTTAACATTAGTATTGGATAGAACAATGGGATTCATTGCCTTTAACATTCTTTATTAAATAATAATGCTGATGACAGCTGAAATGATGTTCATGCGACGAACAGCGGGATGCTCTTTGCTGGAACACCGTAAAAATATGGACATATTGCAGGAACTAAAAATGGATCCTATAGTTAATTTTGTTCACCAATATCGACTTCAGTGGAAAAAACATGTCGAAAGGATGGATCGCACTACTTATGTACCAAGAGGAAAGAGGAAATTGGGAAGACCACGCAAGCGCTGGCATGAGACCGTAACAGATCCTGTAGGGTCTAATACGTGAAGGCTATGATGATGATGATGATTAAATAATAATGACAAAAATCCAATAATAATAATAAAAATAATAATTTTTTATTTGGTAAGAGTCTCTATAATGTGTACCATGATGAATATAAACATTGATATAAGTATGATTAATTTTGACATAAAAATATTTATTATGTAATAAAATGTACTTACCATTTACAAAATTTCCAGGTTCCACAATAACAACATTGACATCCCAACGCCTCATCTCAAATCGCAAACAATCCGACAATGCTTCCACTCCATACTTCGTGATACAGTAGCTTGCCCTGCTTGGAGCACAGCGACGTCCCATTCCACTGGACATATTCACGATCCTTCCTGTATAAGACAAAAAACAAAATTTGACATACGTATTTCTAAATGCAGTATTGTGAAAGTGTTTTGAATCGTACTTCCCTCCCATATGGAATGAACCAGCAATAATGCGAGTGACTGAAAATTTTAAAAATAGTTTAATGTATGGTACATTACATTGTCTCACATGACAATGATAAATCTATCTCTGTAGTTTCTGTGTTATATTGCATAATGCATTTACAAAAATTGATTATTAAATAAAACATAAATTCATTACGATATACTTGTAGAAAGTTCAGGTTTCCAAACAAACTCAACTATTATCCTTCATCTTCCCCTTTGAAAACTCTAGGGCAGGGATGCCCAACATGTGCTCCCCAGAGCACAAACATTACCATCCTTACTTCTTCCACCTCCTGTTTACGACTCTGTTTTCATTCTCTTCAGTCAGATGTTAGCTGCAGAACGTAAACATTCAGTGGAGAACATTTACAGAATATTTGAAAATAAGTCTACAGTACCAATCACATTAACAATGACCTTCAATAAGGAATGGGAATATGATTATTTTGTTGTTGAAGGAGAAAAAAAAATTATGGCTTATTTAACGACGCTCGCAACTGCAGAAGTTATATCAGCGTTACCGGTGTGCCAGAATTTTGTTCTTTTACCAGGGGCGTATTTTGCGGACTACCGGGGCTACCGGCGGTAACCCAAGGAAATTACAAAAGAAAAAGTTTATAATATAACATAATGTAATAATTTTGTATTATTAGTTTTACCATAGTAATTAAAATTAAAGTAATTGTTAGATTTATATGCGCTCTCTGCTCTCGAAAAGAAACAAGTTGTCAAGGCGGCATCGCTGGAGAAACCGCTTGCTACGTGAGGTATCCTGTGACCGTTTCGCTCACGCTGTCCTTCGCACAACTGCCCGTCCCCCCCGCTCCCTACTGTTTCCATCGTGCACTGTAGGCAGGCGAGTTGCCGCTCTCGTGATCGGTTTCTTCGCAGGCACGAAGCAGCTATACGCTTAGTACGCTAGCAATTGAATGTGATTGTGTTCTTGCAGTGCATTATTTTAAATCTGTGATTTGTTCGAGTGTCTAAGAGTTATATTAATTGTGAATTATTAAGTTTTTAATTTCCCAATTAAGTGATATTGTGAAAAATATGGCAGAACAAGTTTCTGGAGAGGTTTGTGTTGAAAATGACTGTGTAATAGAAGGTTTATTAAAAGTGCCTTTTAACCGTCGTACATAACAACGAGAAAGTTGAAATTGTGAAAATGGAAAGACCAACTCCTGAGTTAAATTTGTGCATGGACGTAAAAGAAAAACAGCGAGAGTACACACGCCATTTCACTTCAACATCATATGGTAAGTGGAATTGGTTGTGTGGTACTTCTAAACTGTCTAAACTATTTTGCTGGCCATGTTTGTTATTTAGCCGCGAAACTAATGTGTGGTCAAAAGAGGGGTTTTCTAATATGAACTCCCTTCGAACGGCAGTCCTAGAATACGACAAATCAAAAGCTCATATTTGTAGTAGCATGAACTTTGCAAACTTTGGGAAGACAAGAATTGATTTACAGCTAGATAAGCGAAACACTCTACACATCAACCAACACAATGCTCTTGTGAAAAAAAAATCGAGAGATTTTACTGCATCTTATTAACGCAGTCTGCTTTCTAGGAAAACAAGAATTGGCTTTTCGGGGTCATAACGAGAGTGTGGAATCAGACAATATAGGAAATTATATTGAATATTTAAGTTCCTTAAGTGAATTTGACCATTTACTGGTCAATCATCTTGAGAGTTCAACATTATTTCGTGGTACTTCTCTCGCAATTCAGAATGACTTAATATTTGCTATAAGTGGGGTTATGATAAAGAACATAAAACCTTTTGTGGCCATTGTTGTTGATGAAACAAGTGACTGCTCTAATCAGAGTCAATTGTCCACTGTTTTAAGATACGTCGACAGTACTGCCAATGTTCAAGAACGGTTTATAGGATTCACAAATGTCAGTTCGGGCAAAACTGCTGCTGCTTTGTTTCAGCATGTGGAAGGTGTTATAGCAGAATACAATGTCGGCAATAAGTTAATTGCACAGACATACGATGGTGCTTCAGTTATGGCGGGAAATATTAATGGCTTAAAAACAAAAGTTCAAGAAAAGTATCCTCAAGCACTATTTGTCCATTGTTACAGCCATGTTCTCAATTTAGTTTTGCAACAAACTACTTCATCCATTCCAGAATGCCGCATTTTTTTCAAAACACTGTCGAGTTTAGCTGCATTTTTCTCATCATCTCCTAAAAGATCAGAAAACTCATGGAATTTATGAACAAGAAACTCCCAAAAGTAGCACCAACTAGATTGAATTTTACATCTCGGCTTGTAAATACAGTAAAGGAATACAGAGAAAAACGGACTGCTTTCTTTAAAAATATCATTTGTAATGACTCTGAAGAAAACTGGGATGATGCTGTAAATGTGCAGGCTCAAGGATATTTGAATTTTTTCACACAGTTTCAGAATATATTTCTTCTTGAAGTCTATGCTAGAGTGTTCGCACATACAGATGTGCTCTACAATATTCTTCAGACAAAAAGTCTAGACATAGCATACTACTTGCAAGAGGTATCAAAATTGAAAAAAAAAAATACTATATCCGAGTTCAGACGTAGTGGGTTTCCGTCCATATGGAGTAATATGGAAAATGAAAATTCTTCAGCCAATACAATGGAACCACCATTAAAGCGAAGAAAAGGAGATGATGAATTGAAATACAGGCAGCTGTACTACAGCATACTAGATCGTATGCACATGGAAATTACTGACAGATTTTCTGATTATGGAAAGCTTCAGTTCACACAACTTCTAGATTCTCAAAAATTTTCTGCTTATAGAGAAAACTTCCCGAATGAGGCACTAAACAAATTATTTCAGTCCTATAACAGTCACTTTGATCAAGTACGTTTGAAAAATGAATTAAGTGTAATATATTCAGCAGAAGTCTTTGATTTTTCGAACAAACCTATCCATGAAATATTATCTGCCATATATGAAAACCAGCTGAACCAAGTTATTCCTGAAGTCCTTAAATTGGCAAAATTAATTGTGACAATACCAGCTACGTCAGCATCGGTAGAAAGAACATTTTCTGTGTTGAAGAGAATAAAATCCTACTGTAGATCAACTCATACACAAGAACGTTTATCCGGCTTGGCACTAATATCCATTGAAAAGTCATTTCTACAGAAACTTTGCAAGTGGCCCAACTGTTATTTCAAGGACGAAGTCATCAACGTATTTTCGTCCCAATCAAGACGTCTGGAATTCACATAAATATGTAAGGAATTTTATTATAGGGATTTTAAAATATATTTTGTGTAATAATAGGGTCAGTGGTAGCCCAAACCCTTTAACCAGTATACGCCACTGTCTTTTACATGCCAGTAAATTTACTAACCTGAGTCTGTCGTATTTAAACACTTAAATGCCATCGACCTTGTCCGGGATCGAACCCGCAACCTCGAGCACAGAAGGCCAGCGCTATATCAACTACGCTACCGAGGCCGACATTGAAGGAGATAATAAAGCTAATTGCATATTATGTTCAACTTTTTTAATAAAATAGGAATTTACACCAATCCAAATTGCCCTTTATGCAACAAAGAAGAAGAAATGACTGAAGATCATCTACAAACCTGTGAAGTTCTACCTGATGGATCCACCACAGAGAAATATTGGAGAGCAAGAACACTAATGGCTTCGTTGCCAAAGCCCGGCATTAGATAACAACAACAACACTTTTTATTTGGAATTTTTTAATTTCATAAATAACAAATGGGTCATTCCATGCAAAAAAGTATGTTTTTGAACCATGATGTCTCAAAAGTTAAAAATATTATAGTAGATTATTCTGTATGTTCTAAATATGAATTTCACGTAATATTATATTTATATCCTTCATAGTTTGGCAGCAATCAGCACTTAAAATATTGGTTTAGCAAGGAACATGGCTTCATTCATTGAAGTTTTCTTGATAGCCTAGTTTATAAATACCCTCAAAATGAAATTCGATATTAATATATGATTGTTTAGGTTTACAATGGCGTCTCTTTAGTTTCGATAACACTTCATATAGGGTGTCTAGAATATTTCAAATTATGGATAACATGTAACTGCCACCCATTTTTCAGTCATCCGTATGACTAAAATATTAATGATATGGTGTTCATAGTTGGCAGTTTAATTTATTTTTATAATAACATTATTATATTAAAAGCACAAAAAAATTCATGACATCACTGGCATATTCTTAAAATGTTCTATGGAATGACCCAAATGGTTAAACAATTTATTGCCAACAGTTTCTTAAAAACATCAGAGAAAAGTGGTCGAGATTCATACCATGTATTGTAACATGAAAAATGTATGTATGTATGTATATATCCAATGCCTACCCACGTCACTTTACATGAAAAATGCTGTAGGTTGTATAATTGCAATCTTTGAATCGACATATCGTTGTGAACAGTTTTTTTGTAATGAATCAGTGTAGATCAACTACATGCTCTACAGTAAAATGTTAATCATCTTGTCTCTGCTCTACATCTATGTACTAACACAATCTAGCCTAATATTGATACATTAGTGGAAAATAAGAGATGTCAGCAATCAGTTAATCACTAAATAGAGAAATGTTCAGTGGTTTGTGTGTGGACTTATCAATCTTATGTTTAGTGTGGTGATTGTTTTTACAACATGAGTTTATGTACTACCCGCCACTGAAGCAAGTTTGAGATTGAGAGTGATGCATGAACGTCAATCATGTCTAAAAGATTTGGAGTGAGGTTGATGTCATACTTTCCCCCTTCAACCGAGTGGCATGGTTGCTCTAGGGAAAGAATGACGATGTTACAACAGAATTATGTTGGATTTGAACAAGAATACACTGATCTCCGACAGAAAAATAGAGAGATGCTATCTGACAGTCTGACTGATAAGGTTCATATGCAATGTTTACTGATATTTATTGGAAGTATGCAATGTCAGGATTTTTATTGCAAAAAACAATACATTATATCCAAAAGCTATATTGAAATACCATTCCAATGGCAAGAGGTCTGTCGATTGCACCCACAGATGTAGAAAACTCAAGATCATAACAGGCCTTATGGCTTAATACATGTAGTGGTGGTGGTCGTGATTATGAAATATTAGTACGGTACTTTATTTGGAACTCTTGGACAAAAATTACAAAGAATAATACATACCTTTCGACTGTCTAATAAGAGGCAGAAAGGTCCTAATGACTCTCATCATACCCCAGACATTAACCTCTAAGCTCTTGCGACAAATTGGAATTGGCACCCATTCAACATGACCGAATGTGCTCCAACCAGCATTATTCACGATTCCCCACAAACCTGCGACAGCAAAAAATAATTATTTTCTAAAATACTATTCCATTTACAAACATACAAACAAACATACGGAACTAGCACTATGTTATAAGAGATAATAATTATTTTCTAAAATACTATTCCATTTACAAACATACAAACAAACATACGGAAGTAGCACTATGTCATAACAGAAGAGACATTGGCTTGAAGTAGGTTTTTCGCTAATTAATTGTTTACTACTGTCGCAAGAATGTGACAATGTTAAGAAATAGTTGAATAGATACATTTATGATAAAAGTCAGTTATAAATCTTTGTGTTTCATAAAATAAGACGATCAAAGCCTATACTATTTAGTCAGTAGATTTTATATACACATTTAATTGCAGTACTTGAGAGAAAATTTATAAAACAGTTCTATTACCGGTTCTTCTATATGGTTGTGAAACTTGGACTCTCACTCTGAGAGAGGAACATAGGTTAAGGGTGTTTGAGAATAAGGTGCTTAGGAAAATATTTGGGTCTAAGAGGGATGAAGTTACAGGAGAATGGAGAAAGTTACACAACACAGAACTTCACGCATTGTATTCTTCACCTAACATAATTAGGAACTTAAAATCCAGACGTTTGAGATGGGCAGGGCATGTAGCACGTATGGGCGAATCCAGAAATGCATATAGAGTGTTAGTTGGGAGACCGGAGGGAAAAAGACCTTTAGGGAGGCCGAGACGTAGATGGGAGGATAATATTAAAATGGATTTGAGGGAGGTGGGGTGTGATGATAGAGACTGGATTAATCTTGCACAGGATAGGGACCAATGGCGGGCTTATGTGAGGGTGACAATGAACCTTCGGGTTCCTTAAAAGCCATTTGTAAGTAAGTAAGGGCTTGAGAGTGGCATTGCCCATTAATATAACTGGTGATGGTGATAGCAGTAGCAGCAATAGTAGTTTCTTTTAGTTGCTTATTTAACGACACTGTATCAACTAGTAGGTTATTTATCGACAATGAAATTGGTATTCGGCGAGATGAGGCCGAGAATTCGCCATAGATTATACCTGATATTCATTTATGATTGGGGAAAACCTCGGAAAGAACCCAACCAGGTAATCAGCCCAAGCGGGAATCGAACCCATGCCCCAGTGCAACTCTGGATTGGCAACAGTAATACTAGTAGTAGTAGTAGTAGTAGTAGTAGTAGTAGTAGTAGTAGTGGGTTATTTTATGACGCTGTATCAACATCTCAGGTTATTTAGCGTCTGAATAGAATGAAGGTGATAATGCCGGTGAAATGAGTCTGGGGTCCAGCACCGATAGTTACTCAGCATTTGCTCTTATTGGGTTGAGGAAAAACCCTGGAAAAAACCTCAACCAGATAACTTGCCCTGACCAGGATTCGAACCCGGGCCACCTAGTTTCGCGGTCAGATGCAGTGACCGAAACAATTCGTTTTCCTCTTCCTGATCAGTTTCAGCATCATTCTTTCTTCACCCACTCGTTCTAACAGTGCTTGCTTCATTTCTTATTCTGTCTATCCATTTCACATACTCCATTCTGCTACATATCCACATTTCAAATGCTTATAGTCGCTTCTCTTCACTTCGTCATAATGTCCAGGTTTCTCCTTCATACAATGTCACACTCCACACACACAGTACTTAACTAGTCTCTTCCTTAGTCCTTTTTCCTTGACCATTGCTATCCTCCTTTTGACGTCCCGGCAGCAGCCCATGTTACTGCTATTTGAAGCTGTTCATTTGCTCTACTGCCTCATTTAGAATTCTCAAGTTTACCTCCTATATTTTTCTTCCTATGACCATGGTCTTCGACTTATAATATATTATGTACATGTAGATTAGAATACTTACTTACTGGCTTTTAAGGAACCCGAAGGTTCATTGCCGCCCTCATATAAGCCCGCCATTGGTCCCTATCCTGAGCAAGATCAATCCAGTCTCTATCATCATATCCCACCTCCCTCAAATCCATTTTAATATTATCTTCCCATCTACGTCTCGGCCTCCCCAAAGGTCTTTTTCCCTCTGGCCTCCCAACTAACACTCTATATGCATTTCTGGATTCGCCCATACGTGCTACATGTCCTGCCCATCTCAAACATCTGGATTTAATGTTCCTAATTATGTCAGGTGAAGAATACAATGCGTGCAGTTCTGCGTTGTATAACTTTCTCCATTCTCCTGTAACTTCATCCCTTTTAGCCCCAAATATTTTCCTAAGCACCTTATTCTCAAACACTCTTAACCTATGTTCCTCTCTCAAAGTGAGAGTTCAAGTTTCACAACCATAAAGAACAACCGGTAATATAACTGTTTTATAAATTCTAACTTTCAGATATTTTGACAGCAGAATGGATGATAAAAGCTTCTCAACAGTATAATAACAGGCATTTCCCATATTTATTCTGTGTTTAATTTCCTCCCGAGTATCATTTATATTTGTTACTGTTGCTCCCAGGTATTTGAATTTTTCCACCTCTTCAAAGGATAAATCTCCAATTTTTATATTTCCATTCCGTACAATATTCTGGTCACGAGACATAATCATATACTTTGTCTTTTCGGGATTTACTTCCAAACCTATCTCTTTACTTGCTTCAAGTAAAATTCCCGTGTTTTCCCTAATCATTTGTGGATTTTCTCTTAACATATTCACGTCATCCGCATAGACAAGCAGCTGATACTAAAATTAAATTAAAACTTTAGTGCTCAGTGTAATGTTTATATGATAGCTTTTACGGCCTAAAGTGAAAGCTGAGAGACACCAATATCATATAATGTGACAAAATATATTATTCCTTCTTGTTCATCAAAATAAACGTTTGTCAATAAATGCATGAATTTTCATAAAATATTCACAATGATTTGTACGTAGTATCATAGATATTAATGTGAAAGTGTGTGTTTCTTTTTTTTTTTTTTTTTTAATATAACTGAAAGAATTTTCTCTAACCTTGAGGAGGAAGATGTGAGGTTACGTAGTCTAGTGCAGTTCTCATTTCCTCATCCGAAGTTATATCCATTTGCACAACATGCAGATTCGTAAGGCCTTTATCTGCAAGTTGTTTTGCTCCCCCTTCTTGTGATTTCAAACACCCTGCAAATACTACCGCACCCTGAAAACAATAATTTAAATGTTTTAAGTATAATTTTATCACACAGTCTGTCAAATTTAAGGTGATGGACAGGTGAAAACAGTGAAGAAATCTTAAAAAATTAACATTTCGTTAATTGTTCCGAAAAATAATTTAATGATTCATCTTTCGTAATCTGTAGTTTGTTCACAGCTATGTCACTTAAGTCCTAACATATGAAGTTGGGCAGTTTATTATGATGTGCAAGTTTTTATTTTACACAAATCTGGCTTTCAGGTAGTAGCTCCCTGTAAAGCAGGTTTGAATAATTTCAAGGAAAAATTGTTCTGTTAACGTATAATACATTTGTGGGTTTCTGTTAACGTATAATACATTCGTTACTGGAGGTATGTTAACAGAAAGCCACAAATTAAGTCACACAGTATTGTGTGCACTCATAGTTGAGTTCTGGTGTCTTGTCAGCTCATTTGAGTTGTGTGGATATGAAAGGAAAAATTGTGACGGCGTCGTGTATAGTTCCTGGGGTAGCTCAGTCGGTAGAGCATTCCCGCGCTAAGCGAAAGGTCCCGGAATCAATACCTGGCTCCGGAACAATTTTTCCTTGAAATTATTCAAGTTTTTATTTATCGGTTATTTTTTCAACTTTCTGATTTTCGGCACATTTCAGACTTCAAAATACTCTAGTGAATAAAGTTTTTTTTTTATTTTTATTTATTTATTTATAGTTGGTTATTTAACGACGCTGTATCAACTACTAGGTTATTTAGCATTGATGAGATTGGTGATAGTGAGATGGTATTTGGCGAGATGAGGCCAAGGATTCGCCATAGATTACCTGGCATTCACCTTGCGGTTGGGGAAAACCTCGGAAAAAACCCAACCAGGTAATCAGCCCAAGCGGGGATCGAACCCGTGTCCGAACGCAACTTCAGATTGACAAGTAAGCGCCTTAACCGACTGAGCCATGCCGGTGGCTAAAGTTTTTCTTCAAATGGTCTGAAATTTTGCACAGAAGATCATGAATATTTTATAAATAATATTGTCTAGGCTACATTAAGAGAGAAATTTTCTCTTTCTGAAATATTAAATCCTATTTCATTGCGAGAAGAAATATACCCAATACAGTTTCATTAATATAATTTAGTCGTGATCTTAAAAATTTGTAGGAAATTTAAATGATGAGATCTTAACTGTACAAAGATCAGCATAACTTACCAATTTCTCAAGCCGAAGAGCAAGGGCATGTCCAAAACCTGTATCACAGCCTGTAACCACCACAGCCTTTCCTTCCAAAGATATCTGCAAGAGGAAGAGAAAAAAAAACGTGATCAGACCAGCAAATACTGTATCTTTATATTTCATTAGAGAGATCATATCAGCTGTTTTAGACTGGGATGCTCGAGAGAAACTCTGATTAAAGTATACTAGATATATTTTAATGAAAAGATTAATTTCGTATTTATTTTTGTTCTGCATATTGAAGTCTAATGTGACAGATTGTGTGACTTGGTCTCTCAAGAATCATTAATGTTCCATACATACCAACTAGGCAATGGTAGATAGATTCTTAGCAAATGTCTCTCTTAAACTACAAAGGATATTTATTCACTCACTGGGATGAAGAGAGTGGAAATGCAGCAATGAAGAAGTGAGAATGACAGAGGAATCTTAATACTCAGAGATATAATAATGGCTGACATCTGTTTCGTCCACCTCAGACCACATAGGATTTGATAGGAATCAATCCCTTTAAAAGAGGTCTACTGTATAATTTAAAATAATTCTAACAGTAAGGTTTTTTTTTTTTTTTTTTGTAGCAAGCTTTCTTCTCTCACGCTGTTATATGTGGCAAAAACATTTCTAATTAGGAGTGTGATTTTATGGTGATTATTTTACCCTAATTTCGGTGAATATTTCATTAAAAAAAAGCAATTTCGCGCACATTTTGCGCCCTAAAGAAACTTAAAAAGGAATTAACATTTTTTAAATTATCATTGAAGCAATCCCTTTGAAACTAACAGAAAATTGTTTGCATTATTAATTAAATTCGTAATTCAATTTCATTGGACTGTGTAGGAGTGACGGCACTGCCTGCCTTCTTGATCACATGAAGGCAGTTGTTGCGGGAAAGAGAAGTGACCATTGTCTATTTGCACTGCTCCCTGGAAGTAGTCCTGAAACTATGCATACATAGTTGCCAGATACCACACTATGTAATGCTGAATGATCAAATATCAATGGAATTCAACAGCAACCTCATATGTAAAAAAAAAATGAAAAAAACCCAACCAGTAATCAGCCAAGCAGGAATCGAACCCGCACCCGAGCGCAACTCTGGATTGACAGGCAAGCGCCTTAGCCGACAGAGCTACACCGGTGGCTTCACCTGTACTTGTCAAAGAACATCTGCAAGAAGTCCTTGAAAAAGAAACTTTCTTACCCATCTAATTTTTGTTGTACTCTATTCTTCAATATGGCACAAGTACCATTATAATGTAAATTTACCATTCTAATGCTTACCTCCATTGTATCTTGGTAAAACGTGGCTGCAGTTCCCAAAAGAGTGCCAAAAATAAAAACAGTGCAGGTGCTGATTGCAAATAAACCTACTATGATATTGGACAACCATAAAATAATGATTAATCCCACTCCAACCTGCAGGCCTCTTACAACAGCACGATATACACCATCCAAAGAGAAATCCATACCGTCTGATAAGTATTAATTTTGTATTAAAACTATGCAGACACTTTTACATTTGGTTTCATTGGACAGACCTCTGTAACACCTGTAATTAAGAGTACGAAATTTAGAATTGCCTATATGTTTTACACCTATACAGCATTTATAATCTTCAACATTAAAAAGCAAGTTATATGTTGATTACAATGACATCCTAATACAATGAATTCAATAAATATATTAGACAAGGAAGTCCCGTGCTGTGGTGAAGTCGTCTAAGGCATCCTGCCTAGGACTCACGTTACGGAATGTGCACTTGTTCGAGTGCTCATGGGGGAAGAAATTTTATCATGAAATTTCGGCCAGTGTATGGGAGCGGTGCCCACCCAGCATCGTGATGCACTGGGGAAACTATGATAGGTAGCAAAATCCGGTTGTGAAAGCCAGCTATAATGGCTGGAGGAATCATCGTGCTAACCACACGATACCTCCATTCTGGTTGAATGATCGTCCACCTCTGCTTTGGCATATGAGCGTGAGGCCAGCAGCTGGCTGGTCGGTCTAGGCCCTTCACGGCCTGTAGCACCATAGATTATTATTATTATTATTATTATTATTATTATTATTATTATTATTATTATTCTTAGACAAGGAAAGAAAATGTCGCTTGTGATTGATGGACGGACAAATAAATGAAAATATTGTAACTGCATATTGTTCACTAATTTAAAATAGCACTGTAATCATAAACATTGCTATCTTAAATTTTAATTTTATCATTACGGAACTATTGCGATTTAAACGAAAATTAAATTGTCTTGATTTTCATAAAATTATTCATCATCAAATTTCTTTTAACCATTGCAAAATTATTCTGTATATTATCAATTCTCATGTATTTCTTTTGTAATATAATAAATGGAAGAAATGTAAAACATTTTCATTAACTGAACAGAATTCTGTACTTACAAGGTGTTTAGTGTATGTCCTGTAACTTCTTATACCAAACGTATTTTCCCATTCAACATTTGAATCTCTACTGTTGAAAGAATACAGCAGTCACTACACATTCCTCGTAGGTAAACACTTAGGGGATGATAAAAGTCATATTAGAATGACCTTGACACGGCTTATCATTCGTTTCTGTTTTCCTTCAACAAACTGTTGAATGAATGTATTGTGTCTGAGAAACCAGATTTATTTGATCAGAACAGAATAAGCAGAAGTCCATGCTGTGGTGTCAAATCCAAACAAGATACAGAAACAATAAACAAAGCTCATGAAGGTGTGATATTTTTTTTAGATTATTGTTTATACTGAAACTGTTGGTTAAATACTACTTGTTTAAAAAAACTTAATTAATCAAGCTTATGTGACAGTAATCCAAAATAATTATCAATAATATTTTTATGAATCATATATAAAACCGATTATTTTATTTGTATACACATACATTGAAATATTGAAAGCATGTTACAGGTAACAATTTATTATTTTTACTAAAGAACAAAACAGTTTATATCGTAACATTCGTTTTTTAGGTTCAGAACATTTTTTTTTTTTTTTTTGTTAAAATTTCATTAATGCATAGAATACCTACTTAAAATGTCAAATTCATATTTTCTTTCTTTATTATTACTACCGGTACATTTTAGTGTTCTCCAAAGGGCAGGTCCTTCAGTGCAAATCCAGCATTTTTCAATATTTCCTATCTTTTATCTTCCATTTAGTCTTCATATACGATTCATGTATCGGTATCTTAATGTTGTCCATCATCTGATATCTTCTTCTGCCCTGAAATTTTCTTCCGTTCACCATTCCTTCCAGTGCATCCTTCAGTAGGCAGTTTCTTCTTAGCCATAGGTGTGTATGTATATGTGTGTGTGTGTGTCTATATATATATATATATATATATATATATATATATATATATATATATATACACTTATTTTTACTTACCTACCTACAAATGGGTTTAAAGGAACCCGGAGGTTCATTGCTGCTCTCACATAAGCCCGCCATCGGTCCCTATCCTGAGCAAGATTAATCCAGTCTCTATCATCATACTCACCTCCCTCAAATCCATTTTAATATTATTCTCCCATCTACGTCTCGGCCTCCCCAAAAGTCTTTTCCCCTCCAGCCTCCCAACTAACATCCTATATGCGTTTCTGGATTCGCCCATATGTGCTACATGCCCTTCCAATCTCAAACGTCTGAATTTAATGTACAACAAGTAATCTCCTATTTTTGATATGCCATTCCCATCTAACCTTACCTCTTGTACTCTCACGAAGTCTATTCTATATCTAGCTGTTCTTTTGCTACTAATGTTACCTCTCCTGTTCTATAAAGATTAGTTATGTTCCAAGTACTAAATCTCATAACATTATTTCTTTGCTGTGGTTGTGCCAGAGAATCAGTCCTATTCCGAGGCTTATTGTATACTTTCGTAACAAGATGTTTTTTACGGTGATGGTTGTTAGCCCTTCGCCCAACCCCCAAGTTGGAGGACCACCCCTTATCGGCTGTCCACGACTGCTTATTCAATATATTCGCAGTTTCCCTCCATATCTGGAGGCCGTCTCCTCTATCCGCAACCTGAGGACGTGCCATGCCATGGTTATAGGGACCCACAATACATGGAAGACTTATTTTACTTTTCTTAATATCAATATATTATAACAGTACTAGTACAAAACATTAATGATCTGATTCGATAAAATTTGCTCAAAGCAATTGAAGAGTCCACTGCAAGAATGATGGATGTCACTTTCTTGTCGAAAATGAACCATGACTGTCAGTGCATAGCTTAAGACATATAGAATGTACATAGAGAGTTATATGGCATTAACACTGATAGTCATTGTCCAGTAATGATCGGAAAATCACAGTTAAGCTTTGAGCGCTAAGCATTTCAAACCTTCAATTGCTTCTCCTGCAAAATGTATTCCAAATGACATCCATCATTATTGCAGTGGACTCTTCAATTATTTACGCAACCTTCGAGTTAATAAACAACCTACAAGAATAGGATACCAAATGAAATAAAGATGTTTTCATAATGTCTACTTCATAAGAAATTAGCATTCTTTTAATGATTTTTGTAAGCAAGATATCATGTATTATATTCGTAATGACGAAACATTTTCGAGACAGAATGTAAAGGAAATCAGTTATAACTTACTTCTGGAATAAATACATAGTTTTTTTACATTTAGCCTACTGTTTAAATTTGATATACAGTATAGCATTACAGACATCCAACATTTCAAACGAATCATTACACTGGTACAAAGAAACCATTTTGAAGATAAAAAATAAATTTGTGCTTACAGTTCAACTTACTTGCGCGTCTTCTTGCACCTAAATTAAAATGTATGGTTTACCAACTTTATTACACAGGCTGTAGTTGACAAATGTGTTGCGAGAAATAGTGGAAATCCTTGTTTATGAGCCTGAGTGATAACGTATGTCAACAGTCAAATCAAACTTCCTCTCTGGGCCCAGGATAAAGCAGCACCTCAGTTGTGTTGACAAAGACATGAATTGTTTACATTTTATGCTTCAAATGTAAACTTTAACATGAAATAAATACCGATATGTATACATTAATTCATTTTAGGATATTTGTTCCTAAGGCAATCGAATGAGCACCAAATTTTAACTAAACTCATCAATACAGAAATTATAACCAGTGCCAGTCTTTTGATTCAAATCATATAATGCTGTGATATAAAGTCAAATTGGTATCGTAAGTTAAAGTGATGAAAACAAATGCAAAACGTACACTTTTCTCGGTATAATTCCAGTAAGTGATTAATTGTGCGAAAATGCTATACATAAAGTTCTTTATTCTTTTTTGAGCAAGTGAATATGTATTCACATTATTGCCTTCTATAATATAACATAAAAGTATTGGTATTATTAAAAAAATCAGATACACATATAGCTGATATCAAATTAAAGTACGTCCAATGTAGGTACCGTATTTGCTAGCGTAATTTGCGGCCCCACGTATTTTGCTCACCTAAATTTTTTTACGATCAATTAATTATATTGGATTTTGTTTTTGCTAAGCATATTTTACGCACCAATATTAAGTATGGTATCAAATTGTCTTTATGTATAAAGTAGGTATTTATAGGTAGCTATTGATTTTTCTAGAGGATGGGCAGATTCTCGTATTCTATAATATTGTTCCTTCTGGAGAACATATGTAATTATACAATCATCCGAAATGGGTTTTCATTACTACATTGAATTTTTAATTAATCTTATTTTAAAGTATATACACAAATCTATGATGACTATTCATATTTGATTTCTCTTCCGACATTACTTAATTTTCACCCTGTGTTAACAAAATTGTTTAAAAAAATGGTGGTCGTCTACGATGCAATTTCGAAAATACAGGATTTTTGGTGTCCAGAAGGGTTGAACAGCGATTGAGAAATCAAGACTAACAGCATCCGCAAAACCAAAAACCCGCACGACAGTATTGCCTACGACGTCCGTGACTGCTTGTGAGTGAATCAAGCAATCAAGACTTTGGGAATGGTCAATTCTCGAATGTCAAGCAGCCGTGAATCGTCACAGTTGTTTATACCAGACTGAACGTTTATCTGTTTTAGCCTATTTGAAACATCATTTCTACTTTTCAGAGTATAATAATCCGTTCCCCAATCTTTATTTAATTACTAGGCCCTTATTAAAAGGCTAAGATTTTTTTTCGTATGTTTGAGATCAAGTGTACAATCTCAAGTAATATATATATATATATATATATATATATATATATATATATATATATATATATATAATAACTCTTTATTTGACGTTATGTTTTATGTTTCTTAGAAATGCAAATTTATTTGAGAATTTTTTTCTATTTATATAACCATAGGTAATATCTGATAATAAAACCAGAACATTTTGATAACTTTGATACTGTTTTCTTTTGTCTTTTTGTACCAATTAAACATCTCTAATGTTATTTATGAGGAGACAAAGAGGAAGACATGAAATAGGAAAGACTGGAGAATGCTGGGTTTTGCAGTGATAGGCTTGCGCTTGGGAAGAATACTAGGAACGAACAAATGAATGAATGTTATTTATTTCAATGATGTATATTATTCAAAGTTACGAAATATTTTCACGCCGACCAAATGCTATTTCGAGAATGATGAATGATGATTCGAAGCGCACGAGAGTTACGAGACGAGACTCGAAAGACAAATGCAACGAACACGAGTGAGAGCGGCAGTTAGTTTTGTTCATCTCTAATGTCCAGTGTAGGTCAAAATAGGAGACAAGATTTTTCGGCCATAAATATGGGATATCCTATATAATAGGAGCATCTGGCAACCCTAATTAAAAAAAAAAAAAAAACATACTAATTAGACTTACATTAATGTAAAAAATAAAAAAAATTTACAAAAAATAAGAATTTCAGGAATGAAGGATAAGGAGGGCAGAAGGGTATGTTCAATAAGCACTGTATCTAATTTCTCTTACCTTTTGCTTGGTAGATGAATTTACTACAAAGATAATTAAAATATATATTTTGTGCCTTCATAGCATGACATACATTCTCTAAGTTATAATAATTAGTGTTGAGAATTATTTGCACTCAAAACCTTAAAGTATGCATGCAATTATGCATTTATATGCACTAAAAATTAAAGATCTTTCATGCTAACCATGGTATAGGTTCCCACAAAAATCAAAACACTGGCTGTATAATGGGAAATGTTCGTATTATAGATTTCGAAAAGAAAACATTTACTAGTGTAATTTGATACGGTACCTATTAATTTAATTGAAATAATTTTTGCAGAGGAAACTCTCATTTTCTATTTTAAGTTTGTAAAATTTTGTGAAACAATGATCTTTTCCAAATTTTCTACTCTGTACATCGTACCTATAAGGCAGTCACCCTAACTGCAGATAGGAGCAGATGGAGATCTATTGTGTCCTCAACACCACACAGTACCAGAGGAGTGGATTAAGAATAATAATAAAAAGAGGACATCTTATCTATTTCTTTTTTGTCAGTACAAACATATTTGTGGGCAGCCGGGTAGCTCAGTTGGTAGAGCAGCTGGCTATGGACTGGAAGGTCCGGGGTTCGATCCCAGGTGGTGACAGGATTTTTTTCTTGTTGTTAAACATTCAGAATGGCCCCGAGGTTCACTCAGCCTGCTATAAAATTGAGTACCGGGTCTTTCCCAGGGGGTAAAAGGCAGTCAGAGCGTGGTGCCGACCACACCACCTCATTCTAGTGCCAAGGTCATGGAAAGTCTGGGGCTCTACCTCTATGCCCTCCAAGTGCCTTCGTGGCATGTTACGGGGATACCTTTACCTTTTACAAACATATTTGTGGAATGAAAAACTTCTTTGCATATCACACGAAGTGGGAAGGCAAAACTTAATCTGATACGTAACATCTTCTTCTTCTTCTTTGACGCTACAGTCCAAATTAAACCCTGGCCTCCTCAATCCTTCGCCTCCATTCCTCTCTGTTCTTTCCCCTTGTTTTCCAACTTCTTATACCTAACAAGCTCCTTGCATTCTCTCGCACTACATCCTCCCATCTATTCCTCGGTCTTTCTCTACTCCTCTTCCCCCAAATAGTGTGTTCCAGTGCTTTTCTTGGAGCCCTTTCTTCCTTCATCCTAACCACGTGACCAGCCCACTGGAGTCTCTTTATTCTAATGAAGACAGATAGTTTAACTTCTTTGTATAACTCATACATTTCTTTATGAAATCTTATTCTCCATTCTCCCTTTTCTTGTTTTGGTCCATATATTCTCCTTAATATTTTTCTCTCGAAAGCATCCAATTTTTGTTCTAATCTTTTTTGTGAGTATCCATGTCTCACATCCATATGAAATAATAGGTCGAATAATTGTTGATAGGTAACATACTGTCTATATAACCATCACATCCTTCTACCACTTGCTGATTTCTTTTTAGCTTCCGTAATTCCTCATTCTTTGCAAGAACATATCCCATCTTCTGTTTGACAATAATTTCTTCTTCTTCTTCTTCTAATGGAATTCCATTGGATCCTCTAGCCTATTTGTAATCTGACGTTCCAGTAAAAGTTCAAGATCATGTTATTTTCTTGCTTGGATTTATATAGCTTACTATTGCATAGAAGATGTTGTTTGTATAATTTCTCCCTTGCCACATGCTTCAATATATTTGATGATGGCATTCAGTGCCTTCAATCCTTCTCTCAGATCAAAGCTCTGTCTCGCCATTAGTTTGAAGGTGCTTGAAAGAATATGGTAGGTTGATTTAGTGTACTTACAAGTTCTTATGCACTTTTGATCCAGTCATGGTTCTCTTCGCCTCTACCACATATATAGCAACATTGTCAATAGCTCGAGAGCTGCACAAGTCGTGTGTATCATATTCGGATACAGCAACTTGAAGAAGTCCAGAAAGCGTATAAAGCAGCATTCACTTAAAAATACAAATAGGCTCCAACTTTAAAAATACGCGCATATAAGCGCCAACAACCTTCTGTTCACCATCTTAATTAAATATGAAACCTGTAATTACAAAATGTTATTAAGGTATGCTCCTTCAATACAAATACGCACTTGCATTTAATTCTCATCACTAATTACAATAGTTTAATATCATATTTAAATGTACTCTAATATAAAAACTGTTCTAAATATTATAAACTCTACATGTTGAAGAACTAACTTCTTACAGAATTCAATTCATGAAAGTTAATACCATTTTAACTTAAATCTATTTTCTTGGCAACTATTTTTACCTTATCTAATGTAGAATACAAGTGTTAGGGAAATAAGTGCAAATATTTGAGTTATAAGGAGTCCCGCACCATGGCATCACGGTCTAAGGCATCCTGCCTAGGACTCGCATTACAGAATGCGTGCTGGTTCGAGTCCTCATGGGGGAAGAAATTTTCTCATGAAATTTCGACCAGTGAATGGAACCGGTACCCACCCAACATCGTGATGCACTTGAGGAGCTACGATAGGTAGTGAAATCCGGTTGTGAATGCCAGGTATAACGGCGGATCATCGTGCTAACCACACGATACCTCCATTCTGGTTGGATGATCGTCCACCTCTGCTTCGGCATGTGGGCGTGAGGCCAGCAGCCGGCTGGTCAGTCTAGGGCAGCGTTGTCTGACAGGGACTAAACGGAGCGGAGCGCTCCACTAGACTGGTTGCGTGCTCCGGTGTTTCCACAGACATAAGCAAGTTCAAGCTCCGATCTAGCTCCACAACCGGTATTGGAGCTTACAACTCTGACACTACTGGTCTAGGGCCTTCACAGGCTGTAGCGCCACGGATTATTATAGTAGAGTACACATAAAGGCAGGTTTTACATTTTTTTTTTATTTTACAGGTCCACGTAAATGGTGGTTCTGCAGTTCTGCAGTTCTTATTGTAGAGCCACCCCTGAATAAAAGGAAAAAAAAAAAAAAATCTTGCGAAATTCCGTATATATCGTTTTTTTATACATTAAAAAAATTACATGTTTTTAGCCTATATTCTATTATAATACAGTGAAACCCCGATAATATGCGCCCATCTATTATGTTATCTCCTATTACACGTTCTTTTCTCCCAGTCCCTTGACATTCCCTATGTAAAATCATATAAAATTCACTGCTTAATATTCACGTCATTCCATTTAAGACATCCTCTTTCATCGTTTTAAAATATATTTTAAAGAGCATTGGAAAAATCCACCTGGAATTCTCGATTTACCATTAACGCCTGCAGCCCTATGTGTTAAGGGCATGTTGGAGTCTGTGTTTGGTGAATATAATAGAATTAAATTCGGCTCTTATAGACTGCCAGTTTTACATTCCAGTGTCAATGAAGATAGTAGGTCTACTCGTTGCTGAAAAATTCAGATGACTCTGAGAAGTTGTCATTGTTGTTGGTAAGGCAAATCCCACTGTCAAAGTACAACAGATGAATCAAGGGATATTACAAATGTTAAAGCACTTTTATCATGAGTGTGTAGTCCTGAGTTAAGGCTGGTTCACAATAAACCGGTAACGAAAACGACAACAAGAACGAAAACGGAAATATTGTTAAAATAAATGTATTTAAATGTGAGCATTCACAGTAGTTAATTGTGAATGCTGACATATAAATACATTTATTTTAACAGTACTTCCATTCTCGTTCTCGTTATCGTTTCTGTTCCCGGTTTATTGTGAACCAGCCTTCACCTGAAACAAATATGAAACCCATCATAATGCTGGATGCAATGAATTTCATCAATGCAGTATGGGAAGAAGTGGATCCTCAGACTATTGCCAACTGCTATAAGAAAACTATATATTGTGAGGTAAGCAACTTGATATCCTATATTTTCAAATCCTGGTTGGGACAAGTTACTTGGTTGAAATTTTTTCCAGGGTTTTTCCTCAACCATTTAAGAGAAAATGCTGGATAACTTCCAGTGTTAGATTCTAAACTCATTTCACTGACGCCTACATTTCAGTCAGACTCCAGATAACCATAGTGATTGATAAAAAGTCTTAAAATAAGCCAATTTAAAAACCCTTTATAAATTATTAGGTTACCTTTCTCGACATATTAATTATTTTAATTTTAAATTTGTCAATAATCTATCACACATTCATACTTTTCTCGTGTTCTCTGATTTTTTCAGAAAGGAAGTACCATTAATGTAACTCTTATTCTGCAAAAATTATATTAATGTAATATACTGTATTCCATGTTTACATTGTTTAGATAAATGTTTATAATGTATTACCACTTTGTGTTAAAACAGAAAGAATCCTAAAATATGTCACTCCTGCTAATATTCAGTCCCATTTAATACGCGATTATTACGCAGTCCCTTGAAGAACGTCTTACCAAGGTTTCACTGTATGTTGACCTTCTGAGTAAATGAACTAAGAACGACCGATTCAATTCGGGTGTTTACAGGTCACAAGGCACTATTCTTTTCTATAGGACACTCAATCTTGCTGTTCAAATATTGTACTTGCTTGAATATACAGACTAGATAGATATCACTATATCACACTCTCCATTCCGTAAACACAGAACATCCTTCTACTCTTCATCTTTCACCGTCTCTGGAGCTCATCTCTGGAACTCTCTACCACAACATGTCAGAGACTGTCGGACATTGTCTAGTTTCAAAAATAAATTAAAATTGCACTTTTTGAATCAGATTCCTTTCAGTTATAAGCCCTTTTCTCTATTTTGAATGCCACAGTTTTGTAAAAATATAGGCTATATATTTCTTTTTCCTTCCTTTCACCTTTTTGTTCTCTTTATCAGCCGATGAATTTATTATCATACCCTTTTTATCGTGAATTTTATTTAATTTTCGTATTTCTTTTCTTTTTTATTATTATTTTATTACATTCCATTTTGATATATTCTTCCTTACGTTTTTTCAAATTAACCATTTGTACTAAATGAGTTGCTTTCACTATATTCCAATGTATTTGACTTTCTTTTTTTTCTATTATGGTATTATTTCCATGTTGTTTAGTGTCGATTTTATTATGCTATTATTATTATTATTATTATTATTATTATTATTATTATTATTATTATTATTTTGTAATATGTTAGTATTCTGTTCTTTAACTTTTTGTTAAATTTTAACTGCTTGTATACTTTGTGACCTGGTAGAGTGTAACAGAAGGCCCTATGGCCTTAACTCTGCCAGTATAAATAAAGAATTATTATTATTATTATTATTATTATTGTTATTATTATTATTATTATTATTATTATTATTATTATTATTATTATATGTTGCCAATTATTGAACAAAATGTTGAAGTACCGGTAAGGGAAAAGTTTCAGAGGATTTTCAAATTGTATTGATTTTATCTGTTACCTGTCAAAATATCTGCACTTGTCACCCTATACACTGTTTATAGCAATGTATAGGTACAATCTTAAAAAAAAGTTTTGTCGCACAGATACTTCATGTATAAGTCCCAGAAAGGTGGCAGTGCGCATGTTCAGAGGACAAGCGACCTGGTTCACAAGAGAACGACTAGTTGAGGTAATAAAATTAGTTTTGTTTCGTTGTATGTCTGATCATATGCACTGCCTCCTTTCTGGGTCTTATAGAGTATCTGTGCAACAAAACTTTTATCCAAGACTGTACATCTAAATGACATAACGGGAATGTACCAGTTTCAACTGCCTATGATTTCAAGAGTGAACAATAGGGCTACACTTTTTTAACGTTTCCAGTATAATTAAAAGCAAGCTCATTTGACAATGATTTTTTTTCGTCTTTTCAGCTTTTGTATTCTTTTCACAACATGCAGTCTCATGTGGGTTGGCAATTCTCACACAAAAAATGTTTCGAACACCCATTCAGGAAGATGAGTGTTGACCCAAGCCTTTATTTTCATATCTGGTTCCATAGGCTGATAACGTGGGTGTGGATAGCGATGCACTAAAGCCAATGTGTAGGCATCAAGTACCAACTTTTTACTTGTAGTCTGCAAATAAAATGTAAAGTAGAACATGTAAGAATACTGTACCCTGATCGATTAAAATCGTACATATTATAGATGGGTGATGATATATCTTTAAAGCACAAAATTAAACCTTGACCTAGAATGGGTTCTTGCACTTAGGCTTAAATTACCATAATACTCTATGGTCCCCTATTATTTTAATAGCAATAAATGACCTTCCAGAATTCATTAAAGCAATAACAATTATGTATGCAGATGACACTACTTTCCTATGTTCTTCCTCTGCTCTAAATCAATTACATGCTCTCAACAACGACACTCTATCACAGATGGCTTTATGGTTTGAATCTAATGGTTTCTTGCTTAATCAAGAAAAAACTATCAACTTAACTTTCAGCCTAAACGATCTAATAAATAAGGACAACAGAGTCAACTACACAAAATTTCTGAGACTTTTTATAGACTCCAGTTTAACATGGGCTAAGCACAGTGAATACATATGCACAAAGCTATCAAGAGTTTTATATTTGCTAAAGAAATTAACGACTTGCGTTTCTCAAAATTATTTAAGATGTGCCTACTTTTCTTTCTTTCGTCGATAATTCTATATACCCTAATTTTCTGGGGAAATGGAACCAAAATTGGAAGCGTCTTGATTTTACAAAAGAAGGCCATTAGAATTTTATGTAAATCAAACTATCTGGAACATTGTCGGCCACTTTTCAGACAATCACGGATTTTAGCAATCATAAATTTGGGTATATATGATCTAGTACTTTACACTCGACAAAATATCGACAATTACTCATTAGAGGCCAATACACATGATCATGAAATTAGAAATAGTGAACAAATTAATATTCCATATTGTAGATTACACAAGAGCAACACAAACTTTTTAATTATGGGGATGAAATTATATAATAAGCTCCCAAGTCAATATTATAAATTACCAATCAATAGTTTCAAAACTAGATTTTACAATTGGTTATTAAATAATCCTTTTTATTCTGTCGCTGAGTTTTTCAACACAAATTTGTATGAAATTGTATTTTAATAAACAAGTTTTAATTGCAATTTAGTTAGTTTTCTTCAA
Source organism: Periplaneta americana (assembly GCF_040183065.1). Classification (NCBI taxonomy): domain Eukaryota; kingdom Metazoa; phylum Arthropoda; class Insecta; order Blattodea; family Blattidae; genus Periplaneta; species Periplaneta americana. The sequence continues at coordinate 35,419,709 of NC_091122.1, forward strand.
TTTAAAAGTTTCAGATTATTTCTTGTTTTCATTGTATTACTTAAATTTAACTGTTTCTGTTATTAGTGTTTTTTAAAATGTATTTATATGTTTTTTCAATGTATTCTGACGAAGCCTAAAACTGTATGTCTAATGGCCAAATAAATTGAATTGAATTGATACCGAAGAAGGATAGCCCAAGTCAGTTTCTATTACATGGATCAATAAAACTAAATGCTGATTTTTCCAAATCTCATTAGAGGAGGAGGCTTTTAGGCTACACACGAATGGAATTCATTTGGCCTCACTCATAGGGGACCAGGGGGAAACTTTGACATTTTGAATGGAATGATGGATACTTTTTGGATATTCTGGTTCTCCTCAATACATAAACTTTTGTTTGAAACATTTTTTTCTAAAGTGAGGTCTTAAGAAGTTACAGATTGTTTGAAAATAATACAGATCTCGAGAAAACTCTAAGAGGTATACAGCAAACTCTGATTATTCATCACGGATTATTCGGTTTGTGGGTTATTCGTGCAGGGTTGTCTTCCTTTTACTTCGGTGAAGGTGTTCAAAAGATTGAAACGACAAGAAATTTCGAATACATGTGAAATGAGCTCGCACAACTAGTCCCGACGCTGTTATTTCCGGCGTGACTCCGCCTCTTTGCTTACGTATTAGAAAGTGAAGGCTCTATAAAGTCTAGGTAGGTAGTATCGTTCGCCATTTTTGTTCTTACGTTGCCGAGCTACCATACGACGAATCTATTTGCCACACCGTTAAACATTATCATGTCGTAGCTCCTATGATAATAAATCAAACGCACTGTAATTCAGCAAATAATTGAGCGGAAAATAACGTCTTCGTGTGCTTTCTGCGAACGCCAACGAAAGGGCTAAAATGGCGGGCGATTATATTAAGTATTTATCGAGTCTTAAGAAATGAATCAGCGAATCACATAGTACAGTATGTACTATATAAGTGAACCGAACTGGAAAAACTTATGAAAGCTAAATCTAACAATGTACAGTACAGTAATTTCAATGCAGTATAATGCATTTAGTACTGTAATTATAAACAAAAGAATATAATTGATATCGTATTTTGAGTGTCTAATTTGTTAGCATTAGAACAACAAAGAACGTTTTGTCTTTCTAATTACAATTTAGTTAACTTTTATTGTGTGTTTTTTCGAATGTTTATTTTAAAATTGAACTGACGTCGGGGTTATTATAGATCATACCATTACAACATTGAGATTTCAACTGATGTGTAAAAAAGTGGTTCTAACTAGAAGGGTGAATCAGTAAAGAAACTAGCGAGTGATTATGGCCATTGGTTTGCAAACGATTAGAGACGTTAAAAAAAATAAAGAAAAACTTAGCAAATTCGCATGAATTGTTTATGATTTTATGCTAAACCATTATTGTGGCAAATCAATGAACATTTCCGATTATTCGTGTTTTTCGTTTATTCGTGCTGTTTTGTCCAGTGATTAGCACGAATAATTGAGAGTTTGCTGTACATGAATTGTTAAACAAGTTTGCAGATAAATGGATGATACATACTGGGCCTTATAATAATTTGCTACTGACCTCATCTTCTGGAAAAACAAAAGATTAGGAAAGATACAAAAGACATTTCTGAGGTTGACTGCCATATATTGGTTATTGGACCAGAAAAGAGCCTCAACGAAATTAATAAACTAATATACAGCAAAAACTGGAAAGATTACATTCTGAGGATATCTAATAATAGATATGAAAAAAGGAAAAACAAGAAACTGATGCGACAATCAAATACAAATTACTTCAAATTAGCCCTTCAAAGACGATACTCACCCCTACAGTACAGTATTTAATCATATTTGAGATAATTCTATCATAAAATTCCTTTGTATATGCTTTCTGAACTGGTTCGGGTATCTGGTTCCATAGATTAGCAGCTTCTTTCCGAATAGCATCTGCAGTAAATATACCAGTAGCTGAAACATACGCAGAGTGTCATTTGAACTGATCATGCGGGACTGTAACTAGTGAATTCGTATAATGAAATGGTGAATTCTGGTCATAAAAGCAAAGTATGATCTTTGTAGAATTTTGGTAACATCTGAGGAAGTGGTACAATTATGGTACTATTAACAAAAATAAATAACCACATCATAACATTCCTAACTTGTTATCGTAATACCGGTATATAATAACTATAGGTACACGTAATATTTGAATACCTTCGTTAAACATTTCAATGTTTCTCTTTTCTACCACCAGAGGCGCAATAAACATTTCAATGCCTTTTTTTTTTCCACCACCAGAGGTGCAAAAAGCGTCCACCAGAGACAAAGGAGCGGATTTTTAAAATGTAATTTATCTTGTTGATTCAAACATTATCATAATTATAATCTAAACTTATATCCAACTTATATAAAAATAGTAATTAATAGAATATACATGTGGAGTTTATATTTTCCTCATTCTTTTCTTACATTTTACATAGTTTATTTTAAAAATAACCTCTGCTCTGAGATTTTTCAGTAAATATTCCAATCATTTGATCGTAAAAATTTGGTTCTAACTTCATTTTAATTAGATATAAGAGAAAGCAATGGCAATCTATCTTGTTCTTGTGTCAACCTGCAGAATGTATTCATCCATTTGAGCTCATAAAACGAGCACTCAGCAGATATAGCCAAGATAATTACAATCAATATAATAAATATGTATATAAACAACTCAGACATATCCAAATACATTTTGTTTGCATGCATGAACTTCATTAGGTCTGAAAAGTTTTTACCTCTACCTTAGGCCATGAATACATCACATTCAGTTCAGTCTTTAATCTAACTATGTCAAAAAAAGACCCATAGTTTCTTTTCGAAGCTTTCATATCACTGTCTGGGAACATTTTCCTGTGGTTTTCAAAATATCACAGTTCAAGAGAGGAAAAAACTGAATATTTAATTGACTTAAAATTGGTTCCTTATTTGAATTAATATTTTATATGTTAAATCTTTTCTGACTCATCATAATACACATCCGACACCTCTTAAGAGTTTTTTCCCATGCACAAACGGGTACTTTTCAATCTCAACATGTATGCATACAATGCTTCCAGCTGTTATTCTCTGAATATTTCTAAAGTACTCTTCGACTTTTTTTTTTTTTTTTTTTTTTTGGCACAATAATTTATATCCGAACCTTTCATCTGCAAAACACTGAAGGCAACATCAAAAAATGAGACAATTTTTTTAGAATATTTTCACTAGAAACAGAGTGATGGATTCTTCCAGGCAAGCTAAAAGCACTTGTACTTTCAAAACAGTGTTCCAATAACCTGAAGTATCCAGCACATGACGAAAGAATGATATTAATATCATTTTATACTTCTTTATGGTGTTCACAAGCCTAGAGGTAACAATTCGAACTTATTGGTGCTACTTTAAATAACTTCTTCCCTACATTACGATATTTTAAAGGTAACATGTGTAGGTATTTGCTTTTTCTTCTCTTACCATTTACAAAGTTTCCAGGCTCAATGACAGACACATTGACTTTCCATGATCTCATCTCGTATCTCAAACAATCCGACAGAGATTGTATTGCATATTTTGACAGGCCATAGGTTGATCTGTTGGGAAAACTGAAGCGAGAAAGCCCACTAGACATGTTCACTACTCGACCTGTAACACAGTTATTACAAATCATAGACTTATTAAAACACAGTCACTCCCAAAGAATAGCTGTAAAGTATTCTAGCAAACTATAGCAATAAAAAATTCATGCCTGAAGTTTATGTTTTCCTACTGATCATGTAATCCTCAGAAGTCAAGGTACCATGTTTGCCATTTGATCCGAAGGTGATAAAAATCCTTAGCGCGGCTTACTTAAGAGAGGAAACTGAAGCTAAGGCTCAGTGCTATAGTTTTAAGGCACATAAAGAATTCTATCCCTTCTTGAGAGAGCACTGGGTAAAATTTATGGTATCTGCAATTTCTCGCCCATGTCAGAACTCAATTCTGTAAGCAGTAGAATGGGTCCAAATGCAGTGGGTTTGTCCTACCCCCACCTGTAATCCATCCATCCATCCATCCATCCATCCATCCATCCATCCATCCATCCATCCTGCTGAATCATTAGGATACACAGTTGTTAAACTACGGTATGTAATGAAATAACAAACAAAGATCAACTGTATTAATTACTACAGTTTTATTCCAAAAATAAAAAGTTAGCATTATACTGGTTAATTCTACAATACTACCTTCATGTCGGATATAGATGAGGAGGTCAAGGAACAAGGGCTTCCCACACTGAATTCCCCCAAAGCCCATGGAATTATTTTCTTAAAAATATTTTTAAGTCACTGGACAAAGGAATTTTTACATTCCGTTGTGAGATAATTCAAACATTTATATTATTTCTAATTGAGATCCTACTTTTTCTTGTGCATGACAATGCTTGTAATGTAATTTATACTTTACAATGGACAGTTTTGTCCCACACCGTGGCGTCACGGTCTAAGGCATCCTGCCTAGGACTCATGTTACAGAATGCGCACTGGTTTGAGTTCTCATGGGGGAAGAAATTTTCTCATGAAATTTCGGCCAGTGTATGGGACTGGTGCCCACCCAGCATCGTGATGCACTTGGGGAGCTACGATAGGTAGCGAATATCCGGTTTCACAAACCAGCTATAGCGGCTGGAGGGATCATCGTGCTAACCATATGATACCTCCATTCTGGTTGGATGATCGTCCACCTCTGCTTCGGCATGTGGGCGTGAGACCAGCAGCCGGCTTGTTGGTCTTGGCCCTTCAGGGCTGTAGCGCCATGGATTTTGGAATGGACAGTTTTATATTGTGTCAAATATGACTTGCCTATTACCGTTGCTAGATTCAATTTCTCCACGCACAGGAGCAAACAGTTTCAGCTTAATTAAAATTTATCAATATTCATGGGCAGGGCATGTAGCACGTATGGACGAATCCAGAAATGCATAAAGAGTGTTAGTTGGGAGGTCGGAGGGAAAAATACCTTTGGGGAGACCGAGATGTAGATGGGAGGATAATATTAAAATGGATTTGAGGGAGGTGGGATATAATGGTAGGGACTGGATTAATCTTGCTCAGGATAGAGACTGATGGCGAGCTTATGTGAGAGCAGCAATGAACCTCTGGGTTCCTTAAAAGCCACTTGTGAGTAAATAAATACTGTACCCAAATAACTTTCTCTTGTAATCTACGATCCAACATCAGAAATATATGAAGATGTTATTAAACTGATACCGTACAATTTAACAACTGAGTGACAATTGATACACCATACCCAATGCTAAAAGTAGAAAACTCCAAACCTTTGGACTCTCTGATAAAGGGAAGGAAGGCACGAATGACTCGAATTGTACCCCATACATTCACATCCATAATCTTCTTGCAAGTAGAGATGGGTACCCACTCAACATAGCCGAAAGTGCTCAATCCAGCATTGTTCACTATTCCCCACAATCCTGTAATAAAAAAGAAAATGAATGTAATTTAAATGATTTAAAAAAAGGCAAATTAATATTATTTCATAAGAAGTTTATTAAAACACAGCAGAATTAAAAGACTGAGATACAATCACCGTAGCACATTAATCTAGCAAACTTTAAATATTATATAGCTGTCTGTGTGTGTGTGTGTGTGTGTTGGTGTGCGTGTGCACATCATCATCATCATCATCATCATCATCATCATGCTATGAAATTGTGCCAATGTAACTATGCAGCATATTGCCCATGGAATAGCAAAATGTCGTAACTCATACAATTTATCAAATTGAGATTCTGACGTATAGATTCATTTGCTACGTTTACACACAAAAAAAATGTATTCCAATCGTATATTAATGTTCACAGTCAGTATGTCATATGCCAAAGCTTTAAAAAACAATTTTAAAATATCAGCATACATTCATTGTGATGATAAAGTAAGACTATAAATTACACGAAGTTTACATCCAAAATCTAACTTGAAACTGTAAAATAATAATCCAGTTTGTCAGCTCTCCCGTACAACAATTTAGTTGCGGTTGTTTACGACATTTTGCAGTTTCATAAGTGATATAGAGAACTAGACAAGATAATGATATTATATACACAGAGTCCTCTTTCTATTTTTATTTTTTATTTTGGTAGGTTATTTTACGACGCTCTATCAACATCTAAGGTTATTTAGCGTCTGAATGAGGTGAAGGTGATGATGCCGGTGAAATGAGTCCGGGGTCCAACACCGAAAGTTATCCAGCATTTGCTCATATTCGGTTGAGGGAAAACCCCAGAAAAAACCTCAACCAGGTAACTTGACCCGACCGGGAATCGAACTGGGGCACCTAGTTTCGCGGCCAGACACGCTAACCATTACTCCACAGGTGTAGACTCCTCTTTCTATCTGTAGAACAGACACATTTTTCTCAAAGTTCCCCTTTTGTTCCTTAATCCTCCAAATTCCTAATAACCACTATGCTAAACCTCTCCGTTCTTTCCTGAAGTTAACTCTTATGTATTCTTCTTGTCCCCATAAGATTTTCATTTCTCTGTACCGGTAATCAATTAATGACCATAATTTGCTTAAATTACTGTAAAGTTCATGTTAGAGGTTTGAAATATCAATAAATCATCATCATCATCATAATCATCATCGCTCATACAAGTTTTAGGCCATGTGGCCTGTTATGATCTCATAATAAAGAGGAATTTTTCTCCAACGCCTGTTCTTAGTAAAATATGTTTAGAAGACAAAATTTTAGAAAGAGCAAATGATTTTACAAATCAACATTTGATGATGATTTGGATATTATGAACAAAATTGTAAAACATTCTAAATATCAATAAAATGACCTTAAAATAACAATATGTAACACGCAATCATCCCCACTACCATCCAAACATCTCCCTTCCATAGAAGAGAGAGAACAGGAACGAAAGAGACGAATGTAACAGCTGATGCAGTAGATCACCAGTCGCTGACAAAGATGAACATTGTGTAGAAATGGTACAGTAAAGTTATCCAAGGCACGTTACATTTTTTAAATACATTTATAACATTTTTAAAAGTTTTAATTTTAAAGCTTTTATACAGGGTTGTTTCCGATCTCTGGAAACGACTTTTGAATGATGTCATGAGCATCAGGAGTCACACAACAGCTGAACTGTGGTGAAAGGTGACAGACCAGTAGTGAGTGATTTCATAGAGTGCACGGTGTCTCACAGCAGCAATGTCCAAGAAAATTGAGTCTTTTTGGGAGGGGTACATTATGACCCTTTCCAATGCCAAGTATAGTTAAGTGAAAATAATAGAAGCCTGCAAAAAACGTGGTTTCGTTATTTCCAAGAAAGGCATCTTCTGTGAATTTAGAAAGACTAGCAAAGCTCGGATGGGATTAATTTCAGAGGGAAAAAAGCAAGCAAATCCACCCCTCACTACAAACCGCATCCCCCGAAATGATAAAAATTAATTCCATCCGCGCTTTACCAGTCTTATTAGATACACAGAAGATGCCTTGCTTGGAAATAACGAAACCACGTTTTTTGCAGGCTTCTATTGGGTCATAATGTACCTCGCCCAAAAAGGCTCGATTTTCTTGGGCATTGCTGCTGTGAGACACCGTGCACTCTGACTATGAAATCACTCACTACTCGTCTGTCACCTCTCACCACAGTTCAGCTGTCGTGTGACTCCTGAAGCACATGACGTCATTCAAAATTCGTTTCCAGAGATAGGAAACAATCCTCTGTATTTTAACAATAGAAGATTTAAAATAAACATCTTCGTAATTTCTATAAAATTATGTACTGTATACTTATCTAATAAAGCATGCAGATTATTAATGCTTTATTATAGCTTTAATTTCAGATCTTCGTAAATAAAACTGTATAAAAAAGATACAGTTCCCTCATAAATTACATGTCGCTTTGTCGAATTTTACCCCTGAGCAGATATCAGAATTTTTAACTATTTTTGATCTACATGCTTGGTTACATACTGTATTACGTAAGTAATCTCTAAGTAAAGAATTCAACTGCAGAGTGCTTTACTGATATTATGTCTTGAGATAAAAGTGTAATGCTTGTAAATTTTCATTTAAACCTAAGTACCTTGAGGTGGAGCATGCCTGCTGACATAATCAACTCCTGAAGCAATGTCTTCATCAGACGTTACATCCATTTTTATTACATGAAGTTTCTTAAGATTCATATCTTTTAGTTCCTTTGCTCCACCTTCATCTGGCTTCAGACAGCCTGCAAATACAACTGCACCCTAGAAAAAGAAAACAATCAGCTGCATTGTACCAATATATATGGATCAAAAATAATGTCCAGCTCTTTAGGTCCTAACTTTTCTTTTCCAACTATAAAAGAAGGATTATGAGATCTGCTATGTAGCCAGATACACTTTCAACATATGACTTAATAAATCCAGAAAAGAATATTGAAGATTTGCTACATACTTAAGTCAGATCGTACAGAAATAATGTCACAGCCAGAAGATGAAGGTCTTTGTTGAGATTCAAGTGCTTCGAGAACATATATGATTAATGTATAGTGTTATGATTAGGAATAAAAATTTCATTGAAATCCCTTTCCCTCTAGAAAGAAATCCTGTGTACACTCTCCGTTACATTTATGATAATATGTTGTTGTTGTTGTTTTCTAATGCCAGGCGTTTGACAATAAAGTCATTTGACTTCTTGCACTCCAATATTTTTCAAAGATATTATAATGACCAGCTACTAAAGCACAGATTTTGAGGTGTTCCGAATCCATTTTTTGATTTGAGTTGCACAATGGGCAGTTAGGGGACTGATATATTCCAATTTTTGTGCAGGTGTTTGGCCAAACAATCATGGCCTGTTGCCAATCTAAATGCAGCTACAGACGATTTTCGTGGTAAATCGGGAATTAACTGTGGATTTTGATGCAGAGAGATCCATTTTTTCCCTTGGGATTGAGTTATCAAATTTTGTTTGTTGAAGTCTAAGTATGTAGATTTAATAAATCTTTTCACAGAGTAATACGTAGATTTAGTAACAGGTCTGTAAGTAGCAGTGCTGCCCTTCTTTGCTAAAGCATCTGCATTTTCGTTTCCCAGGATTCCACAATGGGATGGTATCCATTGGAATACAATTCTTTTATTGAGTGATATTAATTGAGAGAGCATTTTAGTTATTTCTGCTGTTTGAGATGAAGGTGTGTGTTTAGAGACGATTGATAGAATAGCTGCTTTGGAGTCTGACAATATAACTGCATTCCTAAATTTATTGATGTAGCATAGAAGATTCCTGAGACATTCACTTATTGCAATGATTTCACCATCAAAACTTGTTGTTCCATATCTAAGAGATCTATAAAGTGAGAAGAGACAGCACGTAACACCTGCATCGGCACCTTGTTCTCTGGAGATCAAGGATAATATTAAGGCTGGTTCACAACAAACCGGGAATGGAAATGACAACGAGAACGAGAGCGGAAATAATGTTAAAATAAATGCATTTAAATGTGAGCATTCACAACAGTTAATTGTGAATGCTCACATTTAAATACATTTATTTTAACAATATTTCCATTCTCGTTCTCATTGTCGTTTTTGTTACCGGTTTATTGTGAACCAGCCTTTGCCCTTCAAGCTACGCCTTGGTTCTATCGACTATCTTCTCACCACTTCTCCATAGGTACTCCCATATCTCTCAACTTTCAATCAAAATTCTAATTCCTTAATCCAAGTGTCTCAATTCAAGAAATCTAATTCTAACAAATATTCTGTTTTATTGGTAGCATTAGGATATTTTTTTATTGTCTGTAAGTAATCAAGAGATATTATAATAATAATAAATAATCCATGGCACTACAGCCCATGAAGGGCCTAGACCGACCAGCCGGCTGCTGGCCTCACACCCACATGCCGAAGCACAGGTGGACGATCATCCAACCAGAATGGAGGTATCGTGTGGTTAGCACGATGATCCTCTCAGCCATTATAGCTGGCTTTCGAAACCGGATTTTGCTACCTATCATAGCTCCCCAAGTGCATCATGATGCTGAGTGGGCACTGGTCCCATACACTGGCCGAAATTTCATGAGAAAATTTCTTCCCCCATGAGGACTCGAACCAGCGTGCATTCCGTAATGCTAGTCCTAGGCAGGATGCCTTAGACCAAGACGCCACGGCGCGGGACCAAGAGATATTATAATAGTAATAAAATGTAACGAATTACAATTATATGATAATCATTTTTCTATATAATTTCAGCGACCTTCAAATGAAACATTTTTATTTAACATAAATTAGATGTTATTCACGTGTACGAGTAAGTAGAACAAAGTCCGTTCCCATTGTACTTGTTTTCTTGCTGGCCAGCAAGGATAGGGACCGATGGCAGGCTTATGTGAGGGCGAAAATAAATCTTTGGGCTCCTTAAAAGCCATAAGTAAGTCAGTAAGTAAGTAACTATGAGTGCACAAATCTAAAAAAATTACATAAGGAGCTTTGTCTTTTATTGGTTCTTCATAAGACAATCTTTAAAATAGATTACTTTAATAGTATTTCAGTGTTTAGTTACGTTGAAAAAAAAATGAATTGAATTACCAAAAGTCACTCATATCGAAATTAATAATTTTTGTAAAAATATCTGAAATTATTGCATCAATATCACAATAATAATTTACTTTTAACACATTTGAGTTCTGAAAGTCTACACAAAATTTCAGCTTCTTACCAAAATTTAAATTTCAGATTTGTGCACTATATGCAAATTTAAAAATATTTTTCACGTATTATATCATAGCGAGTAAAAAAAAACTATGCACCTAAATATCATATCAAGCACCTTAAAATATTTCTAAATGATTTATCGTAACCCTGTAAAAATTACATCCAATTATAGCTGCAATTTTTTGTACATTTAGTTTTTTTTATTATTTAACGATACTGTATCAACTACTAAGTTATTTAGTGTTCATGGGATTGGTGATAGTGAGATGGTATTTGGCGAGATGAGGTCGAGGATTCGCGTAGATTATCTGACATTCGCCTTACAGTTAGAGAAAACCTCGGGGAAAAAACCCAACCAGGTAATCAGCCCAAATGGTAATTGAACCCACACCGAAGTGCAACTCCAGATCAGGAGGCAAGTGCCTCAGCTGACTGAGCTACACTGGTGGCTACATTAACAGTTTAAATATTAGCATATATAATGATTTTTTCCATGCGTTCACAGTATAACTGCTTACCATCTTTTCTAGCCGTAGTGCTAAATCATGTCCAAATCCTGAATCACAACCAGTGATTAAGACTGATTTTCCATGCAGTGATATCTGCAATGAAGAATTGTTTTAACATTAAAAATTATGAACATGATGTTCATCTGCACTTACAAATGAAGTGGCGATATTAATTCAAAGAAATTAACTAGGAAATCAAACTGCCTGAAAGAATTTGGAAACATGTTAAACAGTCCGATAATTTGCATAATATTCATTATAGTCTTTATTTTTTCACGTTAATTTAATTTCGTAAGTAAAATGAAATACAGTCATCTTCGTGTACTGAACCAACAACGATTGCAATTAATGGCTGAAATGAATAAAAGCAATTATTTAGAAATACATTTCTTACCTATGGTAAACAGTCTGTGTCTTTATTTGATTCGATTTAATTCTTTAGATTATTGTCATATTCTATCTGAAAAAGTACGGTTCCAGTAACACTTAAAAATTATAATGGAGCAAAAAATATGCAATCTATAGTGTAATTTTTTAATGCCATACTTCACACTTTTTCGTAGTTTCTTTCCAGACTTAGGATGAACTTTTATCAACTATTCTGTTATTCCAGATCAAGTAAAGCTTTTTAATTTTGAAAATAGTGTATTCTGACGTTTTGACACTTATAAAAGTGATCAGTGCATTGTACATAACGCTTATTCTTAAGAATAATAAAAACGAAAATTCTAATAATAATACTCCAGACAAAAATAATTTTGACCAATGATCATGTCTATTTAATTTCAAAATTATAGCGAACATTTAGGAGAACTTCAACGAAAAAGTGCTTGACAGTAAGTTCATCACTTTAACATCAACATCATCGTTATCGTCGTCATCATCATCATCATCATCATCATTAGTGCAATGTAGGTGCAAGATAACTCTACTAAAAAAAGAAAATTGCTATTACCAGTACTTTGGAATATAAAACAGTCTAACAACAGTTCGGTAAATAGTTTTCTTTTATATTAAACAATTCTTTCAAGCAATGATGGAATGAGACAAAACAAAAGAAATCAGACGAATAGAGAAATCATAAGTCAATTATATATGTAATCATCATCTTACGATGTTTGGTGACGTATATACGTCCGTTGATGTGACATATTAATGAATTTAAAAACTATCATAGTCACAATCATTTGGCGTGAGACCAACTCGATAGCTCAGTGGTAGAGCGCCTGACTGGAGAACAGGAAGTCGCAGGTTCGATTCCCGCTCTAGGTTATGTAATTTTTATTTCATACCATGGCATGATTGTGACTATAATAGTTTTTAAATTCATCAATTATATATTTTCAAATTGAATCTGAAATAAAATATACTGTTACAAGAATAATCATTTTTGTAATTATTAAACCTAAAAACCCAAGACAAATTAAGAAAGTGTGAAAGATGGATAATATTAAAAACATTGTATTATGTATTTCCCAAGAAACGGGTCAGTAAAGAGATTTAACTTCTTACCTTGAGTGTATCGCTGTACAATGCAAGTGCAGTACCCAACATTGTAAAAGTAAGAAATGCAGCAAGTGGGCTTACTGGTTCCAGTCCTGGAAGGGTGACTATAGTCTTCACAATAACAAGGGTTAAGGCAGACCCTAATCCAACCTGTAGGCCTCGTACCGAAGTACGATATATTCCATCAAGTGAAAGATCCATTTTAATTTCCTAAGCTCATTAGCATCTGAAAGGAAATGATACGATTTAATTTAATGGAAAGTAAAGAATTCTGTTCATTTTCAGTACTGGTACTTAACATTTATATGAAACTGAATTTTGAATAATTTCGAGTGAAAAATTGTTCCGGGCCGGGTATCGAACCCGGGACCTTTGGTTAAACGTACAAACGCTCTACCAACTGAGCTACCCGGGAACTCCACCAGACACCGATCCAATTTTTCCCTCTATATCCAGAGACCTCAAAGTGGGCTGACAACCGTCAAGCAACCAACATTGAGTGCACACTAACTCTGTGTGTCTTAAATTGTGGTTTTCTGTTAACGAACAGTAACGTGTATTATGCAAATCAATCTTTCAGGTATAACTCCCTGTAAAGTTGATTTGAATAATTTCGAGAGAAAAATGCCGGGTATCGGCATCTGGTGGAGTTCCTGGGTAGCTCAGTTGGTAGAGTGTTTGCACATTATCCAAAGGTCCCGCATTCGATACCCGGCCCGGAACAATTTTTCCCTCGAAATTATTCAAATCAACTTTACAGGGGGGAGTTATACCTGAGAGCTTGATTTGAAAACTGAATTTTTACAAAATGAATGATATCAAATGACAAAATTAAGAATGTTGCAAAAATAAATCTCACAATAGCAATTAAAATATATTAATTTGTATATAATCTAACAAACACTACCAGTATATTTTAACACATACGATTAAAGATGCTTCGTAGGTTTGTTTCAGATACAATGTTTTGTTCCAATGTACAGAAAATTCATTTCTTAAACTCACACTCAACACACATTCAACTTCAGAGTGTCCAAACTTTCCACTGTAGTAACTTTAAAACATAGCAATAAATCTTAACCACACTTATATTTAATGTGTAGCTATAGTAAAATATATATATTATAAAAATAAATTAAATGTAAACAATATTATCAATTTTCCAATAAATGCGATAAATACATCCTTAACTTACATACCTATACTGCAAGAAGCTTCCTTTAAATTACAGAATCATGTGAAAGTAGATAGTCTAACCTTGCAATGTCAGAGGTAACTTAAGTTGTCACCGTGTTTACTGAAAATTCTTTAGAAAGATAAAAGAGCACACTCCTTGAACTCTGATGTTATCAAGCAGAAACTATTATGTAGCTATATGCAGTTTATTCTTCATCTCACTTACTTGTACTCATTCACATCAATAACAATGTAAACTAGATCGTTCTTGAACCTTAACATTTGAGGAAAAAGGGAGAGTTAACATTTTCTTTGACAGGAATTTGACTCATTAATATACACGAAAGTTTACAACGAAAACATAATTTACAGTATAGAAAATAATCTAGATATCCTAATTGCCTATAAATTAGTAATACTATGTTTGTCTTAGTAATTGGATAACTACTAAGATTTATTTAAAATCATCCGTCCTCAAGTGAGGTTGACCACTAGGATCCAGAATTAACAAAGATAAAAAAAATAAAGATAAATGAAACGAGTAAAATAATTATTCTATTTGTATATTAAAACAAAACTTAGATAAGTGTCTGTAGATAAACAATGAAGGTCATATTATCACTGTTTACATTTTTATGTGATAGTAAACAGTCAGTAGCCACTGGCGTGGCTCAGTCGGTTACGGCACTTGCCTGCCGGTCTGAAGTTGCGCTCAGACATGGGTTCGATCCCCGCTTGGGCAGATTACCTGGTTGAGTATTTTCCGAGGTTTTCCCCAATTGTAAGGTGAATACCAGGTAATCTATGGCGAATCCTCGGCCTCATCTCTCATCTCTCATCAATCTCATCGAAGCAAATAACCTAGTAGTTGATACAGCGTCGTTAAATAACCAACGAAAAAAGAAGTCAGTATTCTCATGCTGAATAAATTCAACCATGATACATTTATGAAAAAAAAGCAGTTTTCAAAATTATTATACTGTATTTCGACAGAGGGTGCTAGCTTATTGTTTCTTCTATACCCCTTTTCCGAAATTCCCTTCAGAAAACAAGCAACTTATGAATACGTAAAAATACTTATATTCTCGTCCCGCGCCGTGGCATCACGGTCTAAGGCATCCTGCCTAGGACTCACATTACAGAAAGCGCGCTAATTCGAGTCCTCATGGGGAAAGAAATTTTCTCATGAAATTTCGGCCAGTGTATGGGACCGGTGCCCATCCAGCATCATGACGCACTTGGGGAGCTACGATAGGTAGCGAACTCCAGTTGCGAAAGCCAGCTATAATGGCTGGCGGGATCATCGTTGGTTGGATGAACGTCCACCTCTGCTTCGACATGTATGCGTGCGTGAGGCCAGCAGCTGGCTGGTCGGTCTAGGCCCTTCATGGGCTGTAGTGCCACGGATTATTATTATTATTATTATTATTATTATTATTATTATTATTATTATTATTACTTATATTGTCAATATGCCACAGACAAGTTATAAAAAGTAGCGACACATTTAGTAGCACACCACCCAGCAGGTCGCTATACCCTGATCTAAGTTCAATTTTAATTAAAAGTACCCTCAGCTCATAATTACGTATTTTTCAGCATACAGTAGGCCTACTATGTATACCAGGCATCGTAAAAGTCACAAATTCATGACGCAATATAAACACTATCGGCTACAGTCGCTACACACACAGTAAAGACAGGGGGTGGGAAGTATCGGTCGCAGTGAGCTAGCCAGCAGGGGCGGTTTGTGATCATCACTATCTTCCGTGTTCTTAACAAAGAAATAACAAGAAAAATAAGGAATGAATCTCTCTTTAGGATTATATTATTTTCATCTGCATTCTTTCATTTTTTCATTATAATATTTCCATTCGGTAAGATCTCAAAATTAGGGGTTGCCTCATAAGTAGTCACTACCAATTGTGCATGAAGGCTGACATTTGTTAAGCATGTCCATCTTTTTGATTTTAGTATGTTTAATTTTGAAAAAAAAAATTGTTCACAAATGTATGCAGGATCGAACATAACATAATAGATTGCAGCCGCCAAATTACTCTTCAAGGAACGACCACTCATATAAATTGAGGGAAAGAAGACAGAGGACGGACACTGGAAAGTTTTCTTTTCTCAATCGTACTATCAGAGACTGGAATGCTTTACCTGCAGACTTACTAAAGGCTTTACCAACAACCAAAAATGTATTTAAAAATAGACTTAAGGACTTTACTAATAGATGGTAGTATATTATACACACTATTTAAAGGGTGTAATTGATATCTTGTTATTTGAAGTGTTCTATCAGTGAGGAAGTGTGTTGTGTCAGTGAAGTGTGTAGTGTCAGTGAAGTCTATTGTGTAAGTGATGTGTGTTGG
The DNA here is from genome assembly GCF_040183065.1 of Periplaneta americana. Taxonomy (NCBI): domain Eukaryota; kingdom Metazoa; phylum Arthropoda; class Insecta; order Blattodea; family Blattidae; genus Periplaneta; species Periplaneta americana. The sequence goes on from NC_091122.1 coordinate 35,436,006, forward strand.
TGTCAGTGAAGCTGTGCTAAGTATTTGAACAGTGAAATGGTTAGAAGTGTTAGTGAAGTCAGGTAGAATCAGTGCAGTGAGTGAGTTGACAGCGAAATAAGTGTAGTGCCGAAAGGTACTTGTGCAGGTATGAACCTGTCACACTCGTGGGTCTTAGTTCGAACTTAGGGTTAAGACACAAATTAGATTTACTTTAAATGTTATTTTAAGTGACCATGCTTCATTTAATTTAGGATGCTCCTTATTATTATTATTATTATTATTATTATTATTATTATTATTATTATTATTATTATTAATTATTGTTTTTTATTAGTTATGTTTATTATTAATTGTCATTATTGAGTGTAATTAGTTACCACTGCCACCGGGTATATACCCATTTGCAGTGTGAATAAATAAATACATACATACATACAGTACATACATAACTGCGATTGTGGCAGCAAATGATCTAAGACATGGATATTTAGAATCAATATTTTTAAATATATGTAAACCAACACAATCCTTATGCTTGCTATTCACAAAGGTGTCATTTTGGAGATCAGCAACCTCAAATTTTAACTCTGGTCATACCTTCATAATGGGCATGTTAATGGAAAAAAAAAAATAATGATTTAACAACGCTAGCAACTGCAGAGGTTATATCAGCGTCACTGGTATGCTGGAATTTTGTCTCGCAGGAGTTCTTTTACATGCCAGTAAATCTACTGATATAAGCCTGTCGCATTTAAACACACTTAAATGCCATCGACCTAGGCCAGGATCGAACCCAAAACCTCGAGCATAGAAGGCCAGCACTATACCGACTACGCTACTGAGGCCGACTTAATGAATAATATTAGCAGATTTGTAAATTACTCATCCTCATTATTTAACAATGTTATTATGTTCATGTTACCAAAAATTAGACTTCGAATCAGCTGTTCCCTTTCATATGATTGTCGTTAAAAAAAATGTAATGTGCTTTTATAATCTTCTGATTTTCGTACTTCCTCCTGCAGTAAGTTACTCTTACACAGTTCCTATCAGGTGACAGGATTTCACTAATGTTACCCCTGACTCTGTAATATTAACTAGAGTGAAGAGAGTTCTTATAGAGTGTCTATCATAAGAGCAAAGTCTTCAGTGAAACTTATATTCCCCAATTTTTCTCTAATCCTATGGCTGTTACTTGAAAAATGAGCTTAGAGCTGGATAAGCTTTCGACACCATTTTCGTAGTTCTAGCGCTACATAGCACCCATCAAGATCGAAACACAAGTCCAATTTTCAGGATATCTATTTCTAAATCTTGGGAAATACTGCTTAATTAATTAATTTCTTGTTTGAGATATGATATTCAATCATTCATAGTTTTCTGCCCAAGGGCAGGTCTTTCACTACAAACCCAGCATTCTACAATATTTCCTACTTTCTGCCTTCCCAGTTGTCTCCGCATATGATCCATATACCGTAAATTGGGGTTACTTTGAACAGTGCCCTAACTGCCCATTGTGCAACTCAAACCAAGAAATGGATTCGGAACACCTCAAAATCTGTGCTTCAGTGGCTGGCCATGATAATATCTTTGAAAAATATTGGAGTGCAAGAGGTCAAATGACTTTATTGTCAAACACCTGGCATTAGAAAATAACAATAACTTTGAACACAGAGGAAACTTTGAAAATTTTTTCAGAAAGTCATATTTAGATTTCTACATGCTGCACTTGTTATAGATGGAGGTAAATTATCATAAAAATCATTCTCATACCAAATTTACCTCCATCTATAACAAGTGCAGCATGTAGAAGCTAAATATGATTTTCTGAAAAAATGTTCAAAGTTTCCTCTGTGTTCAAAGTAACCCCAGTTTACGGTAGCTTAATGTCGTCTAACATCTGATATCTTCTTCTGTCCCGAACTTTTCTCCCGTTCACCATTACTTCCAGTGTATCCTTCAGCAGGCAGTTTCTTCTGAGCCACTGACCCAACCAATTCTTTTTTCTCTTAAAAGCAATATATTTTGTCATTGAATGGCTCGAAGTCGTTCACAGAACAGTTAATTATGTTCCAGACTATACCATCATCTCGTTTCCCCCCCTCTCCACCTGAGCTATGAAGAGGGTTGTAACATACAAATAATATACAATTTATTTAATCTGTTTATATTGGATGTATGATACAAAATGAAGAGTATTGCTTCACATATCTTATCTAACAAGTCGGATGGAAGCTGATAAGGGGGAATTTAATAACGGAATTGGATTTGTATATTTGCCCAGTTCTTTAGGTGAAATAACAATAAAAGTGAAAAAATAAGAGAGGTCAATTATTTTAGTAAGCGTTAACTGTCACGATACTATATTATGATTCACTGGGTGGAAAACAGACACATAGCAACTAAAGGATGGAACTTAATATACCAGCACCATGTTGTTTCAACAGGCAGATCAAACTTAAATTCTGTTTCTCGTTGTATGTTAATATGATTGTTTTATGATTGGAGTCAATGCTGTCATTCAACACTGTAATGCACTGCAACCAAATAAATAATAAATTAAAAATATGATTTTTATGTTCTAACAGTATATCTCAAACTGGCCTGCTTTAATTTCCTTAAACTCAGAAGTTCTTTTGTTTGCTTCTTTCTTTTTTTATTACTCAATTATTTAATGACGTTTTATTAACTACTTGATTTTATAGTGTCAATGAAATGGCTACATCGAGATTATGTTTAGTGAGATAAGGCCAATGATTTGTATGGAATAAGCAGACAAAAACGAAAACAACGCTCATATGCTTATATCTTCATGATGATAATACATTTTGTTTGTTACAGAATAGGCCTAAGAAGTTGGAAGTGCAATGCTCATTTAGGTTTAAAGTACGACTAACAAAAATATTTTCTTGCTTCCTTGAGACTAGAAAATGTCCAGTTTAATGCAGCATAGTTAAAATAAATAAAAAAAAAAACTTTTGGTGAATTTTAGTTTCACAGTGAATGGAAAAAGTCGATTCATCTGATAGAGTTCATCTGGAGACCGGAATGGGAAAAGATTTATGATAATGATAATTCAATTTTTCTCCTATTGTTGAACATAATTTTTGCTAATCTAGGGTGACAAGATCCCCAAAATAAAAAACCGGGACACTTATTAATAAGTTTACATGAATCAATCTTTTATCTGAACATTCATTATTACTTGTGTTTATATAATGTCAGTGAGCAATAAGGTACAGCTTTAATTATTTTAAAGTATTAATGAGTAGCATGGATACTTGGCTTAACCTCTTCAGTCCTGTTGTAAAGTATACTATATATAATTTTCTTTTAATTTTTTTTGCAGTGTCTTGGATACCGTACTTTTAAAAAATTAAATTTGATAGAAATGAAGACCATCACTTTTGCAACATTTCTATACCAGAATTATAAATTAGAATTTAAAATTTGGGTGCACCAAGAGTCAAAATTGCCCCAAAATGTGATTTTCTGTGAAGACTTGATTTGGGATTTTTGGAAGCCCAGAATGATTATGTGACCGATTTTTTTTTTTCAATTTATAAAAAATAAAAATTCGGGACTAAAGAGGTTAAGTCAGTAACAATTTTTCATATTGCAATACTAGTCTGGATTAATTAGGTTAACTTATCTGTTTAAAAATACTTCAGGTTAATTAGACCCTACATTATATCCATGTCACTGTATTCTGAACTTGTTTCATAATAAAATGTTCTGCCTCATATTACCTTGTAACTATTTTAACATTCTCCATGAAGATGATCTGTACAATCAGCATCATATTTCTTTGATGAGTGAATTTGCTCTAGAAGTGTTGGCCTTTCCTTCAGGAAACTATAGAAGTCCATGCAAGACACATTTTTGAAATGACATTTTGTGATTAACATGGCCTTTACTGAATTCATTACAGTAACATCTGATGGAAATAATATAGAATTAATCAATGTTTTACGTGATTATTAAATAAAATAAAAGAAAGAGAAATATTTCAACAATAATTTAGGGAAACGGGGCGTAATTAAAAAAAACGGGACATCTGGTATCCAGAGCATACTTTTCTCGGGACAGGGGACAAGAGGCTGAAAAAAGGGACAATCCCGTTGAAAATGGGACGTCTGGTCACCCTATTTCAAGTTCGTACCACTACTGTAATTTGAATCAACTTCTGTATTCTAATTACCGTACATTTTAAAATAGGTATGATTTGTTTTCTTAGGAATGCTTCGCCACTATGTGTGATCAGTCTCTCTCCAAACACTGTTTCGAGTTGTCGGCATTTTGATAACTAATCAAAAGAAGCTGCAACAATGTCTTACTTAATTTGCTCCAGTCGGAAGAGGTGTAGAAGAGTTCGCTGAGTTATAATGACAGACGAGAACTGGGTCAAATTATTTAGCAAAGACATTGCTTCAAACTGGTTGAAAATTGTGAAGTTTCGTACGTCTAGCCCTGTTTGTAATACTGCAGTCAAGTGCGTGATTTCAAGAATGAAATACAGACTACGCGTAAAAACTGCGGAGAGTATGCTTCTTGATAGATTAAACTACAAGATGATTTGCATGGAGTTCCATCTTCAATCAGTAGCAACAGTAGTAGGAGTCTTAGAAACTACTACCACAACAATGCTGAAGGTAAAATATATCACATTTCGTAGTTCTAAATCGCAATTTAGGCAGCTGGAATTTTAATTTAGAAATAACAAGTCTCAATATTCCGTCTTCTGTTTGTAGGGTTATCAGACATCCGGATTTTGCCGACATATCCTGCTTTCAGGTGTGTCTCCTGCATCCAGTAAAGATTTGTAGAAAATCAGAAATTGTTCCGCTGTTCTCTCTCGTCGATTTTCAGTGAACCAAAGAGAAAAATTGTCAGTGTCTTTAGTCCATTAAAAGTGAGATCCCAAAACGTCGCTCAGTGCATTTGGTTATTTTTATGATTTATACACATGGGTACCTATATGATAAAGTTTGAGTCCTCTATCATTATATTTTAAGCATGTTTTCTTCCAAAACAACGCAAGAAAGTTATTTCATACCATGTTCATCCTCCTCCAGTCTTGACACTGAATTACTAGCTATTGATGCTGCTCTTCAGTGTATTATTCAAATTTCTGAAAAATCTATTTGCATACTTACCGAATCCAAGGGGGCTATATTTAATATAATTAAATATGTACCAAACCTATATGCACATAGAATTATTCCAATTCAGAAACAACTAAGTAAACTAAAAGAACTCCAAAAGGAAATAATAATTCCAATGGATACCTAGTCTTTGTGGAATACCTGGAAACGAGAAAGTCGATAATATTGCAAAACAGGCAACATATTTGCAACCAAGACCTCTTCAAGTGATATCTCTATCCAGTGCTTTTGCTTCAGTAAAGTCTCATTTTACAAACTTATGGATCAACAATTGGCTCTCTTCTGACAAAGGAAAAATTTTGGTCTGTACAAAAGAAACCAAATGACCTGAAAATGTACAAAAACTTGCCCAGACATGTTCAAACATTTTTAACAAGAGCAAGAACAGGTCACATTGTCACTCAATTGTACCTACACCGATTTCACATTTCTGATAATCCTACTTGTCTGTGGTGTAATAATCATGATGAAGATCTGGAACACATTCTTCTATACTGTCCATCCATAAACCACAAAAGAAGTAAATTAAACTCATGAATACCAGTTGCAGAAGACACAGCCCTGCAGTATATATTGACTACACCCCAACTCAGGCTTCTAGCAACAGGCATCTATAATGAACACCGATCAAAATACCCCTCATTTCTCGTGCAAAATAACTGAATAGACTACAGTGGACTATAGTGGACTTTATGTTGTCAGCAAACAGGTGGATACATTAAGAAGATTGATTGATTCCAAAACAACGCCAATCCTTATCTAAAAGGTTGTGTTTTTGTGCATGTCACTTGAAAACTCACTCAGTCCGTTGATTAATTAAAAATAATTAACACAAAATCTTGTCCAGTCCTTTCATAAAAATGGACTTAACGCATTTTGGGATCACACTCTACAATTGTGTTCGTAAAATTTAATTTAAGACCTTTATCTTGTGTGGATTTTCACAAGTATTTACTGGATAACAAACACCATCCCTTATTCAAACAAATTGGGTCATGAGATAAGTGCCTACAACCAGGGAGTTAAACAAAGTATAAGTGTATTTACAATCTGTACAGATAAATAGTTAATTTAATTAATGATTATTAACAGTTTTCCACCAATTTTATTGTATTTTATTATTATTTAGCTAATCAGCGATGTATCCAATGGAGAGGGAAAGAACTTGGCCACCGTACCCCATTGTCTCCTGCCTTAGTTGCCTCATAAGTGGTGCCTTATTGGTATCATTTGTGATGTTCAGACCTGTCTTCGGACAGTTGACTAAACAACAACTGGTACTAAGACTACCAATTTACCTTATAATATAAAATACTGAAAATAAGAGCCATGTCACATCACATATCACATTATCATGTTCTGCTTCTTTGTGGAAAATCTTAATTTTTCAGATAAAATGTTCCGCACTTCATTTTTTATCTGGTAACTCTACGTACAAAACACGTGCAACCATACTTCATGCTTCCATTCACTGTTCGTTGTGATATATATCACACAGGGTGAGTCATAAACTCCTAAGTATGTTTGGAAAATGCATGAGCGTGTCCTGGACAAAAAATAAGAACAATTTCTTATAGGGAAAGTTTACTGAAAATGCTTAGTTTCTGAAAAAATGGACAAAATAGTTTTAAATACTGACTTTATTTTATAAATATCTGAGCAGAGTATTCTTTCTTTCTTTTTTTTATTATTATTCTTCATAAGTACATGTTTGGAAACTTAGTGTGTTCTTGGATGAAATAAAAATAATTAACACAAAACTCTGATTGAAAGATGTATGGTATCGCCATTTAATGTTTACAAAAAGAGTTCAATGTGTCCCCCTCTAATATTTACACATGCCTGAGCATGACATACACATGATTGGCGAATTTGTTCAAACACCACATTGTCATCACAGATCAACTGGCATACATTTTGAACACGTACCAGTAGCTCCTCTGCATCATTCGTTGGTATTGCATAGACGACAGTCTTCAAATGACCCCAAAGATAAAAATGTAATGGAGTGAAGTCGGGTGATCTGGGTGGCCAAGACACTGGGCCACTGTATCCAATCCATTGTTTTTGAAATTGTTCATTTTCCAGAAACTAAGTATTTTCCGTAAAATTTTCCTATAAGAAATTGTTTTTGTGTTTTATCCAGGAGCACACTCACGCATTTTCCAAACATACTTATGACTCACCCTGTATATACATTATAAAATCAAGGCATTCTATTAATCTATATTCAAACAGAAATATAAATACATAGTGCAATAAACTCAGCAATGATATAGCTTTAAATGTCAGATATAAATAGTCGTAATTCCAGAAGTTCACAAAGTCGTAAAAAAAAAATTCAGAATCACATTTTTATAAGCCTGTCGTAATTATTCAACAATGCAGTTATGCAATTTTCTGTGGCGAAGCTAAGATGTAAATACTGGGTACATTGAAAAAATCTGCTTACCTTGTATCTTTATATAGAGCATAAGTTTATCAGCTTTTCTATGACAATTTTTTGTGACACAGACTCCACAAGAAGATGATGACCACTCATTTTCACCTCCAAACAGAATATAGGTAAAACAATATAACTTATTTTTCTCAGAACACCCTGTTAGCCAAGGATATTTCTTATACCATGAAAATTGAAAATTTATATTTTATATTCTTCCATCTGCTATTTTAATATGTAAATGTGGTATCAATCTCCTATCTTTGTAGCACATTTTGTTTCATATGTCCAACTTGAAAACAGTTTCTCTTTTAATTCTATAAAAAATAATGACCCCAAGGTTCTCTCAGTATGAGCCATTTTACGCAAAATTAATATGTAACACACACATGCATGCACTTTTGATTAAACTAAACTCAACAATGCAGCTCTTTCAGGGAACATGAATATAGTGCGACGTAATATTGTGACGGAAGGCTAGCCTTGTTTTGTATGGAGATGTAGCAAATCAATATCCATTGCCTGGTTCTCCCTCAAGCTTATGAGTCAAGTCGTAGCTATGCCTTTAGAGGCTTTTGCCACAAGCCTCACGGCTCGCTCTGCTCTCTCCATACTGGAATGATTGCCAACAGTGAACTTAGTGTATGGAAAGATCTGAGTGCAACCAAGTGTTACGATACATTGTTATTAAAACTTATAGGCCTACTGTTACTAGAAATAATAACTCAAATTTTTTGGGAAAGCTAAGACTCAAAAGGTCTTTTAAAAGCTTCGCCATTGATAATTTTAATGTTACATGGAAGCCAGAGTCGTGGGTTTGAACCCCGCCTAAGGCAAAATCTTCTGCAGCTAATGTGATGCCATGAGCTGTCCGTCTAAGATGTGTTTAGAAACAAATTCAGGTATGAGCATAACCCAAGACTCTTCGAGGGCTGCAACCGTCATAAATTTATGTAGACCCATACATATTCAACCATATATCACTTTATCATTAATCTGTGGCTTTAATTAAATTGTGGATATGAATCCGAGATAATATACAAAAACGATTTATTGACAATTCTTTCCAACAGATTGCCCTCTGTTAGTTCTCAGACTCTTTATATTCGTGCTAGGAGAAAGTCAGTTACTGGTACTGAAAACAAAGGTAAGTGATTCACACAGAAAGGATTTAAAATTACAAAGGTTCAGAGGAAAAAAATAAGGAATTTTTACATAAAGTAAAAAAACAAAAGGAAGTGTTATTTTCAATTGTACATTTATAAACATATTTCAAAAAGTTTGGAAATATCTATATTTAAAATGTTTTTTTAGATTTTGCTCCATGTCGGTACTTAAGGATTTTACCAAATTATGGGTATTATATACCCTAGTAATGCAGTTAATATTTATAGAATGTACAATTAAATGCACGTAATAATTTTAAGAGTTCGATTAAATAAACCTGTTATAAAGTTAAAAAATGTTTTTTTCAAAACTTTTTGTCATATATATTTAAATTTGAAATTAGATATAATTTATAGATGGTTAAGAAGTGATACCTCGTATCTACAAAAATGATTATTTAATTTAACTACATTATTATTATTATTATTATTACTATTATTATTATTATTATTACTATTATTATTATTATTATTATTATTATTATTATTATTATTATTATTATTTAGAGTACTACATTATTAATCTGGTCACAAAATTGGAGAGTTAACTAATATTTTGTCCTCAAGTAGATCTTGCAAAGTTGAATATAAAAAGTTTGACTATTTTGAGAGAAATTAATTTTTAAAACATGTTTTTATTCATCTGAAAAAAAAAAAAAAAACACACGCACGCATGCATACATACACAGTGGTGATATTCAAAAAGTTTAACAACCAGTTTTCTTATGTGTATCTATGTTAAACATATACGGAATAATATGGTAATTGCAAATATTATAAACTGAAAAGTTTGCCGAACCTAGAAATAATTTAACAACTGGTTCGGTGCAAATGGGCCGAATATCACCACTGCATGCATACATACATACATACATACATATATAAAGTGAGAGAGGGAAAACGTACCATAAATTGTAATAAACATTCCTGTTCTTCTGCATTCTAAAGTTTAGAAGTAATTGTAAATTAATATAAAATTACAAAAATTAAAACGAAATATCTCATAAAACTGTTGCTGATATTTAAGGGATATTAAATTAGATTACTCTAGAACAGTCTTATTATTAACACAAATAAATAAATAAATAAATACAAAACATAATTTTCTGTAAAGATGTCATGAAACATTCTAATGCAATTATTAATTAATTACTATCATTTCAGGAATTTGTAAATATCTGTTATACAAACATGACATGGAACAAGCAACATCTCTGTAAAGAAATTCTTTCCGAGGTGAGTGTCAATTATGCAAAACTGGGCATAAATAAAATATATTAACGCAATATAGACAGATTTTTATTTTATTAATTTCAGTCCATAAGAAAGGCCGCAATGGAATTTGCATCATGTAAAGTGTAAAGATCAAAACAATAATCATGTCAATCTTGTTGACTATGGTTAAATTGTCTTACTTCTCTCATGTGAATAATGGGCTTTGTTTTTTATAAATATATAAACGGGAAATATTTTCAATAATAATATGAAATATTCAAGAATATATTAAACTATAATTCTGTCAACATTTACGTGAATTTCATGAAAAGTGTATTAGGTGAAAGTAATTATTCTAGGAAAGGAACTTAATTGTTTTCATTATTATTTATTCATTTTACAATCTGATTCGTATTAGAACTTGCAAATTATACACAGAATAACAAAATACAGATTATACATTATATATAACACGAATACTTGGGTTCAGAAGAAATGTTTCATAATAACATACATTTACTGTAATCTATACTAATAATAAATCTGTAACCAACATTTTTCTGGTAATTTTTCGCTTTTCCAAAAATAATTGGTGTTAACATGTATAATTCACCATCCTGAGACCAAAAATTGCATTTTTGAAATTATTGTTTCTATGCTTGTCTGTCTGTCTGTATATCTGCTTGGATGTTTGTTACTTTTCACGTGATAATGGCTGAACCAATTTCTATGAAAATTGGATTATAAATTAAGTTCGTTCTAACTTAGATTTTAGACTATATGACATTCAAAATACTTTATTTAGAAGGGTGGTTATAAGGAAGTCTGAATTAAATAAATCGAAATATCTCGCTTATTATTGATTTTCATGTAATATGTTACACAACAAAAGTTTTTTAAAAACGGTTTCCGATATTTTTTATTCTAAGCAAAATTTTGAAGAACTGATATTTAATGGGATACACGAGTTGTAATATAACAATACATTTTATCAGTGCCCCCTCAAACTAATAGGTATAATTAAATGAAAACAAATGACTGCGTCTATTTAAGACAACAATAGGAAGATATTCATTTAACACTATTTTTATTCGGATTGTATTCTATGATTGGAATATATAAAGGTATAAATGTTTATCAATATTAATATACAGAGAATGTTTGTGTGTTTGTATGAAGTAATCTCAGAAGCTATTAAACCGATTTGGATAATTCCTTCACTATTTGAAAGTGTAGCTTCTCTAGATGGACGTAATGCTATATGCCATTACGGTAACTCCTGAGTGAGTCAAGGACTGAGTTAAGATTAAAATAGATCCTTACACACAGAAAACTTGATATTCTGTCACAATATTGTATTACTCGATTATTTAAACTTTATTTGGTCCACACAAAATACTCTAATTTTACATAGGTACTTCAGTTTCTTTTTGTCCACAGAACATACCGGTATTTTAAGAGTTTTGTTGTAAAGATGAATATTTTTACTGGACCAAAAATACAGCACATAGGGAGTAAAAATTAGTATTATACCATTGAGCTCACTGGAGCTGAGTTATTTTAGAATGTGTCACGAAATGGCATTCCTCGCCTCATAATTTACCCATATTAGTTTTCTGTGTTTCTTAAAATAATATTTATGTACCACATTCATTTTCATTTTTTTATTTACATAAACATTGATGCACAATCGAGTGAGCTGGCTCAGATGGTAGAGTTTGAAACTCACATTTGGGAGGTCATGGGCTCAAAATCTTTGGTCAAACAATCTGACTGGGGTTTTTCATGGTTTCCCTCAGTCATAAAGGCAAATGCCAGATTGGAAATTTACATGGCATGATTCATCACCGCCTCAATTACCAATACGATAAACATTAATCAAAGTCTATAATCAGTTACATGAACACAAGCCATCTACAACACACAATAGAAACAGGAACTCAACAAGAGTCAAAACGGCATACAGGTATACCCACACATTCTAAACACGTGACATGACCACAGATGTTAAAGTGTGTATAAATAAACTTAACAAAGAAAAAAAGATGCACAATGAGACCAACATAAAAAAATCTTCGTACACAATCCACTCTATATTTACATTAATTTGGAGTGATTTATTAAAGAATGCATTGAAAACTAATTTAGAAAAATGTTATAAGAATTATCCTTACACCAGAAACGGATGTTCCCTGAATTAAATAATCCTGTTTCAATTATTGGCATATAATAATTAAGAAACGTGTTAAAAGAATTATCCTTGCACCAAACAAGTGCTCTCTGGACCAAAATGATCGTATTTTAGTTATTTAAATACATTTTCAATTAAGTAACATATTAAACGATTTATCCTACTATCAAACACGAATGTTCCCTGGATCAAATGTTCTATTTCAATTATGTAATTACTTTATAGTTAGTTTTATGGCAAGGATATGGCTACTATGAAAAATAAATTATAAAATTATGTGTGCCTTGCAAATTAACAATTTCCAAGCATTATCTCCTTCGCGTATTTCTGCAACAAAAACGAAACTCGAGATGCCAAAACATTTTTGCGTCACTTTTGCACGCAGAACTGCTTTGATTACATGGGTGCGAGCAATAAAATACCGAGCATCTTATCTCTTATCATCCACATAATTATGACTCCAATGATTGGATGATTTCTCACATCATTTTTTGAAGATATATATTTAAAACAAAAAGTTTGTCCATAATTTCAAATAAATTTGAGTATTTTTGCTTGCTTGAGGAGTATCAGTCTGCAGCAACTACTCAGTGACAGTAACTTACAGTTACTACTTTAGGGTTAATAAGAATAATAAAATATTATTTCTTTCTACAGTTTAAGAGCTTTTAAATTTAAAGTGAACATTAGATGACAATTCTAACTTTACAAAATGTTTATATCCAGGTAAAAAATCAAATGCTCCTACTGAATCAATCCAGAAACACAGAAAATGGTCGTCCCAACTACAGTTGGCTATGTCAAAACCCCAGGCTAACAACAGAGCAGTCAGAAAAGCTGGAAGAACTAACCATGAAAGTAAGACTCTTACACAATAATTAATGACCTATTTATTTATATGATAAAGCTGAGTGCCCTTGGCAACATAAATAATACCTACTATTTGAGAAGACTGTGAAAGGTCAAGTTTTGTTTTTCAGGATACTTTTCCAATAGAAAATGACTCCAAACTTCAAACATGTCAGTCATAGGCTGATTGGCTACTGTCACAGCAATATTAAGTGAAGAGCTGACATTTATAATTACTCTGTTTAATTGTTCATGGCAAAATAAATTAGACAGCGGAAGGAAAAAGGTACAGTAGAACTCCATTTATCCAAACTTTGATCAACCAAAACCTGGGTTAACCAACTTTTTTTTTTTTTTTTTGGCACAGACAAGATACATACTGTACCTGTACTCCTTCTTTACTTTGTGAATGTTTGAGAAAACTACATTACCTACTTTATTACAGATTGTTCATTCCTTTACTTGTTCAGTTTAACATATTGTAGCGTAGTGGAAGATTTGAGAAGAACTCAGGCTGTCGGTCACCAGCAGGACTCTCTAAGAAACACTTTCCTTCCTGTCTCACTTTTAAAGAGGGTTGCTCATTAAGTGACTGATATCTGAAAACGCATTAGAGGCACTATTGTCAACCTGTGGAATGTGTGCACTTGCATGTATGGTACATTTTTTGTTGAAATAACGAGTAGAACGGAAACGTGTGTGATTATAGTTGAAGAAAAATTCGAGGCTGTGAGGAGGATAAAAAATGATGAAATCCTCCCATACAGATTGCTTTACATTTTGTGGAGGGAAGTGAGGAGGCATCACCAGCAGATGTTTTACTGATAAAGCAGTAGAGGGACATAGCAGCAAAGAAACTTTGCGAAAATAAACCTTCGATAAAAATATCTGATTACTTTAAGTAGAGCTTGTTACTGTAAGGTTTAATTAATAATTTCTTTAGAGCACCTGAATAACAATAGAGAGACTTTTTAATTATTTTTTTTTCCCTTCACAGATGTGGGATTTCAGGAATTTACAGTTTCCCCGAAAAATTGCTTATCTCAAATTACCTCTGCCCTCACTGTTTCGTATAAACGGGGTTCTACTGAACTTATAACAAGTTCACAATAAATTTATAAAGGTGATTTCAATGTTAACTCATTGATAGCATTACTGGCTTACACTTTTTCATTATATTTTTATGATGATCATTATTACCGGTGTCATCATTATTATCGTTATTATTATCATTGTTGTTATCATTATCATTATTATTATTCACTAATAACGGAAAAAAATTCGCTCCGGGATCGAACCCAGGACCCCCAGTTCTACGCAATGGTCGCTCTGCCACTGAGCTATACTGAGGCTCAGTCCACCGCACCATATTGAACTCTTTCCCTTTTTGGCCTATCATGGAGTAGGATTGAGCCTCGACATAGCCCAGTGGCAGAGCAACCAGTGTGTAGAAGTGAGGGTCCTGGGTTCGTTCCCCGGCGCCAGAGCGAATTTTTCTCCGTTATTAATAAATAATAACCACAACAGAGAATCTTAAGGATCAAAAATTAATAATAACATCATATACGAGTATATTATTATTATTTTGTTCGTGGCCCCCATTAATTGTTCTTCCGCCCTTCCACAGAAGGCCACAGCTCCTCTGTTGTGAATCCCTGACCTATAATGCATTAATGGTTATCTGTTCCATCTAACACTTCCTATCTTTTTATATCATATACTAAAGACAAATTTGTTGTTGTTCTCTAATGCCAGGCGTTTGACAATAAAGCCATTTGACCTCTTGCACTCCAATATTTTTCAAAGATATTATCATGGCCAGCCACTGAAGCACAGATTTTGAGGTGTTCCGAATCCATTTCTTGGTTTGAGTTGCACAATGGGCAGTTAGGGGACTGATATATTCCAATTCTATGCAGGTGTTTGGCCAAACAATCATGGCCTGTTGCCAATCTAAATGCAGCTACAGACGATTTTCGTGGTAAATCGGGAATTAACTGTGGATTTTGATGCAGAGAGTTCCATTTTTTCCCTTGAGATTGTGTTATCAATAGATATCGGATTTTTAGGCACTAAAAATTGCAGTTTTAGGCGCCTAAAATAAGCTCAAAATTTGTAAAATTAGGCTCTATTTTAATGAAAATAGGCATTTTAGGCACATCAAGGTATCATACTTATTTCTTTCACTGAAATTTTTAGTTATACACTAAAATACGCACAAAAAAGTATGTTTAAGCATTAAAAAAGAATACTATATTATATTTATAAACAGAGCTGCACAAATTTAATATATTGAAACTAATGAAATAATGATTATTGATATCAAGATTACTCATTTTAAGTTATTGAAATTCAATTCCATGCTCAGACTTTATTATAATTATCTGCACAGTACACCACCAGAATTTTTTCTAAATTCTCCGCAGTTAACCTTTGCCTTTTGTCACTGAGAATCATTTTGAAAGCAGAAAAACTTCTTTCAACCGAAACTGATGTGAGAGGCGCAAATTTTAAATTGGGTACAATAGAAACATCAATACTTACTGGAACATTTACACTTTCCCCCGATATCACTCTTGATACTTTTTCCAACAATGAAAATCCTACATTCTTATTTAATACATTGTCCCACTTATTTTTAACTTTTTTTCCCAGTTTCGCCCAAAGCAGAATGTATGTTCACTTGAGCTTCCTTTACTATTGCTATTTGGCTACAAAGAGATTGTTTTTCACGCTCTAATTGTTCAATGCTTGCAGGTATGAAAGAAAAGTTTGATGTTATGTAGGCAATATCGTTTTTCACTCGTGAGTCATTCAGACAATCTTTCACTGCTTTCACACACGCTGCACTATCAGTTTCAGGTAATTTATCAATAACTGTGACCACTTCTTTAAAATACTTAGAATAATACACCACTGACTGAATCCAGGTTCCCCATCGTGTAACAACCGGCTGAGGTGGGAGTGGGATATCTGGAAAGTTCTCTCTGAATATTGAAATCCTGAATGGGGCTTTACAAAAACATTTTTTTGTGTTAGAAATAAACGAATTGACAAGAGGAAATTCATTCCGGATTGTTTCAGAAACCCTGTGAAGGCCATGTGCTAGACAGGTTACATGCGTGAGGTTAGGATAAAATGTTTTAAGAAGTGGAGCTGCAGCAACCATGTATGAGGCAGCATCAGTACAAAACAACAGAACTTTAGAATCGTCTATATTACCTGAGTATAAAGACTGTAGGCCTTTATTTACAAAATAAGCAATGGCTTGGCTATTCACTTTCGAAAGTTCCTTAACACATACGAGGTGTGGAATCGAAGGTCCATCAGGACTAAGTTTTCCTACTACAATATTTGCTATATACCTATTGATAGGATCTGAGGTTTCATCCACAGAGACCCATATGTAAGAATCACCTATATCCTCCCGAATGGAAGCTGAAGTTTGATTGTATATTCTATCTAAGTAATTTTTTCTTAGGGTCGACTCAGATGGGATATTTTGTTTGCAGTATTTTTGTAAAAACTGTCTTAAAACCGGATTTTCAATTGCATTCCAGGGAATGTTAGCAGCAACAAACGCTCTGGTTAAATCAGCATAGAAATTGCTGCTGAGATTGGATGAAGTAGGCTGTGTTAGTAAAGTTTGTTGCAGTTGATTTTTCTGCTGAGCTTTTTAGCCTTATGAGCCGCTCCTTGCACATGCTGCTTTAGGTGGCACTTCTTTTCTTGCGAAATCTAAAAATGTAAAGTAAACTGAATTAAAATAAAATCCTAATTGTTGTATTGTCGTATTTCTATCACAAAGTTAGTGGGTTCGAACAATCAAAATTTTAATGACCTGCAAATACTTTAACTATCGGAATTTAAAAGGTTAAAGTGTAGTGGTCTTAAAAAGAATTATACCTCAGGATAGCTCAGTCAATGTATAAATATTATAGGCCTACTCATTAAAATTAATAGAATTTATATATTTCAACTATTGTTACATATCTGTTTGCTACAAATCTTGCAGAATATTATTTTTCCATCATAAGTGAATTCTGAATATTCTGTTAGCCATTGCCGGATCAATGTAGATTTTGCACTTATATTTTTCGGCATTATCGCGTTAAACTTCACAGGAAAACGTCCTACTGCTCAAAACTTCTCAACACAAATAAGAGCAACTGTTAACGAGCATTCAAATGAACCGTTATTGAGATTCAATTGGACAAAAATACAAAATTCCACTTATTGTTGCATTTCCTGGTAGTGTTAACACTAGGAGGGCCATTCTTTTAAATATTTTGTAACGGTTTACCCTACTAATTCGCAGTTTTACGACTTTTCATAAATATTTCAAAAACACTCTTTCTCCAAAAATTGTGATTTTATGACACTCTGAAGGGCAGTACAGCTAATCGGTTTCAGACCGAAAACAGTCATTTTTATAGTATAGTATATCTCTGAATCGGTAGCAGCACATGTTGTGATTGTTGCCTGCTTCAAAACTAAGGTTGGTTCTTTGTCGGCATTTATGCCTCCAAACATGTTAAGTTCGGCGAAATCTATTGCGAGTGTCGTGAGATTCAAAACATTTTGTTTCCTTTATCAATGGTTTCATGGCTGGTGTGAAGCAAACTTTCCACTTTTTAAATGCCTTAAATTTCGCAGTGAATGCATGTATAAATTATAAAAAGCAAGAGTAAAATGCGAAACTTTACAGTGAGTTAGGCATTTTTAGGCGAATATTAACAAATTAGGCTCTAATAACCGTTTTAGGGCATTTTAGGGCACTATAAAACTCTTTGAATACCTTTCAATTTCCATGAAACACAAATATTAATAATTATTTTTACTTTTCTCCTAAAGAAACAAAATAGGCATTTGCCCTAGAATCCGATGTCTGGTTATCAAATTTTGTTTGTTGAAGTCTAAGTATGTACATTTAATAAATCTTTTCACAGAGTAATATGTAGATTTAGTAACAGGTCTGTAAGTAGCAGTGCTGCCCTTCTTTGCTAATGCATCCGCATTCTAATTTCCCAGGATTCCACAATGGGATGGTATCCATTGGAATACAATTCTTTTATTGAGTGATATTAATTGAGAGAGCATTTTAGTTATTTCTGCTGTTTGAGATGAAGGTGTGTGTTTAGAGACTATTGATAGAATAGCTGCTTTGGAGTCTGACAATATAACTGCATTTTAAATTTATTGATGTGGCATAGAAGATTCCTGAGACTTTCACTTATTGCAATGATTTCTCCATCAAAACTTGTTGTTCCATACCAAGAGATCTATAAAGTGAGAAGAGACACCACGTAACACCTGCACCGGCACCTTGTTCTCTGGAGATCAAGGATCCGTCGGTGTATAAATGAAGCCAGTTTTGTGGAGGGTACCTAATATTAATTGTCTCTAAAGACAATTGTTTTAGTATTTCAGTGTTTACTTCTGATTTTAGTATTTCTTCTGTTAAATTTAGATTATATTCTATATTTAATAGAGTTAAAGGGTTTGGTTTAATTTGTAGGTTTTCTTTTAAATTCGGGATATTGATTTTCTGTTTTAATTCTTGAACAATGGATATGAAACTTTTTTGAGTTTTCAATCTACAGAGAGGACTGTATGAATGCCAATTGTTTCCTGGTAATCTATAAAGACAAATTTAAGTTGTATGATCGATAGTCAATTGGATTAGGTGCAGAGCAGGATTCTTCTGTTGGAGATATAACGAACAATTAATGCCAAAAGGTATGTGAAAATTAGTTTCCAGAGCTAATCACTGAGTTAATTTACCGAGAATAAACACTTCCCACAACTACAACGTGGGAGTGCATTGGCCAACAGTAAAGTTGCCACTTTTGTAGTCGGGAGAATACATTCACCCAGTATTTGGTCACAGATTTGTATTAAGAACCACACCTTAATATGTAGTCACGTTAAACATGTTCCACCTGTTTTACTACAATGCAAATGAGTACCAGTATTCAGTGGAGGATCCAAGATTCGCTAAAGAGGGGGCACTATTTTTCTTACTGTTGTTGCCCCTCGTCAGTTCTGGTTGCTACTAGAACATGTCCATTAGTTACTATTGAATGGATGTATGGTCAACCCTAGCAAATATTTTGGTAACGTGTGTATGTAAGATAGAAATAAAACTGATGGTTTTAATTTCATCAGGGTAAAAGAATAACTGGCGGCCGGGTAGCTCAGTTTATAGAGCAGCTGGCTACAGACTGGAAAGTCCGGATGGTGACGGGATTTTTTCATTGCCAAACTTCCAGAATGACCCTGAGGTTCATTCTGCCTCCTATAAAATTGAGTACCGGGTCTTTTTTGGGAATAAAAAACGATCAGAGCATGGTGCTGACCACACTACCTCTAGTGCCGAGGTCAAGAAAGCATGGGGTTCTACCTCCATGCCCCCCCTCCAAGTGCCTTCATGGTATGTGACGGGGATACCTTTTTTTTAAAGAATAATTCCGTAAACCTGAATATAACTGTTGTCACATCGACTCAAGATGCCGCTGAAGCCCTCCTTAGCCTCACTCTGGATCCACCTAATACTTTGTAAAGATATTTTAAAAATAGGAGTATTTATGTCAGACCTTCCTTTTCGTAATGAACGTTGAAAATATATATTTTATCAAAATCTAGAAACCAATATTTCGCAACATCACAATATTTTATCTGCATTTCATGCACTAAGGAAGCGCAAAAAGACATGTCAAAATCCACAATTTATCTAAAGTTTTATTCAAAACTAGGCCTACTTAGAAAAGTCAGTGATTATGATGAGTATTTTGTAAATTGTTACCTCTTGACTACTAACCTTCTTGTGCTTTCCATCTCAACAGAGATTATACACCAACACAAGACATTCACAATTAGCCAGTTTCCTGGTCACATGTTACTGGGTACCATCATTCATTCATTGTGTTCTGCCTAAGGCAGGTCTTTCACTGCAAACCCAGCATTCTCCAGTCTTTCCTATTTTCTGCTTTCTATTTGTCTCTTCATTTGAACCATATATCTTAATGCTATCTATCATCTGTCCCGAACTCTTCTCCTGTTCATTCCTTCCAGTGCATCCTTCAGACCATCATAGCTACATATTAAGCTATACAATAAGTTTATTGTTGGTATAAATATAAATAAAAGTTTAATATATTTTGTGGCCCATGAAGAGAAAAAAGTATATGCTACTCTTTTCGCTTAAATTCACGAGTACATTTCAATGTACTCGTATAAACTTTAACAAGAAATACCAGTATTAATTAAATGTACTACATTCTGCAACAGTTAGGGGAAGCAGAATGCAGAACTGCAGTGATGGCTTTCAGAGCAGAACTTAGATCAGGAACCATAACATCAGTACATGATGTGCCCTTGATCATGTGTCAGATCTTACGGCAACTCATTGAAGATTGTAAAACCTCTACTTTATTAAGGTATGTAACCCAGAACTGAAATAATTCATAATGTATGCAAGAAACATAATCTTCGACACAAAACGCACACAATAAGGATAATAATTTAATTTAATTTAATTTCTTCCTGTAACCACTACAGGTTGCCGTCGACAAAGAGTACCATGATACAATAGAGTAAAAGCCTTGAGGCTTAGTGATAAATTGTTGTTAGAGTGAAAAAGAAAGAATTTGAATTATATTGAAACACATGATGTTAAACGAAGTAACGTCAAGGAGATGCGAATTAGTCATGGTCCATATGTATGATGCCTGAAAATAGCTATTGAGCCTTTGAGTGCTGCAATTGTTAGATCTATTAAAATACTTTTATGCAGGCCAAAAGATTTACAGAAGTCGACTAGGAACCAGGGTATGGTCCCACGGGCTCCTATCATTAGTCCCGTAATGACGATGGATTCCAGATGGTATTTGTCCTTATAAAAACTGATGGAAGGTTCATATATATTCCTTTTTTCCTCGTGTACTTCTTCTGGCTGGTGTTCATGCGATTCGAATCTCACAGTAGGGTCTATGATGTAACCTTCAAGAGAGGGAGGTTTAAATGCAATTATGTCAATTCTTCGATTACTGCCCTCACTGGATATGCCGTGTACTTCTTCATATACTGAATAACCTTTGTTCCTTAAGGCAGTTGCTATTATAGATCTTACTGTATGATGCCGCGTATTTCGTAGAAGTAACCCTAACGGACAACTATTGAATGAAAATAATTTGTGGACAGATGACAACCTTTTCAGTACATACAACGCAAGTTTACAACATACTTCAAAAGTACAGAGAATCGTACTGAAAGTTATGAGCAACACATTGCTATAATTTCAATTTCAACAATGGAACAAAAACGATCATAGGATCATAATCTACAGATTTTACACTATGTATTGACATATTGTGACATCATTAACTTCTATCATGTGACCACAGGCAATGTTTGCAAAATGGTCGACAATGATGGTTCGTTTCGACAGCGTGCTGTCATTAAATTCCTTGTTAAAGAAGAAACATCTGCTGCTGAAATTCACCTCAGACTTCAGCGTGCATACGGAGATGTGTGCATGGGCGCCAACAGTGTTAGGAGATGGAAAAAACATTTCAGAGATGGGAACACGAGCATCCAAGATGAGCCTCATAGCAGTTGGCCTCGAACTGCCTCCACGGAACGCAACAAGGAAAGAGTTGATGAGTTCTGGGATGCATTCTGGTTGAATTTCTTGAACCTGGACAGACCATAAATGCTGTCTGCAATATTCAGACAGTTTTGAAGCTCTGCTGTGCATTGCGCAAGAAACGCCCTGGAAAGAAGATCATCCTGCAACACGATAATGTGTGGCCTCACACTGATCGTGTCACCATGGAGAAAATCAGAACATTTGGGTGGAAATCTCTTCCGCATTCTCCCTACAATCTCGACTTGGCACCCTCCGACTACCATCTTTCCGGTTCTGTAAAGGAGCAGCTGCGAGGCCAACGCTATGAGATGCTGGAGGACATTCGGAAAGCAGTGCGTCAGTGTCTTCGGGGAGATGAAACGGACTTCTACAGCAAGGGAATTTTCAAACTTACAGAACGGCGGGAAAAATGTGTGCAAAGAAATGGAGACTATGTTGATAAGTGACAGAAAAGTCTGTAGATTAAGATGATGTACCTGGTTTGTCTAAAAAATAAAAATTAAGATTTATAATAGCGAGTTGCCCATGACTTTCAGTATGACCCTTGTAGGTAATATTTTATCACCCTTTCTGGCATATAAAATATTTATATTGAGAAACAAATTCTAACTACACAGAGTGTTAATGAACTCATGTTACAATGCTTCAGGATAGGAAGTAGGTGCTATAAGGAACATATTTTGTTAATAAACTGGCGGTCGGAAGTGCCTTCTTTCACCACTAGAGCACACGAAAGTTTCCTCCTAATGGTAGGCCATCCCATCGTGCACTATATTCAAAAGGTGTCATTTGACGTCACTAGGCAGATTGCCTGGCTAACGACAGGTTGACCTTGTGTTAGGCCCATTATCACTCCATTTTAAACTCTTCAGAAAATAAAAATTGTGGTAATTGGTAAGTGTGTAATCAAATGTATCTTTGTTTAGTCAACTGTCCGAAAACAGGTTTCAACCTCTTAAGTGACACCAATAAGGCATCACTCAAGATGTAGCCATATAGAATTTGAATTTTTTTAAATAATTAAATAACTGAGATTTCTATGTTTTTCATTTGGACTTACAATTCCAGATAGCACATTATTTTCGTCGAAACCAATGAAGTTGTGACTTCGAATTATCCAAATGTAAGCTTCGAATTAAATGTGAATTTTTAACATTGATTTAAATATGAATTTCAAGGAGAATAAACATTTATTCGAAATATGTAACCGAATTAATCAATTTCTACTGCATCTATACTAATTTTAAATTCAGATTTTCGAAAATAGGACAAAATTATTGAGGATTTCTGGTAAGGTACATGAAGAGATAAATAGAAATTCGTGCATAATTAATCAGATATTGTAGAAGAAGAGGTCCATGGTTTGTTCACAAATGGATCTACAAGGCGCATTGACATCATCGCTATCCCGACAAGATCAACAAGCGGATTCATAATTGATCCAACTGTAAGAATGGAAATGTACGAAAATCAACCTGCTGAGGTACATCAGGAAAAATGCGACATATACGACCCCACTATACCATATTATAAGGAAAAATATCATCTAACGTCGATCGAAGTTATTGGATTACTGATTGGGGCTAGAGGAACCATCACAAAAAGATTCGCGCATTTTTGTAAGCAGTATGGTCTAGGACAGACTCTTGTCACTGAAGTATCTATGTCTGCAGTGAAGGGATCTATAAAAATCCTAAGAAACCATCTCTACAGTTATATAGATTGATCTCTTTGCTATGGCGATCTGCTCACTTAAGTTGGGTCTTGCAACTAGTGCTAAATAGACGACTGTGATCACAACTTAAGTTGGGTCTTGCAACTAGTGCTAAATAGACGACTGTGATCACACAATAGCTAATAGATACTAGGAAATTTTATGTTTCTTCTGGAATTAATGATGTTTTGTTTAGTCTTTTCCAATTATTTCTAATTGTGCTATTTCTTATTCTTTTTCTTCTCCATTGTTTTCTTTTTTTTTCCATTATAACAACAATTTTTTGGTAAGCTTTGTCTTCTAGGCAGCCTTCACTTGGAGGAAGCTGAATAAAATTTATTCGAAATTAAATTAATATTTAAACTGTATAATTTATTATTGCAATCAGATATCTTATTGGGGTTATAAAAAAAAATGATCTTATGTGAAAGCTCCATCTTCTTGTTTCAATACACAGGGAATGATTTCAATTTCCACATGTCTTGTAAATGTCAGTTAAAAAAATAAACTAAATATGGAAATATCATTGTTAACATGAAAAGAACTGATACGCTTTGAAATGCTTAAATTGTATGAGAAAGTATATAATTTTTATGACACTGGTTGTTTTAATTTCTGTCACTAACCGGTATTTATAATACAGTGCTGGAATAGAAAGGCGACAAAGAGCTCCCTCCATCAGTCATACTAAGAAAGAAGCAACACAGGACATTATCAACACTGTTACAGATCTTGTGGAGGGTCCTTCTATTGACCATACAAGGTAAGTGCTGATGATAATGATGATGATGATTATGATCATAGTAATAATAATAATAATAATAATAATAATAATAATAATAATAAACATCCAATTTTAAAGACGTTATCACTCTCAGGATTCAATTTAAATCCAGCCCAAATTCAACCTGGTAAATTTCAAACCCAATAATTAAAAACAGGTCCCTAATTGAACAACAATAACCAAATTTCGATAATACGTTAAACTGAAAAAACAATATTAAAGAAATTACCCCCAAACTAAACTCAGCATGTTTTGCTATTAGATCTATGCAAGAGATAGTAAATATCAATACCTTAATAGTACATTATGCAACGAGCCTATAATGATAGTAATTAAGACGCAAGTATGTTTGTTTATGAAACGAGCGCAAGCGAGTTTCATAATTTTCATACGAGCGTCTTAATTACCATTATAGGCAAGTTTCATATGACTTTTTATGCTCGACCATATTTCTAACTTGAAATTATTCAGAAGTATCATTTTATTTGTATCTGACTCTAGATCGGAAGTGACCTTGTGCATAGCTCGTGTGAGATGTGCGCAGGCGCGAAAGTATTGATTTTTTCCGAGGAACAATAATGTCATTGACCTTGATGTAGAGAATAACATGAACTAATTTTGGTATAACCTGGAAATTGATTTAGAATTGAAAAACGAGATGACAAATTGAATTTATTTGAATATTATTTATAATTAACGCTAATTATTATAGTAACAGAACATAACCTTCTGCGACAGTATTGGATTTCCAGCCTCCGTGACGTTTCCCTCGTTATCTTTCGATTGTATATCTGAGAATAATCGAAAACGTGAACTTTAATGAATAGGTGTACTTTAATGACATGCATTAAAGTACTGCTACCAGGTGTATAATTACTACATTTCGGCATGGTCGAGCATAAAAACAATATACTTTGCATACTTCCACTCGGTAATGAGTTTTGGAATAATATTCTGCGGAAATTCTACAGATAGTAACAGTAAATGCCTACTACAAAAAAGAGTAATTAGAATAACAGCAAGTGCCAAATCTAGGGAATCGTACAGGACCATTTTAAAAAAACTAAAAATAATGCCCATGGCTTGTCAGTGTATTTTTTCATTAATAAACTTCCTCGTATGTAATCGTGAAAACTTTGTAACAACAGTTCATAGCATAAATACTCGTCAAAAAATGATTTCCATACTCCATTGGCAAATCTATCCTGTTATCAAAAATGAGTGTGTTATATGACAGTAAAAATTTTTTAATAGTCTCCTTATGGATATAAAAAATCTAACTCAAAAAATAAGATTATTTAGGGCCAAATTAAAGAAGTACTTAATTTCTCACGCCTTCTATTCTGTAGGTGGATTTATGACATTCAACAATGCTGCATGAATATTTCTGTCTTGTATTGAGTATCGATATTAACTGCTTGTGTTGTACTAGTAGACTGTAATGTAAAACTCTTCTTATATACTTCACCGGCCACATTTACAATCTGTCTACAATAGACAATAAGTACATATTATAAAAGAATACGACATGAGTGGAGATGTTATCCCATGACAACACTCCAAAAGAAAAATAACAATGTTTCAAATAGCCATTGTAAAAATGAATGGAAGGTCAAGAGCATTGGTCCTTTTAAGTCTTCTTATTGTTTGACTATTATCCAGCAAATTTAATGCATGATGATTGGGATGTTGATTTAATCGGTGCAGGCATTTTTTACTGAATTTAGAGATTTCTTCTTTCACAGTTGAAATGTTTAGGTCATAATGAATGACATCATTACGGACATACCATGGTGCAGTGACAATGGAACGTAAAGTTTTAGACTGATACCTCTGCAGTATTTCAATGTTTGAGTTGCTAGCAGTTCCCCATAGTTGAATGCCATATGTCCATATTGGTTTTAGTACGACTTTATAAACAAGAAGTTTATTTTCTAATGACAGTTTTGACTTAGGTCCCAATAACCAATAGATGTTTGATGTTTTAAAATTTAATTCTTTACGTTTAGTTTCAATATGTTTATGCCATGTTAATCGGCGATCTAAATGCATACCTAAATATTTAACATCGTCTGCTTCGGGAAGTTCTTTGTTGTAAAGTGTTACAGGAGGACAGTTTTCACCTACTCTGTGACTATAATTAAGACTATGTAGCAGTGGTGGCTCGCGCCTTTCTTGAATGGGTGTTCACAAAAAAAATATGAGTAATGAACACACTGATATATTCTCGTATAGCTGAATCAGATGTCAGAGATAAACGAGTTCTAATATGCATGCACCAAATCTACGCATGTGAAACCAAAATTAAAACCATTAAACAAGAGTAGAGTAAAATTAATTCCTAGGACTCATCTTCACTGCTGTTGTAGATGGTGTTGAAGATCTGGATTTATTTGTAGAGAAACTCCATGTGCCTAGTTTTGAGAGATGCAAACTTATCAATAATTTGATTATTGAAATCTCTAATGTTGTTAACAAGTTTTTTTCCACTGCCAACATAGCCAATGTACTCAATCGGTCTTCTGTCATGGTGTTACAGAGGAATGTTTTAATCCTCTTTTAATTTAACACACAATTTCACACACGTCCATCTCCAAACTTCAAATGTTACTGTTTCAACTCTCAATACGCACCATTGCAGCTTGTATTTTCCTTACTTTGCTGAACAAAAGACAACAGAATCAGCCCCCGCGCATAATTTGAAAAGAAAGAGTAAAGAGAGAAAACGAGGAAAGAGGGAGAAAGGAACAGGAAGCCAGACCCAAGAGAAACGGAGCATCTCTCTTTCTCTGTCACTAGCACGTTAAGACCTGTGTGAGCCAGAGCTACTGTAACCATTGTAACAAACCAGAAAATATTCTCGCCTCAGGCTTTTCCACCCTGCTAGAGAAAAATTGTGCGAGCTGCTGTCAACCTGTCCAATGGAGATTTAAAGACACATGACACATGAACGGGACATTCTCTCGAGACGAAAATGTAGGAACGTCATTGCACATTGGAAAGTAATAGATGTACCGGTAATAATATTAATACAGTAATACTAATACGTATGATTATTGTTGGTTTTTAAGGTGTTCACGTGCTCCTGTGCTCATATAGAGGAACCGCCGCTGCTTTGTAGTACTATTAAGATTTTCTTTTTTTACATATTCCATATTCTAGCTGTGAAGTGATGTACGAATATCATGGAAAGTAAATAAATACAATACAATACAACCCATCCATCCTCCTTCTTTCAGAAGTCATTTCAGTACAGGTAACTCTTTTTATATCTCTCTCCCATCCAACGCATTAATGTTTACTGTTTTCGGTACGATAATTGTGTTCCAGCCTCTGTATATGTCTATACTTGATCAACTACCTATCTCCTGTTTAATTAATTAATGAGATTATCAGCCTTCATTATCTCTCTCATTTTAGTATTTTTTATCAATACGAGAAATTCTTGCTAATCTCATCAATAATCCATCTCTTCTGAACTATTATCCTTTCTTATTGATCTGTCACACTTGACCATATGTCATCACACATCTTTGCAATAGAGGAGGCAAGACTTGTTCTACGACCTTATCACACATCATGGTTATATCATCAGTGAGTACAGAGGGCGAAGATAAGGTTTTAGCACTGTCTAGTACATACAGTCACGAAGCTCAATACGTAGGGAGTATGCATCCATAGATAGTTGCTAACCACTAGGATCGCTACTATCACTTCATCACAGACAATGCGAAATAGTACCGGCACAGTCTATTGTTCCTAGTACCCTCAACAAGTCAAGCTTCGTGACTGTATACTAGACTGTGGTTTTAGTCTGAGCTGAACTTCCGTTTTAGTAGATTCGTGTAATATTAGCCATTCTCAAACAAACTCTCTTTCTAACTGTCCATCCTTTTCTCTTTCGCGCAGCTCACATGTCAGATCTCGCCTCCTGATCTATAAAATGGTATTGTAAATATATATTTTTGTTTCATTTCTCTTGTCCTACTGCCATAAAACTAATTCCAGGTACTCTTTTTCCTTTTACTGATTGATGATGATGATGATGACGATAATAATAATAATAATAATAATAATAATAATAATAATAACTGTCTGAAGACAGGTTTAAACCTCGTGACACCAATAAAGCATCACTCATGAGGCAAGTAAGTCCGGAGATAATGGGCTAGGGTGGCCAGTTCCTTTCCCCCTAAATTGCATAAACTACTATTATTATTATTATAAAGATATAAGGATGTCTTCACCAATGATACAGTAATGCCAATTAACAGGAATTTACAGTCAACTAGAGTAATGCATAAAAAATGAACAAACATTTGGACATGGCTAAAGCTGTACCATATTTGTACATTATAATATGTTTATTCCAGCAAGCAATTCAGAACACGTTCCGAACTAATACCGAACTTCTTTCGATGCATGCGCCAGTTGTGTATGGTGTCAGAACTAGTTCGGGACTTTACGTTGTTGAAACATTTCTTGAACTCTTCTTTCACGGCCTTCAGAGTTTCTTATCATATTAAAATTATACTCATCTTCCGAACTTAATTCTTCGTAAAATATATCGCTATCACCTTCCAAATCACCCATATAAATGACAAAAGATAATATCGCGGATGCTCGTGTAAAGGGGGTTAAGTCAAATTGCAAGGTATGTAAACTTCTCTCCTTTTGTACTGAACAAAACCCCTTTGTCACAAAATACGGAGAACTGTAAATGCATCATGGATGGAAGAATGACTTAACCCCTTTAACACAAGAGAAAAGTAACTGTGGATAGTTCAAATCTGTACTTATTCCAGTTTAGCCAAATCAACTTAACTCCCTTTACACGAGCACCCACGATATTACATTTCAAAAGTTCACACTGATTTCCTAAATGTACAAATTTCAGTGGCTATAAATCCAACACAGAAGTGAGACAAGGATGTAGACAATCCATGACTTTATTTAACTTATGTACAGACAGAATGGGGCGCTCAGTACATCACAGTTAAAGCATTGCATTGCAAGTTGAAAGGTCGCGGTTCGATTCCCAATGGAATTGATCTAATCCTTCCAGCTGCACTATGGCCCTGGGGTTCACTCACTCTCTAAGAGAAATGAGTACCTCGGAGAGGAACTGGTGATAGTAAGATGATATTTGGCGAGATGAGGCCGAGGATTCACCATAGATTACCTGATATTTGCCTTACGGTTGGGGAAAACCTCGGAAAACCAAATCAGGTAATCGGCCCAAATGGGAATCGAACCTGTGCCCGAGCGTGTTTCTGGATCAGCATGCAAGCGCCTTAGGTAACTGAATTACGCCGGTGGCTAATAACACAATTCAAGTATAGAAATATACTATATGTTCGGTTTGTCTTAGTTACAAGGGTAACATAAATTATCTTCTTTAATGTTGTGGTTGTAATTTGTTACGCAGGTTGAACCATAAGCTTTACCTGCCACAAGAAGAACCAGGTCTATACACCTTGACGGTTAATTCATCCTGCATCCCATCTGCGATGAGACAACAGGCACCAACTGAAAAGAAGGATAATGCACAGTGAAAAAAAATGTCAGCAATATTAAATTACAGTAAATTATACAAATAATGTAATATTTACACTTTTATTTCTACTTTTATTTATTTATATTCGTATTTACGATAACAAATCACACAATTTAATTTAAGATATTTGATATTGCCTTTTATGTTTTGGGACTCTATCTTAAATAATACCAGTACTTAACTCTGTTAGTCATTACAGAATACAGGTAACTGCCACAAAATTGATTTCACTTTCCTTGTGTTGTGAATATAATATCAGATACTGATTTCCATTAATTGCTTGAAATAAACTATACAATTTACTACAAAATTACAGGTGTCAAATTTGTATTGTTAGTGTGTGCGTGTGCTTATGTCGCCAGGTGTGTGTGTGTGTGTGTGTGTGTGCACGTGCGTGCAAGTATGAGTCGTTATTATGTATGTGTGGGTGGAAGCAAATGAACCATGAATGAATAAACATGATGTACAGATAACGAAAGATGTGTGTATGTATATCAAATGCTCAGGATTTAACAATTAAGGTAGCTTCCTTTTTGCTTCCCAATATTTGGAAGTAACATCCACAAAAGTCTCATGAGATTCGCAATTTGAAGGTGTTCCATGTCCATATCCTCTTCCTATATGCATAACAAGCATTTAAATGATGTCAATAAGCCGATTTGATGAAGGTATTTACTGAGGCAATCGTGACCAGTAACCAATTTAAACATGGTTACAAAAGGAAAATATGCAATGTACTGAAAATATTAATAAAATTCCACTCGTGCTACTTACATACTTACCTACAAACGGTTTTCAAGAAACCTGAAGGTTCACTGCCACCCTCACATAAGCCCACTATCGGTCCCTATCTTGAGCAGGATTAATCCAGCTCCTACCATCATATTCCACCTCCCTCAAATCCATTTTAATATTATCCTTCCATCTATGTCTTGGCCTCTCCTAAGGTCTTTTCCTGTCAGGTCTACCAATTAACACTCTATATGTATTTCTGAATTCGCCCATACGTGCTACATGCCCTGCCCATCTCAAACTTCTGGATTTAATATTCCTAATTATGTCAGATGAAGA